>NC_051847.1:52876953-52889569 GCF_002237135.1 Teleopsis dalmanni
TATATATTTATATAATCACATCACCCAATTTTAAGTTCATTTAAACAAAAGCCTAATAGCGCTACAAACTATTTTTATTTAATTTACTATTTAATTTACTATTACTATTTATATAAATAATTTAATAATTATATTAATAAAGAGCTAAAGCAAATATAAAAAATATTTTCCAATCTGGATCAATAGAAACTGAATTAACAGATAAATATTAATTTGTATATATGTTAAGATGTCGTAATTGAATTAGAGATCAGATTTCTTATTAAGCTGTTACATATAGTATTTGTAACTTTTTCTGTACATTGTAGTTATTTACTGTTATTTAGACAATGTACTTAAGTTTTGGATTAATTTCAATGCTTTAAATATCGGTGCTGAGAATCATAGTAAAATATACCAAAATCATAAATCCACTATAGGATAGTATGAATCATGTAGTACAAAAATATAAAAATGCCTAGCTCACATTCGATTTTTGATCGAAATGAAAAATAATATATAAGATCTTTTGTAGTACATTCTTTGAAAATTAATTCATCGGAAATATAGTACTCATATGCTAGATGTGTTTTGCGGGTGAAAAATAATTTATAAAAATAATGCTATCCTTAAAATTTTTATTTCTTAATAAAATTTAACACTAAATAAAAATATGAATACATAAAATAAAATAAAATGAAAATTTGGGAAAAAAAAATTTTTTTTTGAAATTTAACAGTTAATTTTAGTACTTAAATGTGAGCAAATTTAATCGTTTATACTATTTCTTAAAAGTTTAATAAATTATTTTTTAAACGAAACAAATTTTAAGTTTCTCTCATTTATATAGCCTTAGATATGGCAATTTAAAAATGTGTACACAATGCTAATTCTCAAAACCCGATGGATAAAAGACCACATAAACTGCCATTTATTAAATAGGTTAATGTCAAAATAAACAACATATGGGTCATTCTTTTACAAATCGGACACCTTTTTTACCTCATGATCTCCGATTTAGCTGAAATTTTTTTTATGAGTTCCTTTCATAAAATAAGAAGACCCGTATCTCATGAAAAAACTTTGTAATTTTCTTCCTAGGAGATATGGACTCATGGGGTTTTGAGAATTGGCATTGTAGTCATATTTTTAAGTAGCTCTATCTCAGGCTCTGTTAACGGTAGAAACTTAAGATTTGCTACGTTTTGAAGATGGTTAATTGAGCTTTTAAGAAATAGTATAAACAATTAAGATTGTTTATATTTAAGTACAAATATTAATCGTTGAATTTCAAAGAAAAATTTTTTTCAAAACATATCCCCAGAAGTTTCATTTTTTATATTTTATTCAGATTCAGTTTTAAATTTTACTAAGAAATAAAAATTTTCTAAATGGCATTATTTTTTGAAATTTAAAAAAATTATTTTTCTCCCGCAAAACACATCAAGTATATGCGTAATATACTTCCATTGAATTATCAAAGAATATACTACAAATATCTTATATATATAATTCTTCTGTACGTGTGTTGACAGTGAACTCCTCCTAAACGGCTGAACCGATTTTGATGAAATTTTTTGTGTGTGTTCAAGTGGATTCAAGGAAGGTTTAGATTCACAATTTGGCCCACAGGATAATGTCTTTTTAATTAATTTTTTATTTTTTGGTATCCATATACTTTTATATTAGAAATTTAAAATTTATTCATGCTTACTTTGATTTGTTTAAAAAGTTTAAAATCTCTAAAACGAATCGTAAAACTGCAGTTGCATAGCTTAAATGCATTTAAATTCCGCATTATAAATCGTTTGGCAACCGATCTATTAAACAATGATATGCAGCGCGAATTTCAGTATAGCTCTGAAGATTTGGTTGAATTTGTTACAAGAAGCGAACAAATCTTAACGCACCAACAAAAGGTCATTTATGATCGGGTTTCGAACGCAATTGCGGCAAAAGAAGGCGGCTTTTTTTCTTGGATGCACCAGGTGGAACTGGAAAAACTTTCTTAATTTCAGTCATTCTTGCAAAGGTTAGAATGCAAGGAAATATCGCTTTAGCACTTGCATCATCTGAAATCGTTGCGACATTGTTAGATGGTAGTAGAACAGCCCATTCGGCACTAAAGTTGCCACTAAACATACATTCATGTGAAAATGGGGTATGCAATATTAAAAAACATTTAAATATGGCTCAAGTACTTCAAAAATGTCACATCATTGTTTGGGATGAATGCACAATGTCACATAAATATTCATTGGAAGCATTAAATGAACACTTAAAGATTTAAATGCCAACTATAGACTTTTTGGAGGCGCTTTAATTGAAAATCAATGTTTGCCTAAAATCATCCATTTTGTGGCGAAGTGTCCATATATTACGACTTACCGAAAACATGCGTGTTGGACTACAGAGCGATTTAGCTGCAGAACTGTTTGCCAAACAATTGCTGGATATTAGTAACGGAAACGTAAGTCTTCATGAAAATACGCACTTTATTAAATTGCCAGAAAATGTTAATTCGGAAGAGGAGTTAATAGAAAACGTATTTCCTAACATATATCAAAATTATCAGAACCATCAATGGCTTCAAAGTAGAGCGATTCTGGCTGCCAAGAACTTAGATGTCGATGAAATCAATTTCAAAATTCAAGCTAAGCCTTCTGATCTATATATATACGTACAAAATGGCCTAACAAAAAATATTGTTCATGATTTAGCTTTAAGTTAACATTATAGCCCATAATAAAACTGTTAATATAATATTAAAAACACCTTTTTTCATGTAAAATGTAGTGCTTAAAATGATTTGAAGTAACATGAAAATATTTGTAACATAAGTAATGCATGTGGACTTTTTGTAGTTCAAAAGAAAAAATCAATTCAAAATAATTTTCGCATTAAAGGTTAAGTTGAATAACAACACAAATAAGCCAGGAAAATTATTTGCAAGGGGAAACAACGTTCGCCGGGTCAGCTAGTTCTTATATAATATTTTTAATTTCAATTAGTAATAAAATTCTACATAAAACCAAAAAATTTCAGGTCATTATTGTCCTTAGAAGTACTTTTAAAAAATTAATTTATCCTTCATATCACACTAAACACATACACACGATTTTTGACTAAAATAAAGAGGAATATGTCATACAAATTTTTCTTCTTTAGTTTTGATATAGGTTAACAAATATATTTTACTTAAAAAATAAATATTTCCATTGTGGTACTGCTTTTAGAAGTAATTAAAAAAAATTAATTTATCAGACGTCCTACACATAACTCATACGCACTGTAATACCATTAAATCAATTTTCCAAGAAAAACGACACAAAAATATTTTCTTTTTATTAATGAATTGAATTTATCAATAAATTTTATATAAAAATACAACTTATTAGGACGTTGTTATTCTTAGAAGTATTTTTATTAAACAAATTAGTTTCACATCATCTTTATTTTTAAATTACGAATTTGAAATTTTTAATATTCCTTCCGGTGACTCTAACGATAGCGATGAAGAAGACGACTGCAGGAAAAATGTAATGGCACAGCAGATAGAACTATAGGCGAAATCAGAGATCGTGAAGTAATTTTTGTGCCAAAATATAATTAAAATGATTACATGATTTGAAGATTGATAAAAATGAAGATACACAAGATACTTATGACAAGAAATGTGGAATATATAAGTAATGTTTTTGACTAAAAGTCAAAAAGTTGAAGTTTTAGAGGGTAGATAAAAAATTTTTTAGTTTATGAAATACGAATTTTTGTTTTTTGCTACAAATAAATAAATAAAAAATTTTAATTTTAACGTCCTTTCGCTTATTCCTTTACTTCCTATACTATCATAAAGACTTTTTTTTCAACTATTTCTAAATATGGCAAGGGAAAGAGGCAAGAAAGGGAATTAGAGAAATAACATCTAAAACAAAAATGTCTATCTATTCATTGATTGCAAATTAACTAAAATTGGGTCATTCTTTTACTAATTGGAAGGATGAAAATGATTTTGGCCAAATCGGAGGTGATGAGGTCAACAAGATGTCCGATTTATAAAACATTGACGTATTAACGAATTTCGTATTCGAAATTATTAAAATAAAAAAAATTTATTAATCCTTTAAATCCCCAATTTTATATATGAAATGATATATGATGATATAGCTTCTAATGCAATATTAAATCAATGAATTAGATATCGATTAATTTGTCTAGATATAGTAGCAGAAATACTTCCATTTTCCAAAAATCGTCGAGCAGTATTACCTTCAATTGTGTTATCCTAATTCTTTTCTAAAACTTTCAGTCCTTTACCAACTCATTTTTGAGTCATATCGACATACAAATATATTGAAATTTTAATGAAATAGACGTTAATTTAGGTATAACAGTTAGTTTTAACATCTAAAAAAAAAACACTTTATTTGGATATATTGCTTTTGCGAGATTGAATTTTGCATTGATTTGGTAGTAATACACTTTACAAAAACAAAAAAAGAGTAATAATGAGCAACAAATTTTTTTTTAATTTTAAAGGAAATCATTCTGCCTATAACTTAAAAATGGATTTGAAATGGAACAACGTGGAACAACACAACTTTTTCATTATTTTATATAGTCCTTCAACAATTTTAATCATAAAAATTTAGAAATAATAGCTGCAGCTGCTTTATTTTTTACTTAAAAATTTATTATTTAGTTTTTATTGTTTTATATTTTACTTACTTTCAGTAATCTATGTCATTTTCCTTCATTGCTATTCATTTTCATTTAAACATTTTATTTAATTGACCACACAGTAAATGCTACTTAAACAAAGGTCATGTTGCGACTGCTATAGTGGCGAAAATAAAAGGAAAAAAAATTTTATAGGATATATATTATTCCTGATCATGTCTTAATCCAACACAACATAAAAAATCTTTAATCTAAAACTTTTTTTGACTTCTGCCCAGCTTTTCGACAATCGGCAATCGGTCGCACTGTGCGGTAGTCTTAAATAATATGAATAGATGCTAAATAACTGCATGACCTAATAAGACTCTCCACTCATTCAGCCAACAAAAATTGCGTTAGCTTGATAACATAGTCTCAGACGTAATAGCTCTAGCACTTAGGACAGTCTTCCAACACTGCACTGAAATAAATATCCAATGTTCGAGCGAAAAATTTGCTGACTCGGGACAATACGAAATCGAACAACGAACTGATAAACTCGGTTAATGCGTTCTCACTTTTACTGATAAAAAGTGGTTTTTAAACAATTAATAGGCACATTTTAATAGAATACAATTTGGGATGATATTCGTTTCTGTTGTTAAGGTTTTACATGACTTGCAAAACCTCAACCGAGTTTGTTATAAATTCGAGGCATAGAATTACGAGGTTTAGTATGCGAAAGTAATTTGGCGTGCGTCGTTTTTCCGGACATAATCGATTCTACTAAAAAGTGATATTAAAAAAAATTTATCAAAACAAAAGTTGGGAATTATAAACAAAATATTAGTAAAACTAAAAGTAAATATAAACAAAAACTTATAACAACTGATTTAAATAAAATTATATGACTAACTAAATAAATCAAAAAATACTTGAAAATACATTATTATTTATATTGTAAAAATAATTAAAGAAAATAATCATATTTTCTTATATATTATATTATTATTTAAAGAATAATAATAAAATATGTAATAATCGATTACACTAATAGTGAACATTTTCAAATTGAGAACCCGTTATATCTACTAAAGTTCTTTATAACAAGCCTTACAACAAGCCTTATATGTAAAATGGCGGTGTAATTAATAATTAATAAATAAATAATGAGATACATAGGTGTTAATTCAAAAAAAAATTATTTGATTTATCTTAACACATTGTGTTTATTAACTAAAAATATAAATTTGAAAGTGATTTGTTGTTTCAAAAAATATAAAAAAAATCTTAAAAAAACTATACCAGAAAATTATGTCAGTCAAAAAACTTCCGGTATCTGAAAAATCGTTCCCTCACATAGCTTTCATCATATATAATGTTATCCTGATATTTTCTGATTTTTTACTTATTCTGCTTTACTACTACAACAAAAATTCATTTTAATATTATTTTAATTAATTGAGTTTTTTGCTGACCGTACAGGTCTTTTGAGTATTGCCAAATACCCATCATCACTGGTTTTCAAAAGACCAGTGGGTATTGCCAAAGCATTCCTAGTCTTTTTTTGGGACTGTAAGTACCAGGAATCGAATTTGTGTCCTGCCGAATTTGAAGCTCAGAGTCAGTGCACCATAACCAACTGACCCAAAGCCATAATTTTATAATTTTTTTTTTATAGATATTATTTCTTGATTAAAAGATTTTTCTAATGGACATTCATAAAACATGCTATAAATTTTAAGTAGAAATCAGTTTTTAATGGCGAAACAAAAACAAAACAGCATAATATACTTATCACATAATTGTTATAATTTATGCTTTTTTTATACAATTTTTTCTTTAATTATAAGAAAAACTGAACATATTTGTATATTATATGTATGTTATATATATATTTTATAAGTATATTGAAACAAAACACTTAGCCTGTTTATTTAATTTTAATGAGTACTATTACTTTTCCACCAATATATTGAAAACAACATACAGATTTTTTTATTATTTTACGATTCAAGGGCATCCTGATCTGACCCCATACTCTTATTTTCCAGTATTTATTTTGATTAACAGGTCAATTTTGACAAAAATCGTTAAAAGTCTTGCGTAAGAACTTTGTAAGAGATACCGTTAACAGCTACTAATCACTACCGCAAGCAAGTAAACAATTGAATTTTAATACAAATGTAATGGAAAGCCGCAAGATGTATGTTCCATTATTACTATTATTTATATAGAGATTTTTTCGAACAGTAGTGAACTACAACAACAAAAATTCATTTTATATTATTTTAATTAATTGTATTTTTGGATGATCATACAGCTCTTTCGAGTATTGCCAAATACCCATCATCAATAGTCTTGGAAATAATTGTTGTATTTAATTATCCATGAATAATTTTTCTTTTTTTGAGACTTGCAGGAATCGAACTAGGGTCCTGCTAAATGTGACTGGACGGTAAATAATTATATACCCAATTTATTTCGCCATAAAAGAAATAATAGCAGCAATTGCAGTGGCAAAAAAAAATTAATTATTTTTCAAATTACAGTAAATAAATATAAATAAATAAATAAATAGATAAATAAACCAATGTGAAATATATATAAATATATATAAATGTTGAATATTGAATTTTGAATATATAAAAAATTAATATACTATATTGTACATATATAATATATATACTTTCAATTTTTTTTAATTACAGTATGGTATATCAATACATTTACGGTTGCGTAGTATTAAAATGAAATTGAAAAAAATTGTTCAGTTTTTACAAATTTTAATTAATTAATTCCTAATTTTTTTTATTCTCATTTTTATGTGTCTGTTTGTATCTAAAAAAAGCATTCAAAATGCAATCAGATTGATCATTTGAAATAGTAAACTGTCCGTTGCAAATAAAGTATTATAAATTTGAAACAGTGTTATATATTCCGTACAACACTATGTTATTTCTAGTTCGGATAGTGTAATATATAGAGATTAAATTCAATCCACAATTAAATAAAATATTTCTTTTAGAAATAGAAAATCTTTTAGTCCTACAATTCTTAAGTAACTCCATACAGATATATGAATACTTGCGAATGTGAAAAATTTTTTTACTATATTATAATAAAAATATATGCATATAAATTATAAAATTGCTAACTGTAATAACGTTCTGTTTTGTTTTTCATTATATTAATTAATATATTCTGCATTCTTCCCCTCTTACACAGCTAAAATGGTATCTACCGAAGCTCTGTTCCTAATTACTGCTGCCATTGGCTTAATTTATTTTTGGATCAAACACAATTATAGTTATTGGCAACGCAAGGGCATTCCGTACTTAAAACCAATCCCCATTATTGGTAACACTAAACCTATGCTAACATTAAAAACGAGTATTGGTCTCAATATATCAAATATCTATAATGATAAATCAATGAGCAATGAAGCAGTAGTGGGAATATACAGTTTCCATAAACCCGGATTAGTTATACGAGATATTGAATTAATAAAATCAATTTTAATCAAGGACTTCAATAAATTTTCAAACCGTACATTAGCAATTGATCCACATGGTGATCCATTAGGATCGAATAATTTATTTTTCGTTAGAAATCCAGAATGGAAAGAAACCAGAACAAAACTATCACCAGTTTTTACAAGTGGTAAAATAAAACAGATGTATCCACTCATGCTTGATGTAAGTATTAAACTTTTGCAACATTGAACTTAATAAACATATAACGATTTTTAATTTATTTTTCAAAAAGATTGCAACAGAATTGGAAAACCATTTGACATCTTATAAGAAAACCAATAATTCCTTTATAACTGAAGTAAAGGAAATTTGTGCTCTCTTCACTACAGATGTCATAGCTTCTATAGCATTTGGTTTACGTACCAACAGTCTCAAAAATCCAAATGCCGAATTTCGTCAATATGGACGTATAATGATGCAATTCGGTTTGCTCCGTGCATTCCAGACATTCATCAGTTTATATTTGCCTAAATTGGTTAGATTATTCCGTGCGAAAATGTTCCCTGAAGACTTTTCAAAGTTCTTACATAAAACTTTTAATTATGTAATATCGGAACGTGAAAGCAGTGGAACTATTCGTAATGATCTTATTGATATTTTGGTATCCTGGAAAAAGGAAATTCCCGATGCAAAAAGCCGATATAGAGCTAATGAAAATGAATTCCTAGTGGCTCAAGCTGCTGTATTTTTAACTGCAGGGTTTGAGACATCATCTTCAACAATGGCTTTTGCACTTTATGAATTGTCGAAAAAACCAGAACTACAAAAACGTTTACGAACAGAAATTTGCAACGCATTCTTGGCTGAAAACGGAAAAATATCTTATGAAAATATTCAAAGTCTTCAATATTTGGGAATGGTTGTTGATGAGGTTTTGCGTATGTATCCAGTATTACCATTTTTGGATCGCGAATATAGTAAAACTAAAGACGAGTCAGATTATACACTTCAACCACACTACAATTATGCTATTCCAAATGGTATGCCAGTATACATTCCAGTATATGCAATACAACGTGATCCAAAAGTATTTCAAATATTATTATCATATTATAAAATTTTTGATTTCATATTATTTTAATTTTAGTATTGGTCAAATCCAGATGTTTTTGATCCAGAACGGTTCTCATCAGAAAATAAAAAGAATCATACTCCTATGACATATTTTCCATTTGGAAATGGACCACATAATTGTATAGGGAGTCGTTTAGGATTACTTCAAACAAAACTTGGCTTGGTACACTTTTTGAAAAATCATTTTGTTGAACCTTGCGATCAAACACCATCTAAAATGGAATTCGATCCCAAGGCTATTATATTACAATGTTCTACGGGTATTTACTTAAATATAGTAAATGATCACATGTACGATGTAAAAGTATCGGCAAAATCATAAAAAAATACAAAATTAAGGAAAGTTCAAAGAGAAATGTATATGAAAAGTAGAGAAAGTAATATTTGTATGAAATATTTATTTTACTGTCTTGAGGAGGTGAAGATAGGAAATGAAGTATTGATTTACACCTTATACACTGTAAGCTTGTTTTGTTTTAATTGTTATCAAAATTGTTATAATTGGGTCATATGGTGTCTTTGTAAGAACATAATTGAGAAAAGAATAAACATTTTTCAAATATTGATTAATGAATTAAAATTTTCTTTTATTTTACTGGGTCTGTATTGCAAGTATATATGAACTATGATTATAATAGTCTCTTGTCAGTTTATATACATATATGAAATAAGAATAAGAATAAGTATGGTACATTGATAATTTCTGAAATGTCGAACCTTGTTTGAGCATAGGACATAAATATATGAGATATTAAGTGGAAACATATTTTATAGTTTTTACTTTTTATTAAAGGTATAAAATAACTAATTAATCTCCCCGTCTAAAATTCAGTTAAATCTTCTGAAAGTTAGCTGAAAATCTATTCTTTCACAAACCTTATACTATATTTTATAGTAATTAAGGATGCTTTTAGGAATATCGTATTTATTATCCTTTTAGGCAGTTGCTTAAGTTATGAACTTAAACCTTTAAAAGATAGTACATGCAGAGATATCAGACTAAATGAAGAAAACGTAAACACTTCATATAAATTTAAAACTCTAACCAATTATAATCACTGTAATTGGAATATACAAATATGAATTAAATGACACGATTATAAAATATTAGTGACCTGTAATTTAATACCGATAACCATAATTATATTTTATGTTGCAAGAAAGCTGACTCTAGAGTGGTATTAAAAACTATGAATCAGGATACTTTGAACCATGTGGTATAAAACTATTAAAAATGTCTAAGTAACTTCAGCTCAACATAAAGAAAAAGATAATTTTAATAACAGAATCGTATAACATCAAACAGTATTCTTAAATATTAAATTTATTGTTAAAATTTATAAAAGAATTTTTTTTATATCATTATAATCTAAAATGTTCATAAGGATAATGTTTATTGAATTTAGATAATGACTAAACGAAAAATAGAAATCAGCACATTTATTATAATATATATATGATTAATATATCTGATATCTTTTATATATCACAATATTAAACTTACTAATGTTTTCAAATACTGAATAAATAAACACATAAACTGTCATTTATTAATGTCAAAATAAACAACATATGGGTCATTCTTTTACAAATCGGACACCCTTTTTACCTCATGATCTCCGATTTCGCTGAAATTTTTTTATGAGTTCCTTTCATAAAACAAGAAGACCCGTATCTCGTGAAAAAATTTTGTAATTTCTTTCCTAGTAGATATGGACTCATGGGATTTTGAGAAATGGCATTGTAGACATATTTTTAAATGGCTCTATCTCAGGCTCTGTTAATGGTAGAAACTTAAAATTTGCTACGTTTTGAAGATGATTAATTGAAATAGTATAAATAGTATAAACAATTAAGATTGTTTATATTTAAATACAAATATTAGTCGTTGAATTTTAAAAAAAATATTTTCATAAACTTTCAAAACATGTCCCCAGAATTTTCATTTTTTATATTTTATTTAGAATCAGTTTTAAATTTTACTAAGAAATAAAAATTTTCTGAATGGCATTATTTTTTGAAATTTAAAAAAATTATTTTTCTCCCGCAAAACACATCAAGTACATGCGTACTATACTTTCATTGAATTATCAAAGAATATACTACAAATATTCTTATATAATATTTTTAATTAGTAATAAAATTCTACATAAAACCTAAAAATACCAGGACGATATTGCCTTAGAAGTACATTTAAAAAATTAATTTATCCTTCATATCACACTAAACACACACACGATTTTTGACTAAAATAAAGAGGAATATGTCATACAAATTTTTCTTCTTTAGTTTTGATATAGGTTAACAAATATATTTTACTTAAAAAATAAATATTTCCAGTGTGGTACTCCTTTTAGAAATAATTAAAAAAAATTAATTTATCAGACGTCCTACACATAACTCATACGCACTGTAATACCATTAAATCAATTTTCCAAGAAAAACGACACAAAAATGTTTACTTTTTATTTCTGAATTGAATTTATCATTAAATTTTATATAAATATACAACTTATAAGGACGTTGTTATTCTTAGAAGTATTTTTATTAAACAAATTAGTTTTACATCATATTTAGTTTTTAATTACGAATTTGAAATTTTTAATATTCCTTCTGGTGACTCTAACGATAGCAATGAAGAAGATGACTGCAGGAAAAATTTAATGGCACAGCAGATAGAACTATTAGCGAAATCGGAGATCGTGAAGTCATTTTTTTTCCAAAATGCATCTAGTTTGTAAAAGGACGACCCATATGCAGAGCTTCATATCTGTAAGTTCATGTTTTTCAATATAAACGAGCCTCTGCTATTTACATTAGCTGTTCACTTGAATTCAGAATCAAAATTAACAAATTTATCAAGAAAAATACTTTGCAATAGCTAAGAAGAATCTTATTAAATATCAACAGGAAATCATTTCTGTACAGATCAAATATAACAAACCTTACCATATTATATATAATAACATGATCGCCTTTTATGGAACTTAAGACAAACATCTCTAAAATATTTTTTTGTAAAAATAGATTGTAAAAATAGATTAGTATGTTCTTATTGGGTAAGTACTAAAGATTTGTAAGTGTTTTTTTCATTAAGTAGTACTCTCAAAAACCACAATGTCGGAGATCCAAGTTAACAATATAGTAATAATTATTTTTTATAGAAAATACAAAAACCACAATATAGAGAAATATATCCTTCATAGATATAAAGACACATAGAAAATATTAAGATGAAAATAAAAATACAAAATTAGACAATCAAAATTCGCTTTTTTCTTAAGCAGTAGCGATATTGAAATATAATATCACTGAAATATAGATTTTGAGATTGGCATACTGAAGGGCGTGCGTCTAAACGTTATGTC
>NC_051847.1:52889669-52909951 GCF_002237135.1 Teleopsis dalmanni
TACTTAACAAAATGTAAATATGAAATGTGTATTAAATGTTTTAAATTTGTCAATTTAATTTTACCATTTTAAAATCAAAAATTTTTTATAATTTTTCAGTTGTGATTTTAACAAGTATACCATGAGGATTATATTAGACGCAGTGGATAAGCAAAACGATTCGCAAAATAATAAATCAAATAAGAATTCTACAGAAATAACTGCTGATTCGAGCGATGATGATGAAGAAATGCTTCTAATTAAGACAAATCATGGGGATGTTAAAGATGAAAGTGAATTTGTTGAAGAAAGTAGTAGCAGTAGTAGTGGCGACGAAAATGACAGTGAGAATGAAGAAAATAGGATTTAACAGATGAACTTGATTAAAATAAGTTATATAATAAATATTTTTTATTGCTATGATGTGACCATATGACTATAAGATATTTTACCATTTGTTAATTATATAATTAAATTCAATATATAAACATTTGTTTATAAATTTAATATAACATATTTTGGTTTCTTGAAAGAGTAAGTACAAGAAACAACACCTAAATAATGTAGTCATTGCTAAAAGAGAATCCGTTGAAAACTTGTGTGACCCCTTTGGGTCATGTTGAACGGCACTTGATCGCCTTCGACGGGTGGCTCCTGGACATAGACCCGGCCGTTCTTGAAACCCCCATGACGTCGTCCATCTGCTCTCTTATTCCACTGCACACACTAATTTAAGTCCAATCGACTTTTGAACTCATCCCTTTTAGGTAGCTAGGTTTCTACGGCTGGACTCTGGTTGATTTCAATTATATCCTCTCTCTCCTTTCCCATTATCCCCTTAATTCTAACCCAACACATCCACTCTCCTAACCATGCATTCGTTTTGTAATCCCTACATGTTAACTGCTTTTCAGATCCCGGAGGGGTACGACGACAACAACAATGCATTGAATGAATCGTATTGAAGATGCAATCTACCTATAAATAAAAATTTGTGTTTGATGTTTAGTTACCTGCCGTTAGTCATTTCTCACATCAAAATCAGAATTTAAAATATTGATTAAGTTTCGATTCTGAAAGCTGTTACATATCAACTTGCCTCTGTTAAAACAACAATTATTTTATTAAAGAATAAAACAAAGTCAGAGTGAATAAAAAACTGATTATTTCTATCAAAAATTATAAGAAAATAGCGAACCTAAATATATATCACTTCCCTGTAGTTCTTTGAAATCTATATCAGCTATAGCCATGTCAAATCATAATACTTTTTTATATGTAGTCGTTCCCATACTCATTTGTATATTCCTAATACCACCATTGTTACAAGACTCTGTGTGGAATTGCCGGTATTGTATCAGATGTTTATTGTATCAGATGGCATATAAGAGAATGTTTGGCTTCGTGCATGGAATTTGGTAAAAATAAAATACCATTTGTTGACCGAAAGCAGCGACAGTTGCTGAAGAAAATGATTTTGTTAAAATACACGACCTAAAGAAATTTCTCTAAGCATACCTGAATGTTTTTGTTCGTCAGACAAATTGTATAGTATAAAAGCTACTATGTTCTTCTAAATCCCTGTAAGGATATATAAAAAAAATTATAACGGTTTATAATTTTCTTTAAGGAATATGTTACAGCTCGAAAGAATGACCAGAATTATTAATGAAGAGATTATAATGTAATAACAAAAATATAATATCATTTGTTATACAATAAAAACAAGCAATTTGGCGCAAAATATGCTGCCTTCTATAATAATATTACAATTAAAAACAACAATATATTTTTATTTTTATATATTCAATATAGTTTTTTTGAATTTCCCTTGCATATATACAGTGTGAAGATGTGATATGTTTATGATAATGTGGAATTACAAAAGTTAAATTTCAGAGAATAGTGTTCTTTCCGGATTTTATAATAAAGAGTTTGATTGCTGTCCTTGAATAAGCAATGTGTATTCTTAGTGAGTTATTTTAATTGACAATAAGTTTTATCAGTATTCTTAGACTTTAGAGTAAGAATGAAGTAATATGCCACTTGTAATTAAATGCAAAGTTGGTTTAAAGTAATTAAAATAGAAATAATTTTTCGTGAGAATTAATGGTTCTCGAAAATTTGGTTTGCATCAAAACATTAGTCTATTGTAAGTTTCATCTAATGAAAGCCGAACAGAAACTTTTTTAGAATAGTCCCCACATAACTTGTTAAATAATAGAACATTCCTGAGAAGTTTATATAGCAGTATTTAGTAAGAACAAATCGTGATCGTTTTAACATCATTACTTGTTTTCATGTCTTTTCTTTTTCATGTCTGAAGTAATACATGAACATAGACGTCTGAAATAAGTTCATGTTGATATTCATGCAATACAGTACCGCAGTTTTTGAAGAACCCAGCTGTTACGGTGTGCTCCCTAAAATCTTTGTTGAAGTAGAGCTTGTTTAAAACATCACATCTATAGTGTAAATAAGATTCAAGTGAAGTGACGATTCTTTTTTGAAAACCTCTTTTATCGCAAACAAGTGCTAAAGGGTTGTTTATATTTCAAAGCTTTTAATCTTTCCTATTAAAGAATATTTAATAATGTCGCAAGAGGCTCATTAATATTTTAAACCGTATGCACCTAATGCTACATTATGCGTATGTTGTTTAATAAATTATCAAAGTAATGTCACTAGGGACCTCGTCAGATTTTTGTTTTGTGGGGCTTTTAGCTAAAATGCTGGATCGATTATACTTTTTTTTACCATTAAATTATGTTATGATGTATTAATAATAATTAGGTATAAATATAAATATACACTTTCTATTAAATTTTGTGAGTTTCAGGATCTCAAGCCCTCCCTGGCTACATACGTTGCTGTCACTATCTTGCCTTCAACCAAGATACGAAAGAAAGTATACCCGAATAAATATATAGTCATATAAAGCGCTATAATTAAAAATTGACTAAAATTATATAAATTTAATCATGTTCTATAAGCTTTAATACGTTACTTAATGTCTATATGTTATTCTGACTTTATATATTTTGAAAATAATAAATTTTTAAAATATATTTATTTTTCTTCTCAGAAACATTATGAATGTCAAAACAAATGAATGTCAAATGGTTGTTTATAGTTACTAGTCTTTATTCTCTCTTGTAGGTGGATACTTGTAGATATCTGTTGTCGGAATCATTTATCTAAATATGTTTGGAAACATTTTTTTTGTTCTTATTATTATACGAATATACCTACTCTTCCAACATGATTAAATATTATGTTTATTTGGAAAATATATGTTTTTGTTTAAAAATAAAAAAAAAAACATTTCATATTAAAAATTAAAGCGTATTTTATTATATGGTATTTGTTTATATTACAATAAGGTACATCAGGTGTATACATAATCACTTTAATAAAATATTTTTTGTTTGATAGATAATTTTTAGGTAGAGAATTAGTGATATATCTTTTTGTAACAGTTATGTGAGTATATTTGTGGGATTTAAATACAAATATAGGAAAATATATTTATTTATTTGTATTTTTTTTAGTATATTTAATAAAGCAGAGAAATACAGAATTACTTTTATATTTCTAGTATGTAATAAAATTATTATCTCTAAAAGCACCGAATTTGTTAGGTCAGTAATTATATATTTTATTTTATATTTAGCTCGTAACTACTTAAAAATTAGTATATAAGTAATCAATTTCGTACTAAGTTTTCGCATGTACACTATATATAATCTTAAATTTAGTTTATATCGAATAAAAAGCTTCATATATAAATAGATTATTATACAAAAATAATGTAATAATTAAACTATTATATTTTTGTAGATTTTATATAAATTAATATGTATATAGTATGTATATTGGAAAATCATTTAGCAAGACATTGGAAAATATAAGCAAACTTCTTCTTTTATACTAGTATATAATTTATATATGTTGGAAAATATATAATTGTTAATATTTACTTTTTAATATATAGAAATTTAAGTCTACAAAATAAAATTATATACAAGCTAATAATAATGTTGTCTAGAATAAATGGATGATTTTTTGTAATTGATTAGTTCTTTTGTGCTTTAAAAGCGTTCTTATATAAATAAGGTCACTAAGTTAATTTGTTCCTTCCTTTTCCAAATATTTTTTTAAAGTCTATACACTATACATTCGTTTTATTTTTATTTATCGGAGTCCAGAAATATGTATTCTGGAACTCCCCAAATCCTAGGATGACTTCATCAACAATATTGGCCAATACAAAAGTACAAAAACAAAAAATAAAATAGGAAAAACTGCACGAGACACTTTGTCTATTTCACGCCACATAATTTTTTCTACTCCGGTGTCTGTATCTGTCCAGGCAACTGAAAGTAGGCTTTGTCTTCGAGCTGGTTTTGGAGGGCCACCATTACCTTGTAGTGATGTCTGTAGTGAAGTCTGAAAGAGACAATATGAGTATATTTATAAATTGTTTAAAATAATGTTTTAAACATTAAATTATGTTTCTTAAGGCTTATTTTTTGTTTGCCATATGACATAAATTCTGTACAACTAGCTCATGTTACATATCCTTTTGTAGGGTGCAGCAACATGGAAAAGGAAGTGCAATGCTGATTGATCTTTGGACGAAACAGATGCCGACGAGGTCCATAGCTATAAAAATATTTAGAGGAGCGGGAAGGGAGTTGTATTTCAATTAATTTTGTTAATTTAGAAAAAAATTAATTTGTTGTACACCCACGATGCATTAGTAATGAACATCTATATGTATAAATATACATATTAATAATCGTATTTCATATACGATCCATATCGGAAGCTTAGGGCGTTATTTTCAGCTTCTCAAGTCTTCTTCGCTATGTAACTGATAACCATATCGATACAAATTTATTATATATTTTGTTTTAAGTAAATATGTACTTATTTTGCTAAGTTGTCAGGGAATAAAGTAAAGCCATTAGACGTAAGTTTATAGTTTACTAGCAAAAATGTTTGGCTGGTAGATATACTGCTTTAAATTTTACAATAAACAATAAATGTTACAAAAATATATTAGTTATTATATTAAATTTAATTTAAAAATTACAAAAAAATTTTTTGTTGGCTTTCTGGCTAAATCTAGATGATGAAAAAGCCATCTTTTCCATCTAATCTTATCCTAGTTTATGGATCAGACTAGATGAAAAAACTATAAAACTTATGATCTTTGCTGTCACATTCACTTTAAATACATGTTCAATAAAATTACTTTTAAAGGCTTTTATAGCTTGGACATGTTATCAGAATGGAATACGATGTTTCACTAAATAAGACGGTCCGAGTAAGTTAAGTTAGGAGAGCATTTACTGCACTTGATGTGATAGATTAGAAAAGCACGTCTAAGCAGAAGCACCTGGAGGACAATTTTATGTCCGATCAGAACTTACTGGATTTGTTTAAACCACTTAAATTAATGTTTGCAATAAATTTAATTTGATGTTTAAATTATTTATTTAAATTTTATTCAATAAAAAATATCTACAAAATGTTTTTATAAGTATTTAGCATAAATTTCGTGTCTATTCGGAGTAAAACTTCAAGTAGTACGAGTATGAAACTTCTCAAGATAGCGTTTTAAATACATTGTATTTGTAAAATTATTATTATGCTGTATAAGTAATGTTAAGGACATTTTATATAATGGTTAGCCTTAGTGACAGTATTCAGTGGAGAAATATTGTTAGAATGAAATTTAGAGTTTTGACATTATATGTCATTTAAGTATTGTACTTGAAAATATAAAAGGATAAGAATATTTTTAGTATTTCTCAATCGGATTGCCGCTTTTACCTTCTCATCTAGTTAAATTCCGCATTGCAGAAAGTCCTAAGCAGGTAAAGCATTTTTTTTAGATAATCTAAGTCAAGGATTTATATACTTTATATATATTTTTTAACATTATGTATTACTTCTTGTGTAATTTACCTGGCCTGGTGTAGTTGGCGTTTGTGTAGCTTTTCGTGACCGTACAGCGCCACCTTCCCAACTTGCTACCGTTGCACATTGCCCTTTTTCCATGTTACTTATGCGCTGCAAAAAAAAACAAAAAAAAAATTATAAGAATATGCAAAATTGTATGCAAATTTGTTTGATATTGTTTTCATTAAAAAAAATTACACTGTCTTGATTGAAATAATTGTAGCTTACCATTGGCAAAACCTTTGGCATTTTATTCACTTGGTACTGATATTGAACGTCCAACACTTTTACCACAACAAACTCTGCCAAGGCAGCAAACACCGATACCATGCAGCCGGCCATCCACAGGTCAAGGGCCTAATTAAATAAACAAAAACAAAAACAAAAAGGCGTAAAAAATAAAATTTTGATTTTACTTACTTTTACGTATGCCACAGGTGGTATGTCGGCTCTCAGTCCAGTAAACATTGTTACCAGAGTTAACATACAAGTAACAAGTAATGTGACTCGTCCTGGTATAGCATCTAAACCAAGCCAGAAACTAAACCATGATAACATCACAACCAGTGAGGACGGTGCAAAAGTTTGTATTAAATGATGTCCGATTTGTCTTTCAAAACGGAAGTACACAGTTAATCGTGAAAAGTTGCCCACTTTTTCAGGCATATATCCATCACTTTCTTCCAACTCTAGTGGTTGACCTAGATTATATTGTAGCAATTTAAGTTCTGGATTAAGAGTAACACCAGAATCAGACCAGCGTAATTTAACTTTTTGATTATTTGATGAGACTAAAAATATATATATTTATAAATAAAACAAATCACACAGATTTTATTTTTATTTTGATTAATTGTACTTACAACTTTCGATATATATAGGACAGACTTGAATGTCCATAGGATACAACTGAAACTCCATTTGGCAAGCAATGATAGCATGCATTCTGGCTGCATAACGTACTGTCTTGTTCTTGTACAAGGTTACCGATGTGAATTTATGGGTTAATGTGGCAATTTCTAGAAAGAAAAACATAAAGCAAAAAAATTTGGAAAAATGCAGAGTAAAGTATGTTTTATTAGTTGTTCGATTGAATTCTTTTATAATGACAAAAATAATTTATAAAAATAAAGGAAATATACTATTTCCAAAAATGATTCAGAATATATAGTACATACACAAATAAAACAGGTACATATGTGCAATATAATTATTTTAAGTTTGAATTGTTTGATTAAAAAAATGCATAAAGTAGTGCATATTATCGTTTAGTGAAGCTAATTTATTTTTAAAATTTTAAACATACTAAAAATTTGTGGAACATTGAGGCTATGTATTTTAGTGGCCTGTGTGTGACAGCCGTTGTAATATAATGAAACAAAACTTAACTTGAAAGATTTGAGGTCGTCATATATAACTTTCTGGAGTTGTTTTTTTCATATATTACTATACCATATTTCATATGGTATATTAAATGTGCTCTAATGATTTATTTCGTCTTGAAGCTTTTTAGTTTAACATAATTGGTATATTTTACAATTTTTCTACAATAATAAAAAAATTTAGCACTCATATGTAAAGAGATTTTTATTGCTGATTATAAAGGTGCCACAATCAACTGTCAAGAAAGTTTATTTGTTTTCATTTTAAAAATTTAGGTGTCAAAGATGCTACACTGTCTAGGCGATCTATTATCGAAATGGTTGATGAAATTAACGATCCCTATGGGATTGGCCGTAATATGACTGTTTGGTAGGTATACAAAGGTATCATTCATTATGAGCTGATGCAAATTTCCATTGCTATAATATCACTAAAAACCATCAATTAAAAAAAATTAGACTACCAAAGCGGTAAAAATTGAAAGGTCCTGACTTAGAAGTTTTAATGTGATTATCGTAGCGTATTGACTTAAAATTGAAAGATATAATTTTTTTGTTTTATGTTCTTGAGGAAAGGTGATCGAAATAAATAAAAAGTGTCTGATATAATAGAGTTGAATTTGAAATTAAAAAAATTTTAATTATGATAAAAAACGCCGACTACATTTTTGACCAAACCTATACTTTTTTAAAAAAATTGGCTATAAGAAAGTTTTGATAGAAAAGTTCTACAAAAATTGAAGTCATAAAAATGGAAAACAAGTAATTTAATGCAGCATATGTAAAAGTATTATTTAAGGACTTAGAGTAGGTAAGAGTGATTAGTTGACCTTTAGTGTTCTTCACTGGCAAAGGTTACACTAATTTAGCGATTTCCAATTCCACACATTGTGCCGTTTTTTAGTGTTTATTTAAAAATATTAAAAAAAAATATTCATTTTGTATTTTCGAAAATGAAGGTCAATATTTTTGGCTGAATTGTCCGTATAACCTAGACCCCACGTGCCAAGGTTTGAACCTAATTTTAAATAAATTACTGTTGTTAGTTATTTCACTTAGTAACATTTCTATAGTAAAGTTTCTTTAATTTGAGTTTAAATTACAATTCAATATAATATTAAATACACAAAAAAATTAATTATAATTATAAAATGTTATGAAAAATTCGAAAAACTATTAAGAACCTTCCGCTTTATATATATGTATAATATAAATAAAAATTATTTTGTAATAAAAAAATTTTTAAAAATATAATTATTAAAATAAAAAAAATAATTAATAAATAGATTATTAAAAATAATAATAATTCAATATATTAAAAATATTTTTGTGGTCGTAAAACTGTTAAAAAATCAATAATCTCAATTTTAAGTAAATGTTGTACATGATATATAAAAAGTATTCAGAATTGTTATATATAATATAAAAAAATCATCGATCAAATAAAATAAATTTTGCCACTTTAATAGCACGCTCTGCCGAGTGCCATAAATTTTGGACTAAGTTTACGCATAATATATATTATCCTGAATATTTTAAATATTATATTTTATTAATGTAAAATAAATATAAAATAAATATATGTGTATAAATATATGATAAATAATTTATAAAAGTATATAAAAACAATAAATAATAAAATGATCAAATTAACATATAAAAAAATTGAATACAACAAAAATCGGATGAAGGTTCTAAACTTATCATACCTTAGAGGTTAGATACCGTATTTGCTGTTAAGTGAATTATATAGTGCTTTATCGGCAATAGAGTCATTGACGTATACAGAGGCAAAAGGAGGGTTTCTTAAAACTAATTTATAGTTTATATATAAAAATTTAATTGAATATAATACGTTATATCTTGCGGCGTTGGCTGCACCCAAGTTCCTCCTTGTTTACGCAACTGTATAGGGTGGCCGTTATCATGGAGTTTTGTTCAGTCATGTAAAAGATTTTATCCTGTCTGATAAATAAGCTGTGGATGTTTATAAACATAGTGTTAAATGATCTCAAATCTTTGAAAAAAGATAAAGGTTATAGATAGCTTTATCTAAAGATAATTTGTCTTCTAAATCTCTTTTAAAATAAAAATTGGTTTATTATAAAAGCTTGTGCATAGGTGTGTATTTATTTGCATGTGAAATTGTGATTAAAAAATAAATAATGTGTCCTTAAGGGGAGACACAGTGCAGAGTAACGCCAATTATCTTTATAATGGATGCACTTTTGTTTCATATCATATCTTATTTCAGTTCAACTTCTGAGTAGATATTTTTAATAGTTTAACTGTTCAGGCAGTTTTATTTCTGATTTTTATAAAGTATGGAGTTCTGTGTGTTTAAATCTTAAATTTTAGTTAAAAAATTTAAATTGTATATACTAAAATGACAAACTACACTATATTTCTGTAGCATACCGTAAGAATCTTTTCTACCATGGTAGCTATATGTATACAGCGATAGCGTAGGAATTTATAGTCTTTAAGTACAACTACTACTATGTCAGCTTTTCGAAGGACATGCTAACAACAAAAACAGTTTTTAATATAAAAAAAATTATTTGAACAATTCTTATATCTATAATTAAATCTGAGGAGCCATTTCGATTGAAATTCAAAAAAATATTTCAAATATCCATATTCATTACATATCATATTTTAATATTGAATATTAAAGGTCGTTATTAAAATATCTATATATGTTATCATTCATTTATCTCAAAAATTATTAAACTATTGTTTTCATGAAGCTTTTTAAGAAAATAGTCTTCAAATAAGTGGAGCTTGTATAGCTTATTTACTCGTATTTGTTATAAAACATAGTAATGCTTTAGATTTTTTCGATAAATTCTTAGAAAGTTCCATTCTCAAAAAAATTGTTCTTAATCTTTGACATAGACACAGACACAGACTCAGAGAAATATAACCAAGCTTGAATAGATGTATACGGATACGATAGATATGGATAGTTTAGATGGTCTATGATGTTTTCTTTAGAAACTCAATATGTTTCTTTCACATTATGTGTTAATTTTAGATAAAAATTAAAAATATTGGAATTAAAAATTTTTTAAACTAACTTCAAAGATGCATAAAAGTAAATTAAATTGCTATTAAAAATTTTTTAAGAAGAAATATTATTAAGAATAAAAACACGGTATATCAAACTAATAATGATATAGATATATTATATATATTATAAGCGAAATGCATTAAAGTTAAATCCATTCAATAATGTGCAGGTGCTTAAAATGTTATTTATTAAAATTATTAACTGTTAAGTAAATAAATTTTAAATAATATATATAAAAACAAATATTGCTTATAAGTATTGGGGCGCTTTTTACTCTTTTAAGTCTCCCCTCAATGATTTTTATTATTTCTTTGTGAACATTTTTGTTTTTAAATTTGAATTTTGTGATTTTTTTATATTTAAATTGTTTTTGATAATTTTTTTTTGATTTTGCAAAAACACAAAGAATTATGGTTATACTATACTTAAAGTTTTTTTCAGATGTAAATTTTTAGTTTCTCTTTCATTCTTGTAGCGGAGTAGGGAAGTTGAAGAAATATATGGACTCCCAAATCCTAATGAAGTATAGGCGTGAACGTTGGCAATCACGTTGTTGTAGTTGTTGAAGTTGTTAGTTTGAAGTTAGTTGGAGGTAAGATTACAAGCAAATATTCGATATAACGTATTAATTACAAATGAAGAGTTAGTAAAATCATAAATTACGATCACTACAACATATTTTCTATTGATGAGTTTACGAATGAAGTAACAATGTGTATCTCTTTAATGGAAGAGATTTTCAATATTGGAATCGTTAACATAAAAAAGCAAAATGTGTTATCTACTTGAATATAGAAATATGGATTATGAAAAAAAATTCTTTAATCTACTTTTGATATATTAAAATTCCAAAAGCTTTAATGAAATAAATAAAATTTTTAACTAATTTATTTTGCACTTACCGGCTATTTTAGAATTCAGGAAGTAAGGATCTGGTTGCCATAAATTATCAAAAAATTCTGGAAGTAACGTTACATAATCATCTCCTTCTTCAAATATATCATCCGAAATTTCCAATCTCGATTCTAGCCAACGCTGATGTATGAACATATCTACTCTGTTTCATGCACATATAATAAACATAACAAATGCAGAAAATTATCTCTCCTAAAATTGTATATATGTTCACTTACCTGAAGTCCATATCCTCCACATTAATTGAATTAATATCTACAACAAATATACTAAAATCTACTATCACTGGTGATCCTCGTTTCGAAGGCGGTCGTATTTCTTAAAGAAAAACCAAAATATTTTAAATTAATATAAAAATTTATTAGATACATACATTTATTGAGAAATAATAATTATTTGAAATCAATTTAAATAAAATGGTAAATATAATTAAATTTTTCACGGCGTATAATACTTTAAAGTATTACCTATGCTAGAAGTGACAGTCATTGCTGTTATTTAATGTGGAATTTTATGTCGCGGAGACCTGAAATCACGGTGTTCAAGAAAACATGTGTCAAGATAATGCGTCAATAAACGCCCCTTTGGAAATTTCTTGGAATTGAAGTACTAAATGAAGTCATGAAATTATGTGTTTGATATAACTCCCCCTTTGGTAAGCGGGTAGGCCCATTCAACCTCTGCTGATTTTTGGGTCTCAGCACCCGGTGTGAATATGCAACTCCACGCTGAATAAAATACAATCATTCTTCCCAAGTAAGTTTGGACATTAACCACAGTCACCACGATACTGCCAACGTTAATTGGTCAGGATAGTCAAAGCTGCGGGTACCGATCCCCGTGGTACCAGATTCACAAGTGAACCTCATTCACTACCATTCACACTTCAAATAGTATCGAAATAGCGCCGGGATCTTAGTCTTCTGTTATGACGGACATGCTTTACCTCGGGCATATTTCGTGAAGGGTCGTTTCAGTACCCTTTACTGATACTGAAGCGACAGCGGTAATTATCGGTGAAACGACAGCGATAAATATTGTTGAAACGACAGCGATAACTGAAAATAATCACTGTCTGTCTAAACTGTATCGTTGTCATAAAGTGATAATCAATAACGGTCCAATCACAAAAAAGAGATAATGCTGAAGTTCCACTAGGAAGAGACACAAAAAAACAGAAAACCGCTTTTAAGTACTGGGTAACTTGCCGCATTAAAACCATTTCAGCTATTTATGTAGCTTAAAAATCGTAATTGGATAAACTAAATATTATATTTTGGTATTGTTCAAGTTATCTAAGAGAGTTTGATAAGTTATAAATATATAATTAAACCTCTTACCACGGACAAAAAATAATTATCCATTGTTAACAAAAAATTAAACAATTTACTCAATTTACTCAACTGATCCGATCCTTAACATTCATTCAAATATTGCATCTTGCTAGTAGTGTACAATTTCAAATTTTAACTACATCCACTTCCATTATTTAATAGATATTAGTTAAAAATCGACAACCAAGAAATACTTCTCACATTTTTTATCAAAGTTCAGAATAAAACAATACTAACAATGAAATGTACATTAAATAGACCTTTTGAAAAGGCCAGAAGCTTGTAAACTTAAAAAGTCATATGATATAGATCTAATTGCTGAACTGCACAGATACAATTCGGAATAATTACAAGGTATATTATTGAGAATTACTATTTGGATACTATTCTATCATCAAATGCAAAATAATATCACTAATGTCTTATGGACAAGGTATAGATTATTATGCGTATGAATTGAAACTGTATAGAATAATTGCATATCATATTATCAAGAATAATTAACAGGGTCTGGCACAATAGCTCACATAAGCGTACATCATACGCGTTTGGAATGATATATTGTAAGACAAAATACCCATACTATGATAAATGCGGAAAGCATATGGAAAGGAGTTTTAATGTGAAGAAAGTCGATTAAAACACTGAGTTCAAAGGAGGTCATCCGAAATATTTCTATTTCTAAGGATATTTCTTAATAAAATATTAAGAAGCTAAAAAGTTTATTTGTGAAATTGTATTAAGATGATAAATAAGGTAATGCTTTATTGGTATATAATTTTTTTTTGAAGAAATTGAAATTCTATATTAAAACTATATCAGTTTTAAGATATAATTACCAAATAAACAATAAGTGTCAATTAATGCATTAAAGTGATTCAGATAATAATTTTAGATATCTTTATTGAAGTAAAATATAATATATAATAAAAAGTAACTGCTAATGACTTTACAATATATATGTACAATATTATCGATTTCCAAAGAGAGAAATCAGCAAAGCTTGAATGTCCTCGAACTTGGTAATTTTTCAATGAAATGAAGTATTTCGTAAACAAAACCTGAACAATTTCTGATTTGCTGATAATGGACATGGGCACGAACACTTAAAGGTGTTTTGTTATTTGAATATGTGAAAATTTGAATAGAACTCACCACCTTCTTATTTGCATATTCTAAACCAAATAAAGAAAAGCAAAAGTATTTAATTCGAAATACTTAAGTAAAACATACAATATTTTTTTTTGTTCTATTACGTAGGCCATTTTTCAAAAAAAGGACATTCTAATGTTAGTGTGAAGGTCGTATGGAATAATATATTATTGTATTTACTGACTTACATACAAAATCAAACTTTCAATAAAACTTTAAGGCTATTTAATATAGTATTTTATTAAATAAAACAAAAGAAGTATATGTCTGTCAGTAGACGGAAGAAATTGCTAGGTTATAATACTTAAAAGATATAAGTGTATTTTTGGTAAAAGTTTGATTTACATCTTTCATATGGCATCAATAAGAGAATATTTTCGACAATAGACTTCACTTAAATTTGGAATATTATTTTTATAAGTCAAACATCTATTCAGATATCAGACAAAATATTTTCTTAGCGTATAGTTGATAGAAATAAGTTTAAAAAAATAATACTATTATGAATTGCATTTATAATATGTAGTATAGGTATATTATTGATCAATAGTGTAGACGGATAATATATATAAGCTTTAATCTTGAAGCTGTAATTATCAGCAATTACCTATAGCGGGACAGTTTTTTGATCAAGAAATCTTACTATCGTTAAACTCTGTCAAAATTTCTTAGGGAATGCTTTGAAACTGCCTATCGCGCAGAATGGACTCAGTTACAGTAGCCGTGTGACTTTTTGAGATATGAAGTGCACAAAGAAACGAAAGAACTGAATATCCCACATAACGAAGAATTGGATTAATTGATTGGACCCAATCCATTCTGTACTCTGGTCAGATGGCATATAATGGCAAAATGCAGATACTGAGAGAAATCTCAATTTAAAAACTACTAGATGTCTTGAAAATGCTAAGAAATTTATCAATCACGCAAGACGGTTTCAAACAGACTTTTTGTTTATTTGAATTAGATTGATTTTATTAAGTTTCTGATAGGACCTATTTAGACTGGTGTCTCAGTCTCAACACAATAAGCATTTTAGAGATCAATATTTGCAATTTTTGTGAAATAAATATTGAAACAATCTGAAAATGCACTAAATGCATTTGTTGCCTTTGACATGATATGAAACTAAGTACAAAATTTGAAATTTTTCGTTAGTAGCTTTCTTTTGACATGTAACCAGTCGTGAGATTAATTGGAGAAATATCAAATGTATGCTTGAGGGAATGAAATTGATTTTAATGCTGACTAGCTATCAACAGATCTACACTTTGATTCCTCCAAAAAAAAAAAACTATTGGTTTGGATATAAAAATGTATTAAAAAGTTATTAAACGATGAAATTGATTTTAATGCTAACCATTTGTCAACAGATCTCCACTTTAAGTTCTCCGAAACAAAAGCTAACGTAAATGGTTTCAATTTTTTTCTGGCTGTACTCAGATTCGCATATAAAAATGTATTAAAAAGTTATTAAATGCTGAAAATGATTTTAATGCTAACCCGCTGTCAGCAGATCACCACTTTGAGTTCTCCGAAGAAAAAACTATTGTAAATGGTTTTACATTTTTTCTGGCTCTACTCAGGTTTGGATATAAAAACATATTAAAAAGTTATTAAACGCGTATATACTTGGTATGTACCCAACATGTAGTTCCACACTACATACATTTCACGTATGTATACTATCGCATTACACTTACAAATTTAAGCCTACTCATTTGTACCTCACCTCCATTGTGACAGGTGGATTCATATTCTGCAGAACTACTTTCTACATCTTATCCTGTCCTTATCATTATATTCCATTCTATATCTTTCTATAGCAACCCTAGGGTGTGTGGCCATATTATTATTATTATTGCATTTCGCATTTTTGTTAATCCGGTGCATCAGGTTTTGAAGAAATTTTATGCCAGATTAAAATAACAATAAATACGGTATGTTGCCATGAAGTGGGCATTCAATTTTCCATTAAGCACACCAAGTGCACAATTTTGTGAAGTTAACATGAGAAACCAATTGCATCTACGTCACGCTTATAAGCGAATTAATAAAATAATGAGAAAAATATTGATTTTGTATTTTGTTCATAATAAGTAATTTATTTAAATTATAATTATAAAAAAAACATGTGCTAAGTCATAATTAATTCAATATCATAACATAAAACAGTTACTAAAAGAGTGACATGGCTCACAATGCTTTGTTTGTCATTTTAGCACAAAACAGTACTACGAGTACTAATGCCGATTTACTGAGATGGCGGAGATGTCACGCAATTCACTAACTAAAAGTTATTATAATCAAAAAAGGAAAGTAATAAAAAACTTATAAAGAGGGGGAAAGTTAACAATTAAAATCGAGAACAAATATGAAAAAAGTAAAAATTTACACATGAATATCGTGTGAACATGTCGCGTATTTCAGAGGCATATCGTGATTTCGGAAATATTAATTTTTGAGTAAGTAAAATAAAAGCGTCCGGAATAATATTTATATCGTATTTAAAAACAAAAAATTGTTTTAAAATTTATAAACAAATTTTAATCTAAAGAATTAATAATTTAACATTAAAAATAATTTACCCTTGACATAATCTGGTGGAAGGACTACACGCGGCTTTGCCGTGTAATTAACATAAGCCTCTGCGGATTCCCTGCAAAAAATGAAAAGTTTTTTGTATTATAAATATATAAAAAAAATTTTAAATATTAAGAATTAAAAGTAAATGGAATAAATATATATAAGTAAATATTGCACTCTTGCAATTTGACAACTCAAAAAACTACAAATTCCATTTGAAGAGAACTTACGTTTTGAAGCTTTCTCATTCTTATAAGAATTTATACAAGTATGTTAGTTTATTTATTTACACAAACTTTAGTCTAATTAGAATCAATTTGCTCCTGAAGAAGCGGACAAACAATCCGCGAAACGTTGAGCGTTTAAATTTATTTAATAAATAATTGTGTAGGTAAATTTGTTTTTGTTTTATAACTTTAAACATACGTAATAATCTTTAGTAGTATGAATAATAATAAATATATAAAAACTTATTTTTTGCTATTTGTATGTAATTTATATACTTATTATACAAAAAATATATTGCATAAATAATATTAATATATCCTAGAACAATATAAAAAATGACAGTAAACATAGTTCAAATGTTAACCCATTAAGCATATTTAGGGCCTTTATGTACTATGTGTTAATTATGAAGGTAAAGCTTAGCAATTTTGTGACTCATATTATTTTATTATTTTTTTATTTTTGGCATGTTATTAATTACAGTAATTAAGAACTTAGCCTATTTATTAATTTCCAATTTCCTCTATTTCTGGCTATATATCGTAATTCGTTAATCGATTTAGATGTTTTCCATACAATAGTACGTCTCCACGTCGTTCTAGCTCTTCCTACACTTCTTTTACTTTGAGGGTTCCATTCAAGTGCAGCGTGTGAAATTGCCGATCTGTCTTTACGTAGAGTATGGCCCAGCCAAATGTATTTGCGCTTAATTATTTCTTTGCTGATCTCCGTCTGATTTGTGATACACCACAATCGTTCATTTGTGATTATTCTTGGCCTGCAGATTCCTACTATTCTTCTTAGGTAGCGATTGACAAAGGTTTGTAGTTTTTATAGAATCGAAGAAGTGGTATGCCAAGTTTCGTTTCGATATAGCAGAACTGAATATTTTTATCTTTGATTCTAGTTGATTTGATGCTGTTTTCCATACGCGAGCAAGATTGGCAAAGCATTTTTTGCTTTTTTGATTCTTTTTTCAATACCAGCTCCTGTACCGCTGTCAGTTGTTATTCCAAAGGTTTAGTTGGGACTCATATAATTACAAGCAAATATTATATACTAAAACAAACATATTTAAAATATAAGTGATTGTTATGTTTTAAGGCGACCGCGAATCGCACTATTGTTTTCAGTTTAACACATTATTGATTTTAAAGATATGTTGCACTGGGTATAGTGTAATCTCAACATAATTAACAACAGTATCTAATATTCTATCATAAGTTTGAAAATATTTAATGACTATTTATGATACACAGTAACTTCAGGCAGTCATGTAGCTGCAAACACAATAAGTAACGTTTCTACATAGTTAATGGAGGATTGCATGAATCAGTTAAAAACTTGATTGAGCTTCTTTTGAATAAATGCAGTGTCACTGCAAATGTAGTAACAATAAAATAATAGGAAAAAAATATCTTTATAAGAGCAGAGTGCAATTTATAGATAGCAGTAGAACTACTGTCGACACATTAATATTAAGCCTGGACTTTTTGACGTTTTCAAATTGTGATTTCTCGAATGCAAAGCACATATACGACGTTCTAGTTTGCATTATAACAAAAACTACCAGATGTCATCTATTATCTTTCAGAAATTACATAAATAATATATGTACACTTATTATAAAAAGAATCCATTATCATTATATAACAAACAAATTATCAATTAATTAAAAGGTTTTTCGTCACCTGTATGGTAAGCATTATCGAGTGTAACATGTTATTGCACTATGCTAGCGCTTAAATTAATCCAGTATTAATTTTTATTAGACTGATTGGCGTATGGCTTTCTATTTTTACTGATGAATTTTCTTATATACTGCACGCGATTGAATTTGTTGAGATTTTTCCGAAAACATTTACATAACAATAGCTTATAAAATAAAGTGTCAATATAGATATCTCTAGCAGAATTACAATGAATAAGGAATCCAGAATAGGGTACCAACAAGATTATTATTGACAGTTGGCATTCTAATTAATAAAAAATTATGTCCAAAACTCGTAAATAGCATAACTGATAAAAATTAACATCAATCAAAAAGAACGTGTAATAAGATTAAAATATCACTCTCTCTCAATATTGAGTGATTACAAAAGGGGTTTCAAATGCAATATTAGAAATATGTAAGTCAAAGATTCTATTTTGAATTATATTATTATTATTATGTTGAAACTGTTTTGAGTTAGTGCACTTAAGCACTTATACTCTTTTTTAACTCGAGGTTTCTTCAAAACCCCTCTCTACACCTTGACTAGATTATTGTTTATCACTTCATCAGACTAAGCAATAATTGACCTCAGATCTCCATACCTCTCCGAGGAGCCTGTAACCATTCTGAGATTTGATGACGCGGTGTTAGTAAGTCTGTCAGATTTCGCAAATAATTTCAGGGCTCTATCCTTTGATGGGATCAATCTTGATGTTCCTAAGTATGTCATTTGTCCTAATATACATCTTATATATTGCAATTGGTAATTACTTTTTTATGTCAATAGAAAAACCAATAATTTTTGCAACTGCGATGTTTCTTCCTGGTCGGATAAAAAGACATTTTGGATAATAGTTTTAATTTTTACTGAAAAGTATATAAAAATATAAATATCTGTATTGGTGATTTGTAATATGACATATAAATATAACATAACACATACATGTAAACCATGATCATGGGAGATTAGAGTAATTAAGAATTAATGAAGCTTTACTTAAATTATTTAAAAAAAAAGTAAACAAAAGTTATGTATTAATATTGCAAACTATAAATCTTTAAAAATATACTCCTATTTAGTAACTTTTATTTAAACAAATCAAATCGTAATTAAACTTGATTATCATCAAATTACCATCAAATAATTTAATTACACCGCTCAGTTTTTGTTTGGATATATCAGTATACATTTTTTTGTTGAATTTGGATCTTTGCACACTAACAAACTAATTAGACTCACATAAAAATATTAAAATCACCTCACATTTCAATAAAATTGGCATTATAGACACACTAACAGGTTAATCCATAAAATAGTGCAGAGTTGCTGATTGACACCAGTTCAAGTGAACTATCCGTAATAAGGGAATTGTTATTAGACAATTATATTTACGTTTGATTTACGAAAACAAATATGTTGCTCAAGGACTGTTCAGTCAAGAAAGTTACAAAGTTGTTATCTGTTATCTAGAACTTTAATGCTTAAGTGATTTGAGTTTAACTTTATGAAAACCAAAATCAATCAATCATCAATCTTAAACTGATTTATCAAATTGTATCTATTACTTATTTAATTCAATATATAATTTTTAAACTATGAAAGGTTTTTCGAACAGTGTAGTGAACTACAACAACAAAAATTCATTTTATATTATTTTAATTAATTGAATTTTTGGCGACCATACGGCGTTTCGAGTATTGTCAAATAAACTATATAAACTATATAAAATCTCAATAATATAAAAAAAATATATAATTTATTTATAATATAATATAATTAATATATTATTAATTTTTAGGTACAATTTTTTTTTAAATATTTATTTTTTTTTATTATTATGTACTTACCACATCAATGCAAATCCCAAACTGATTGATAAGAAAAAGTTTGAGTATTTATCAAACATTATGATAAGGACACAATGGAGGGGAATTATAAAAAATTAAGA
>NC_051847.1:52910051-53001333 GCF_002237135.1 Teleopsis dalmanni
ATCGGCAAAATCATAAAAAAGGGAAAGGGAAAGGGAAAGGAGAGAAAGTAATATTTGTATAAAATATTTATTTTACCGTCTTGAGGAGGTGAAGATAGGAAATGAAGTATTGATTTACACCTTATACACTGTAGGCTTGTTTTGTTATAATTGTTATCATAATTGTTATAATTGGGTCATATGCAATCTTTCTATGAACATAATTGAGAAAAAATAAACTTTGTTGAAATATTGAACAATGAACACATTTTTTTTATGGTTTCTGTTTGTATTGAAAATAATAACTCTAGTAATTAAATATGAGCTAATAATAAGGTAATCTGTTGTCTATTTATATACAAGGGACATCTCATTATAATATAAAGTGGAAAGAAAAATAAATTTCCTTCTTGTTGCCTCGTTGAAAATGGAACCGACGCATTATACAATATGATCATGAAGAAACTCTCATAATAAGAAAAACGGATATAGATTTTGATTATTATAAACGGCAGACCAACCTAGATGATAGCTATTTAGGAATATTCATTTTACGAACAAAGTTTTTTCTTTATTAAAAATTAACGAAATAGGGTCGATTGCCTAACTGGACAACAGTATAAATTGATATAAAAAAACCCTACAGGTAAGGGTTCAAAAAATTGTTTAAGATTCTTACTAGTAAAATTTTTATTCTGTAGAATCGAATATGTCAGTATTGTGTAATAATTGTCTATACTTATTAAATTAAAAAGAATGAAATACAATAATAAATTAATAATTCAATAATTTCGCCACACTTATGTCCTACTTATTATATAGTACTTAATGTATCAGGTTCTGTCAATACCCAAAGGATGAAATTTCGTTGATATGAAGAGCTATCTTGAGATTATTTACTTACTGTTACTGTGGTTACTATAGAATAATTCCATAGATTAATATTTTATTAATTTTTGAACTTCGTTTCAAAAATACAAAAACTGTAATATTAAGGAATAAGAAGGAATGTCTCCTAATGTAGTAAGTCTTGTATCCTCCATAACTTAAATTTAATTGAGAAATTTACATTCTAAAATCTTTTTGATGCGATACTAAATAAATTCATGTACATGTACATAATACCATTACAGTCGTCTCCACTTAATATAATATATATATAAAAGTATAAATATTATTCCTTTAAGGATTAAAGTGAAACTAAATGAATATATATAAAACAACGTTTCTCTTGTAGATTCCACAAGATTAATATATAAAAGATCAAACTAAAATGCGCTATATAAGAAAAATTTAAGAATGAATTTATATACATGTATACTTTAAAATTACATTCCCTTAATATAATTATTTCCTTCAAGCTATACTTGCATAAAATCACCCAAATAACTCATTATTATATTTCAACGGATCAGTTGTTAAAGTCCATCACCTAAGTTACCACAAACTCTGTTGAGTATAAGTCCTTTCAATACTATATCGTGTTTCATCAAACATAAAAGAATGTATCTTCGTTGGGTTTTAAAATAAACTATAACATTTTATTAAACAGGAAAAAAATTAAATAAACTAGCTTGATATTGTTTAAAATTTGCAAAGCTTCGATATACTGAACTTAAAAATTAAATAGAGCATCACCAAATTCTAACCAAATTCAAATTCCCTTTGAACCGAACGAGCGATTGAAGCAGCGGTTTTCATACTATTCAACACTTTCATCAATGTATACAACAGATACCCCAAAAATGCCATCTATAATATATAGATGCTATCTACCTTCTTAGATCTGATAGTAATACAATGAGAATAATATTAAGATACAAAGAAAATTTTGATTAATGATTAAAATATTGTATATAGTTAATGGAAAATGAGTATCAACACCGAAAAACCGAAAGCAATATCATGAAAAAATTACAAAATCAGTAAAAACTAAAGATATTGGTGTCATAGAACGACAGTACAGTATTAAATGCCTGGAACTTACATTTGACAAAATTATGCTAAACTTATAAAAATTATATGTCAGCAATAGAATGCCTTTATATTATCCAATTATATATTTAAATCTACTGTACGATAAGGCATAAGCCTCAGAAACTAAATAATTTCAAACACTTAAGATAAACACACTTCTTTGAAGAGTAATCAAGGCCTCCTTGGTACATACGAAATAGTAATATATATAAAAACATAAGTTCTCCGATAGTTATTTGCGATATAAAACATAGCGCACTTAAACTCATTTGCATTAATATAAAGTGGTAAATAGAATATATAGAGGATACAAGTGTTTTTATGTAACATACTTGAAAATTCTTTAAATGAGATTGAGTGAAAATTCGAATGATACTGACTCCATGAATCCATCAAACAGTGAATGAAGAAGTTGAATATATTTCCATAATTCATTTCATTTTAAACTAATCCTTTAGTGTTAATTTTTACTTGCCGATAATGGCGTGTCTTTTTATGACGAAAGAAACTATTTAAAAGTTAGACGGATTCGAATAGCAAAGAAAGGACAAAGACAAAAATTTTTTATTTTTAATTTATTGAAGTTTGGCTGATCATACAACGCTGTTTCGAGTATTGCCAAGTACTCTTCATCAGTGGTCTTTGGAAATAATCGAATTTTATTTAATTAGTTTATAGTCCGTATATATTATATATAACTTCAATAAATTAAAAATAAAAAATTTTTGTCTTTGTCCTTTCTTTGCTATTCGAATCCGTCTAACTAATCCTTTAGTGTTGAATACATTTTATTAATTAATATATTATAATTATAAATATTTTAGAAAAAAAAAAAAAGAAACGAAATAGTCCTTACCTCAATCATTTTCTTTCTATCTAAACATTTTGTCGACATTAACAGATGATATACTAATTTTGTTCCGTATTGATAAAGTGTTGCTATCAAATGTAAATTTTATATTTTCATTATAAAATATATTTTAATTCTATAACACTTTTTAACATATTAAAAAATAAGAGTAATAAACAACCTGCAAAATTTATTTCAAGAGATTTTTGCATTTGTGCTATTCTAGAGAAACCCCCTACTCGGGTTGTGCCACTCGTTAGAGTAAATAACCGGGTGCAAATATACTTTTACTATATTAATGCTAATTCATTTTAGCCGATAAAAATTTGTTTTGAATACTGTGATAGTCGTTTTTGTTTAGTAAATAACGATGAGTTTTAAAAAATATATTGGTGTTTGTTATAAATTTGCTTCATAGTCTAATTTGATTTAGTATACGAAAGTAATTCGGTGAGCATAGTCGAAATTAATTTAAACTTTGGTAAGATAACAAAATTAATAAAAATTTACGAAAGTTCAATTTTGATTTTAGTTAAAAAATTATTATATACAAATATTTATTAATATTTGAAATGTGAGAATAGTTGAAAAAGTTATTTATTCGACTAATATCTATCTCTAATATATAATGCGGTTATTAGAATTAAGTTAAAAAAAGTTGCAAATTTTTATGTCATGGAAAACTAAAAGCCGATAATTATTAATTATGATCAGAATTTGTTTGTTGATAAACCACGGTCTACACGATCATCAGAAAGTACTTAATGCCGCGAGACTGACACTTTTGCGGTTGTGAAAATTAGAATATAACGTAGAGTCCACACGAAACAGCGTTCTCGTCGAGTCCGGTTAAATGCATTTTTCACCGTAAGTGCGACAGAGTTGCGGTACGGTGGGTTCTTTTGACGTTCGTATGCACTTTCCCACGAACGAATGAATAATTTTTTTAAATATTATTAGTTTTTTTTTTTTGGACACTATTATATTAAATAGATTTACATACATCTTCGAACAAATTTACTGGAGATGAGTTAACGTTATAACTTAATATTATATTATATTATAATATTATATTATATACTTAATATTATATTGTGGAGTGTCTTCTAACTTTATTGAAAACCGTCGAAATAGATGTTGATATCTATACATAAATTTTGTATTGTATTGAATTACAGTGCATTAAGTATGTGAAAGTTCTTAAAAAAATTCCATACCCAGATTTAGCACTGATAAAAACAATCTTTTTCAATTAATCTAATTTGCTAAATTAGCAAATAAAGTGAAACTATACATTTTTTATATATAAAAGATAAGAAAAGAGCTTTAGTTTCGTGTATATTTTTTGTAAAATAATCGAATAATTTAAGAAAATGACAAACGTTTTTAATTATTTTTATTTTAAATTGTTTATTTTGTGGAATATCACTAATACAATGTTTAAATAACATTTGATTCTATCAAATCTAGTGAAACACGCAAATCAAATAAACAACTTATATATATTTTTTATATGATTATTACCCACCTGTCCATAGTACATACCTGATATTGAATTATCATTCTTATTGCGTAGAACAAATTTAAAAATTTATAATTTGTTGTCGCATGAGAGATACATTGATTACATACTATAATACAACAGAAAAAAAAGCAAAAATATTTGTTATGCAAATATTCAAGTTATTTAATGGTTTTATGATTCTTGTTATATTATTAAAAATTAAAAATTATTCAAACAATAATTGCTATTATTTAATCTATTTTTTTTGGAAGAATTAGAAATTATATTTGTTATAAAGGTGAATAGATCATAATATTGAGTAAATAAATAGTTTTGTAAAATGTGTCTATCTATAAAGTAACGATATCACCATATAAAGATTAATATAACATGTAATACGGAATCAAAGATGTTCTAATAAAGTTCTATAAGTGTCTGGATATAGTTTTAAATAGTGCATATAAAGATTTGCAATACTATAATTAACACAAGTAAGATTTTTTCACGATTCTACTAAAAAACTAAAATTTTTTTTTTTGTATATAGTTCTATGTACAATAATTTAACCAAAAATATCGAAGTATTTAAAACAAATTGAATTCATTGATGAATTAGAATTATACAAATATGATTTCTTTTTAAATTTCAATTAATATAAATTTTTATTTTTTTCTTTATATTTCTAAATAATTAAATATATTTAAGTCAATTATTTAAACCATATAGCAAATACAAATGATTGACTTGCTTTACAAAACACATCGATTTAGTAATATCCCACCTTATATTAATCTATCATAGTGCCGGTATATTGATCTCTCTCATTTTAAATTAATTCAAAAAAACAAATAAATTCATTGTGAATCTAGGCAAACAGGTTAACTATATTAAATATTTATTAAAGATAAATATAGTTTTTTTTATAATTACATTATTATATTATTTATTATTATAGATCAAGAATAGATTTATTGTGCACAATTTTCTTTTTCGGCCTATATGCTTAGCCTTTAAATTATTTGACGGTGTTGATTCAAAGTGAAGAGTAGAGTACCAATATTAAATGAGATCAAACATACTATTCAGGATCCTCTTAGAAAATCCGAATCCCGTGGGCAATTGAGTATTGCACGATACGTATTAATAAGAAAACAGGCTCACAATACAACAATTTTTTTTGCTTTTACAATATATTTAATATAATTATAAGTAATAATACAACGATACTGAAACAAAAACTTAATGAAACAAAAGTTACCAGTATCTATTGTCATTTGCGTTTTTACTTTAGGAAAACAAATAAATCTATTTATAGCTAAAGTCCTCAAGGTTTCAAGCTAATTGCCTGAAACTGCAACCTGATAATGCGAACAATGTTGAACGGTATATATTATAATTATGTGCAGAAGTGAAAGATGGAAAACATAACTGACAATTGTTACCTTGCTTTCTAACTGCTAACTAAATATCCAAGAAATTATAGTAATTAAAAAATTATTGTAACAAAAAAACAAAAATAATTGACCCATTGATTTATTGTAGTGTGTATATGTGTGTCAGAATGCTTAATAGCACAATATTTTATTAACATTCCATTCCCATACTTTGTTGCACTGTTTATGCAACGGGAATACGAAACCTCACACGACGTACTTAACCGTCTGTGAGTTTATGCTGAAGCAGCAATTACACATATGCACACTTATTAGAATAAGATGTACATACGCTGCGACGTTATGTACTTAGCGATAAGAAACTATGTAATGCTTAGCTCAAGACAACTGTCCGCTGAGCTTCGCTTTAATTTTAAGAATCATTTCTAACTCAATATTAATAAACTACTCGAACCGAAAACAACACGTATTTTCATTACGGTTACATTATACGTGGGTTGTAATAATTTAATAAGGGATAATAGGTAGAAATTCCGCATTTTCCCTATACAACATACTAATTGACTATCAAACTATGGGGCTCAGTCGCTCAACCTAACACTACGATCATTTAATGTTTCAAGTATAAGTTTCAGGGCAAAAGTTCAGCATATAAAACTGAACATCTATAGGTATGTTCCTTATGTTAGAATAGTACTAGAAATGAAAAGATTTAATATGTTATACTTATTTACCACTCGAAATTTATTGAGAACAAGATTAAACAGCGGTACTAAGTATTAAATAATGTCTTAGTATGTAAAAGAAATGCAAAAGAAATTGAGGAAATTGAAGAAAAGACTTTTTAATATGTATTAAAAAGAATAAGCACCGTTTTTAAATCGGTTAATTTTAAGTTCAGTTATCAATTTCTTTAATCTGTTAAAATTACATAAACATAATATAAGTAAAAAAAAATTTTTATTTTTCATTATCATTAACTAATCTAAGTCACTAAGTATACTCAATTTGGTTAAACAGACATACTATAATTAAATAAAAACTATAAATATTATAAGTGTTGTTATTATCTAAATCTAATCTAAAAAATATCGAACTTTTTCAATTAGTATGTATGCTTACGTCATTGTCATTTGTTGATAAAATCTTTATAAAACTACTGTACACAGTTATATAGAAAATGCTAATTATTTTTTATTAAAACGATTTTCATAGTTTTATTCATTATTAATCGTTAGCAAATGAATGTGATTTGTTGAAGTAAATATATCCTAGTATTACAAATACTCAAAATAATTTAAACTTATATAATTATAATTAATTTGAAAATAATTAAAATGATTAAAGTAAATAAGGAAATGATAATGATAATTGCCTTTTAATTGTTTTGCATATTTCAAAGTAATCTATCATAATATGCTTAATGTATCCCAAAAACAGAAGTGATAATTTTTCCAGCTAACTAAACTATCTTAGCTTTGTTTGAAACATTTTTATAAGGAATACTTCACTGCTTTTTAATCCAACTATAATTGCCTTTCAATATCTCATCTACACTTAAAAGATATCATGCATCGATAAAAAATCTCTTTGAATTACACTGAAATTGCAAATACTGATAAATGCTCTTTCAAAATATTGTGAAAACGTTTTCCTATTAGTTTTACTACATCAATAACACCGCGTTTTTCTGCTATCTTCCATCTCTGAATAATAGACTTTATTAACCATTTCTGAAGTTGTTGCCTCATTTGAGCGTCTTTTCCGTTTATCATAACCAAAGCAAATCAATTTAATATCATTACAGATGATGTTACAGTCTTCATTTGCTTGACAAATGTAAATATTGTTAGATTATAAAAAAAATAAAAATGATGTAAAACTTATTTAGTGAAGTCATAACTGACTGTTAAAGCAGGCTCCGTTTTTCCTTAAAACTAATATAGGTATATAATAATACTTTATATTTTTTCGCGTTTCATTTAGCTAAAATGGCAGCTACCGGAGCTTTATTCCTAATCACCGCTGTCATTGGCTTAATTTATTTTTGGGTCAAACATAATTACAGTTATTGGCAACGCAAAGGCATTCCGCATATGAAACCGATTCCATTTATTGGTACCACTAAACCTATGCTAACATTAAAAACAAGTATCGGACTATGTGCTTCAGATGTATATAATGATAAAACAATGAGCGATGCTGCCGTCGTGGGAGTATACAGTTTCCATAAACCTGGATTAGTTATACGAGATATTGAATTAATAAAATCAATTTTGATCAAAGATTTCAACAAGTTTTCAAACCGTACATCAGCATGTGATCCACATGGTGATCCGTTGGGAGCAAATAATTTATTTTTCGTTAGAAATCCAGAATGGAAAGAAACCAGAACAAAACTATCACCAGTTTTTACAAGTGGTAAAATAAAACAGATGTATCCACTCATGCTTGATGTAAATATTGAACTTATGCATTATTTAATAAACATATAACGATTTTTAATTTATTTTTTCCAAAAAGATTGCAAAAGAATTGGAAAATCATTTGGCATCTTATAAGAAAACCAATAATTCCTTTGTTACTGAAGTAAAGGAAATTTGTGCTCTCTTCACTACAGATCTAATAGCTTCTATAGCATTTGGTTTACGTGCTAATAGTCTTAAAAATCCAAATGCTGAATTCCGTGAATATGGGCGCAAAATGCTTAAATTTGAGTTGATTCGCGCTTTCCACTTTCTAATTATTTTCTATATGCCGAAATTAGTTAAGTTTTTCCGTGTAAAATTATTCTCTCAAGAGTTTTCAAATTTCTTGCGTAAAACTATTAATTATGTAATATCGGAACGTGAAAGCAGTGAAACCATTCGTAATGATCTTATTGATATTTTTGTATCCTTAAGAAAAGAAGCTCCCGATGTTAAAAGCCTATATAGAGCTAACAATAATGAATACCTAGTGGCTCAAGCTGCTGTATTTTTAACTGCAGGATTTGAGACATCATCTTCAACAATGGCTTTTACACTTTATGAATTGTCGAAAAAACCAGAATTACAAAAACGTTTACGTACAGAAATTTGCGAGGCACTTATTGCTGAAAACGGAAAAATATCTTATGAAAATATTCAAAGCCTTAAGTATTTGGGAATGGTTGTTGATGAGATTTTACGTATGTATCCTGTTGTACCATTTTTAGATCGCGAATTTAGTAAAACTAAAGACGAGTCAGACTTCACTCTTCAACCACATCACAGTTTCGCATTACCAAATGGTATGCCAGTATACATCCCAGTATATGCAATACAACATGATCCAAAGGTATTTTAAATATTATTATCATATTATAAATTTTTTGATTTCATATTATTTTAATTTTAGTATTGGCCGAACCCAGATGTTTTTGATCCAGAACGGTTTTCATCAGAAAATAAAAAGAGTCACATTCCCATGACATATTTGCCATTTGGAAATGGACCACATAATTGTATAGGAAGTCGCTTGGGATTACTTCAAACTAAACTTGGTTTGGTACACTTTTTGAAAAATCATTTCGTTGAACCTTGCGATCAAACACCATCTAAAATGGAATTCGATCCCAAGGGTCTTATTCTACAATGTAGTCAGGGTATTAACTTAAATGTAGTAAATGACCGCATGTACGATCTGGAAACTGGTGCAAGATAAGTTAATTCAATAAAATTACTGAAAAATAGAATTGAATGAAATTATTGTTCGAGATGTACATTAGGAATTTCTTCTTCAAGTAATTCAAAATTTTTTAATGAGAAAATAAGAATAAATTGCTTTATTAATTTTAGGAATAATTTAAAGTCCAATAACTTTATTAGTTTTTAAAATAATATATTTAATTTTATAATAATTTTAAAATGTTGTAAATAACAATTATGGATAAAATACTGTGACATATACATATTTTTAATATTAATCTATGTCTATGTCTATTTAAAGAAGGAGAAATTGAAAACAATTCTTTGATTTAAGATGATATTAGTAAAATTTTTGAGAGTTGTTCGTTGTTTTGTGTTCTTCATAAAATTTTAGGCTTCTATTTTGCATTGTGAACGAGGCATTTGTAATTATTCAATTTCTTTGATTTGTTGCATACTTTATAAAAATAATATATATGACGCCTGAAAGTAGACTATAATTTATTATTATATACCGAAAGGGTTTCATTAAAATTTCATATGTCAAAAATCACAGTGACGTCCAAAATGTGACAGAATTAAAATTAAACGAGCTTTAGTTACATATTTTCTGAACCAGAAGAGATATTCAAATGAAATCTTTTCTTAAATATATAATATTTGAGATGGACTTTCTATTGAATGTAATTCTAACCCCCATAAACCACAACGCCGACAGTTCCATGGCTGGTAGTCACTAACCTAAAAATATATATGAATATAATATGTTTACAAAAAATACTTGTCTTAGGGACGATTTTACTTTCTTTTGCGGACTATTACTGGAGCATGATTGATCCTTTGCCCGTCATAGACACTAATATTCCAAATATATAATGTACTTCTACTTATGTGCTTAAACCGACGTTACTTATCATCATATTTTACAACATTTCTTAACTTGTTATTTGTAACATATTTAGACAAACCACCTTAACGATATTCAAATTAGAAGAACTATATAAGACGCCAATAAATACTAATAGTGTTTCAAATAGATTAACACTAAATGTTATCATAGAAACAAGAGAGAGCAACAATCGGATTAAATATGCCAGGAACGAGTTAAAAAGTAAGAATATATTCATTAATTGAATAAAGAATTATAGTAAAATTTATGAATTAGTTTTATAGTTAAAAATGTAGTTGGAGCCAAATATATAAATACCTAAAGTTAAATTTAGTAAAATTTCACTAGCATAAATAGCATAACTCCTGCTATTTTAATTTGGTGCAGGAATTTATAAGATCTTTAATTTTTTAACATAGTTTCTATGTACATTATTAGATAATGTCTTTGTTTTACGTTATTTAGAAAAAACAAAATAGTAAAATTAAATCTGACAGTAAACTCATAAATTTCTCTCGGAGAAAAACAGATTAAAGGCAAAGTATAAATAAAAATGATTACATTACCTATGCTTAACATTCGAAGGCTTAAATAGTTGGAAAATCTTTTCCAAATTTCCATTTCTTATTGTCGTCCTAATTTTTAAACTAGTGTTAATACAAATTTACTAATAAAATTCAAATTACTTTCATACAGTACGATATATCAGCTCGTTCTCACAATCTATTATTTTAACTATTTCTTGCGTACGTAAATGCAAAATAATGAAATCCTAGTAACTCTTTACTAATTATTTTACTACAAGTGCGTACATGAACAGGCGTAGTATGAAAATACCAATAAAAAAACACGTTTTAATATCCTGAACTGCAAATTTAAAATTTTTTTCTATTTATAAATGTTTAGTTATACTTTAGATAATATAATAAATTTGATATAAATAATTTGTATTAAATAATATATCATTTTAATAAAGTTGAAATAAGAATTTGAACTTACCGATCATTATATACGAAACATTCATATATAAAGCAACCCTGTTATGTACCGATGAACGAGTGTGTGTACATATATGCACACCTGTAAGTATTTTCATTACGGTTATTCAAAAAAATTAAATTGTTGATTGCTTAACATAAAAATAAGATTTATTATTTTTTGTTTTACTCATTTATGAGAAATTATAAACAATATTAAACCCGGTAATAAAGTACATATTTTACAAACTCGAAATAACAACAACGCATATATTTTAGCGCATTCAAATTAAATAGGAAATTCAAATAACAATATATGTAGATATGTACTTCAAAAACAAAAAAGACACAATATAAATTAAAAACTTTAATTAAAATTTGTTGCTGCTTAATGGTGTCTTTTCTCACACATGCAGATTATACGATTTTTAATAACAATTTATTTAATCTTAATATTACCTTAATAACGGGTATGATAATTAAAATATGACAACTCAACAAAGCTTATATTGCTTATGCACAACATACAACACCTTACAGAGTTCAATGTCAACTGTTTAGTTAAGGGTCTTTAGATATGTTTAGACATATCTGTTATAATAACAGTAAATAATAATTGCATGGCTGCATTTTACTTGAATGCTTGAATCTTTCTATAATAATATAAAATAATATTAATATTGAACTAAAATAATAAATATAATAAGAAACATTATTACGATTTCATATTTATTATTTGGAAGATTTTGTAATGATATTAAATACTGCAAAAAAAATATAAAATATAATATTATAAAATATAATATTTATAATATTGTTATATACATTATATATAAATCACAAATATTAAAAAAATGCTTATAATATAATTAGTAAACTAACTAATTTTTATTAAAAATTATAATAAATAACAAGAAGAAGTTAACCTCTTCAAAATAGAGAATAACTAACACAAGTTAGTTATAATTTATTTAGTCTCATACAAACCATTTTATTATTGTGGTATTTTATTTTGTTTTGTTTATGAAACTTTTAAAAAAAACCAAATTTATGTTTTTATTTATATTTCATTACATGTATTTTTTTTTTTTTTAAATACCGTGTTTTTAATTATGTAGGTTGATTTGTATTACTTTCATTTCAAAATAATATATAAAATATATTTATAAAATAATTTTACATATTAAAATATTTTAACATTTATATTTTTAATCTTAGTAAATTATTTAAAACTTTGCCAATTGATTTGAAATTATAAAAATTTGATGTTTTGCTTTCAACAATTATAGTAGGATAATATTATAAAACAGTTCTGACAGTTTGAAACAATTGATAAATAAATCTTAAAGATACTCAAATAGAATAATTATAGAGGGAATCTAGCAGCCTAAAAAATTATATGCATATTGGTCCTAAAAACCTAATATTTTTTTGATATTTTAATATGTTAACATAAACCAAAGAGTATTGTTAATCTTTCTTATGATTTAGTTTATTATTTCCAACAATACAACATTATTTATAACATTAACTTTTCTAAAGTTTAATAAAAAGCAAATAGTTACTTTCTTAAACTCTTTTTTTTCTTAACTTTTTTAAATCACATAATTTACATATAAATGTAATTCTTCAATATAAATATACTATACATAGTTTTAATAATAATAATATACATACTTTAAATAATTATCACATAAAATGAGAAAATTAAACATCATAATTTCTATACTGAAAATATTATAAAAAATCTGCTTAATTCCAAGCATTTTTAATCATATCCGAAGCTTTCTCAGCTATCATTATGACAATAGCATTCGTGTGACCAGCAGGAATTGTGGGCATTATCGAAGCATCCACAACACGTAAGTTACTTATACCATGCACACGCAGTTTTGAATCCACAACTGCAGTTGCATCAGATGAAGGACCCATTTTACAAGTGCCCGCTTGATGCTGTAAACTTGAGCCGTAAAGTCTTAAGCAGCATTTCCAATATTCATAGGAGTTAAAAGTGTAACCCTCGCATCCGAGGAATGGTTTAGCATGAAACTTGGTGCCCAATTTTTTTAAAGCCTTAGTTTCAACAATTTGTAATATCTGAAAAAAAAATAGAGCGTGCAAAATTTCGAATATATAGAGAATGCAAAACATATTCACCATTTGTACACCTTCTACCATTGCTCTGATATCATCAGCATTCTGCATATAATTTGGCTCCATTTTAGGCCAATGGAAAGGGTTCCGGCTACGCAGTGATATGCGTCCTCTACTTTTAGGACGAAGCAGCACTGGTACTAAACCAAATGTCTCCTAACAAATTAAATTAAATTATGTACAAAATAGTGTTTTTTATCAATCGAAATAGTATAAAGTAAATACCTTATTATGTATACCATCAAACACACTGTGGTAGAATTCATCAGTTATTCCCAATAAATCGCGCATAGAGCCCAGATGATCACCACTTAATGATCCAGCACCCAATACAATTTCCATATCAGCATAATCTTTATCTACAATAATTAATAAAAGTGAATATATTTTTATCTTTTATATTTAATAATAAATTTTACCAAAAGTGGAGTTAGGAGTTCTGACGAAAGCAAATGCTTCTGCACCACCGGGTATTGTATAGGGTCCTTTACCTTCAAGTATATATTGCAAAATATCTGCTGGATTCATAATTTTATGATCATTAATTGTAGTATCATTTACAATAAAAACTAATCCATTTAAAGTTACATGATCTTGCAAATTATAGCCAACTTTCAGATCTTTCATTACAGGTATATCAAATTCTTGTAGATTATCTTGCGGACCGATACCAGACAACATAAGTAGTTGCGGTGAAGCTATGGAACCAGCTGATAGTATGACTTCCTTTCTCGCTTTAACAATGTATTTTTTTCTATTTTTTGTAAATTCCACTCCAACAGCTCTTTTGGATTCAGGATCAACTATGACTTTTGTTACCCAAGATTTCATAGATATGTGCAAATTTTCGCGTTCAATAATAGGTCGTATAAATGCTTTACTAGTACTACAACGTCTGCCATGTCTAATTGTAGCTTGTGAACGGCTAAAACCTAACATGTGTTCACCATTTGGATCTATTATATCGTAACCCATTTCCTTGCTTGATTTTAAAAATGCTTTCAATATTTTCGATTTATAATCTGTATAGCCAACATTCAAAGGTCCAAAACGGCCATGATAATCTGATTTAAGCAATTCTGCTATTTCAATATTTTCTGATTTTTTGAAATACGGTAAAACTTCTTTATAGCTCCAACCCGTATTGCCTAACGAAGCCCAATAATCGTAGTCCTTGCGATGCCCGCGTGTGTATAGCATAAAATTTATTAAACTAGTTCCTCCAATCCCACGTCCTTTAGGCCAATTGCAAACACCCCCTTTTAAACCTTGACAAGCATTTGGTGTCCTCTCAGACTTATAGCCCCAATTATACCGTGTCATTTGAGTTAGTGCTGCTGTCAATGGTACATCCGAAAGGAAAGTTTCCTGATCACCGGCTTCTAGTAGCAGCACCGAGTTATTCGCAAGCTCACTTAAGCGATTGGCTACAACACAACCACCGGAACCTGCTCCCACAACTATAAAATCATACTCTGTGGCAAAAACTAAGGTGTCTGGTAATTTACTATTAAGTACTGTAGTTTCAAAATTCCTTGCCAATTCTACTAATACCTGAGCATTGACGAATACGCATGATAAACACAATTGCATGAAAAAACAGTTGGCAATTATGTGGGCTCTAGATTTAGTATCCATTTTACTTTCAGTTCAACTAAAATAAATAAAAGCAAAAGTTGAAAAATATCACTAAAATTATGTTATTTATTATGAGTCAAACTTTGCTAATATTTTGTTTAAATATATAATTTGCTACTTTAATCTTCTGCCTTTCATATTTTACTTTGTTTGCTTTGTCATATACCCCTTCACGATTATTGTAATTACTTTGAAGTTATGTGCTCTAAGCTATTTACCAATCGACTATTAACATAGAACAAATATTTGCTCCTATCAATATATATTGAGTATTTATTCTAATTGATTCTAACGTCATTTCGTACTCATAGTAGCTTTGTAATATTTGCAATATTTCATAAGTAATTAAATTAGCACCTAGTATTCACTCTGCCTTAATGATCAACCGAGGACAAGATTTTTGAGATGTGGGTCATAATACAACTATGAGTGCTTTAAAATTTTTCTAATTTTTTTATATTTATTATGAATCAACTATTGAAATAAATTGTTAGTTTAATAAAAACACATAATGGATATCCATGAAGAGATGCTTAGAAACAAGGTAACCACATTATTACAGCAATCATGCAACAACTGCGACGAGATGAACAAAAACACCAAAAGAGAGTAAGTGATAGTTGAGAAATAGATCGTTGGAGCTCGCCATCTCCTCGCGAAGTTATACCTAGTTGGCGGTCCCGCGGGATATTTTCTAAAGGGCAACTTTAATTATAGAAATTAAGATTAAGTCCATGAGCGTACTGTATCGCAACTTTAGCATATGCAAGAGCAATCGTACCTGCGTAAACCCAGGATAGGTGGTACCGAACAGTATGAATCGAGCATGCTTTTAAAGCATTTTTAAAAGATTCCACCTCTAATAAAAAACAAAAAAAAATGATTTAAGAAATATCCTTAATATTATTAACAAGTCTTTTAAAAGATTTCACTTATTTCTTTGCGTTGTATAGAAAATTCGTCGTAACATAATATTTCTGGTTTTCTATTCATATAAAACTATATAAGGTTCAGGACTAGAATCAGCTGATATAATATTTATTTAATAAATTAGATTAATAAATAAATCTAAATTTCAGTTATTTGATATGTTTAATATTCGAAAATTTTTGGCCCCCATAAAAATATAAAACTCTTTAAAATTTTTTCTTGTTGAGTAATCCTTATTTCTTAGAAATAATCTAAAAAATAAAACTTATTTTTAGGTTTAACCTTGTACTTAGACATAATACTGTTACTACAATGCTCAATTTAAGCAACATTATTTAATATTATAAACATAAGCTATTATACGGCACTGTTTGAAGTAGTCAATCAGCAACACATCCTTTCTTATTCCCAAAAAAACTAGCCATGACCTTTTGAGTTGATAACACAACCTTCATGGATTGTAAAGGTTTTTAACCTTTTTTGATCCACTATATTAGTATTCTTTGGTCTCTGAGTGTTTTATCAGCACTTATAAACCTATGCAAAATATAAGTAAGATCATTGTAACGGAATCGTAAAAGCCCGTTTTCGTGCATCTTTCTTATAAGTAACTTTTTATGCAAAATTTCAATAACTCTCTAACTGTATAGGCTCTATTGAATTTACAAACGCTTCTAACAACAGAGACTTCCGCAAAACAACTTAATTTCATATTTTCAATGTCTAAACCACAGAGTATATATGTATATCGAAATAAGACTATAAGTTGCAGATTTATTGCAATGCAGCAGAAAAAAAGTATTATGAAATAGCGATGGGTACTAGATTAAGAGAATTCTACGAGCTATATATTTACACGATATCACCTAATGAATACATTATCATGAAACTTGCAGCGAATTAGAGGGCTGCATATCTGCTATAAATAATGATACAAATCAAGCAAAAAAATTGAGCCAACACTTCGTCGAACCCAAAAAAGAGATAGTTTAACAGCGTTAAATTAGATATTAAGTATAAAAATGATAAGTAAGTATAAAAATAATATTGATTCAAAAACAGCACTGACTTCACACTGTATTACATCAAAGCCTAAGCCGGACCTTGATAACGTAAAATTGTTACACCAAGAAAATTATCAACAAAAATGCTTTTTCTTGACAATGCTCTATATCCTACAAACTCCTAGTGACACCAGACTCAATTATAAAACGGATAAATATATTATTTGTTTATATATGTATTTTATTCTATATTTGTATTTTTTATGTTTTAATGTTAATGTATTCTATAGTTGTTTTTTTGTGATATATACTAAAAATATTGTTACGTTATATTAATATTATATAGTACCCTGATGATGACCATAGATTACAGTCGAAATATCGGTTTAAATAATATTTTTTAAAAACCAAAGGCAATTTTTTTAAGAGAGGGTATTATTTAACTACTGACCAATTAGCCCGTTAAGAAACAGAATTATTATTAAAAATATGTGGGTATTAAAACAATTATTTAAAGTCTAACATAATTGAACTAGAAAAGATTTATGCTATATATTATCATTTACAACCAATATATAAAAAAAATTCTTAAATTTGAAATAAAGAATTTTATAAATGGTATCATAAAATGCATCATAAAACCGTAAGACCTATTATCTGAAAATATTTTTATTCAATATATACAATTTTTTTTATTTTCTTTTAAAGTGTAATACTTTACAAAAAGAATTCTTTACCTTTAAGTTTAATTATAGAAAACATTCAATTTGCAATGTATTTAAGGAAGTTGCTTTAACCAACTACGGACCTTCACAAATCTTCATTTTTATATGTGCTAGTGTAGGTATTTTTAACCAGCGAAGGAGTAAAACGAGTATAAAAAAGATACATTTTAACACAAAAGACCGGTTACAACGATCAAAACAAAAACGAAAATTCACGGTCAAACATTGGAATTTATGTTAATGGTTAACCGAATTATTTTTGCAAAAAAAAGCAGTTACAAATATATAAAATTAATTTTTTTTAAATAAAATATTTAAGTTTATTTAATGTTTAATAATTATTTATTTGTTTCTTGTTGTAAGTTTTTAGGTGCGTCCTTTTATAGTAAATAGTTATATATTTTATATTAATTATTGTATATGTAAACTTTGTTATACTGATGGTATATAAAACCATTGTTTACTATAATACATAGGTATATCTTACACATATGTAGCTTGGAATAGATTGCATTTCCAGTTCATTGTCTACTTTTAATTAATTTTACAGCAGGTGTTTTTCATACGATACCCGGCTATCAAAATAATGCTTCAGAATTTAAAATTTGAATAACTTTTAACTGTAGAAATGTCTTGTTTGCTTTAATAATTGATATAGTATGTTATATTGAATATGTTATATTGGATAGTACAGTAAAATACTTTTTAAAGGAATTGGTTAATATAATTATAAAAATCTGAAATTTATCAAAAATATATTTTCTATTAAAAACGATGTATTAGGTAGGTGAATTCATAGTCACATTGTTATGCTCCGCTGTAGACCAATAATATTTTTAAATTATATTGTTTTTCGTTCTAGATAGTTCGAATGTCATTCATGTTTGGAATATATTCCAAAAGTAATTTACACTAAATCTGATTTTAACATCAGTAATATTATCAGTAACTATTTTACTTAATAGAAACTATTATATTTAATAGAGAGGTGTCGAATAGTGTTGAAATACAACAACAAAAGTATATATTTATTTTTAATTAATTGAATTTTTGACTAACCATACCAGCTGTTTCAATTATTTCCCAAATTCCTATCATCAATAGACTTTTCGAAACTAACTCTAATATTTAATTATTCGTTAATAACTTTTTGAGACTCTAATGAGACTGCAAGTATCATTGTATCATTGATTTTGCATTGTTTCTTTTTATTTACTTGTGATCTTCAGCTTAAATGATAATCAATTCAACTCAAATGTATATATTACAAAGTGAAAAAAGAATAAACTAATAAGAATACGACAGATAGAAATTAAAAAAATAATAGGCGAATAAAGATGCCATTGAGTTTAAAATTTGTGTAGGACAGTGCTATACAAACATTTCTATTATAAAAACTTTTACAGTATATCATTAAAAGGCATCAATATTGTATTAACGTCTATAAAAATAAACATAAAAACCATTTAAGTCATATTATTTTTACAAATATATCACATTCTATCTATATAATAAATATATACCTATATTAATTAGCAAACAAAACTGTGGTTTTTTAAATAAATTATGCAATGGAGAAACCATTTAGTTCCTATTGAATTTTTAATATTGAAATACCGCCCTAAGATCTTATATACTAAATGAAACATATGGGTATATAAATATTTTAACGGAATATATATAACGACTATATATATAGACCCATAATTCACAAATAATCTTAATTTAAAGTATAGTCAAATGACTGGATAAGAACGAAGTCATCCAAATATAAATTATTGTTAATAATTCTTCATTACACATAATTTAGAAATAAACAACAATTCACTTTGCATCTTTAAATATTATTTTCAAAATAAGTAAATAAAAATTTCTTCAGTTCACGTTTTTAAATTTATTTCATATAAATTTGATGTTGCAAATTATAAAAAATCTTTTATATTATAATATTAAAAAAATAACTCTTGATCTTATTAAATTTTGAGCATTGGTAAGTCTAGTAATAAAAGTAATATAACTTTTATAATTATTAATTTTTAAGTAATTATTAATTTTATTTTTAATTTAATTAATAAATTTTTAAACATTTTTAAAATGTTAAATTAATTATTATTTAAAAATTATTTAAAATAATTACTAAATAATTATTAATTTTATTTTTAAATCCTTTTTATTCATATTTTTAATTAATAAAGGCGTTAATTATCAAACATTTTGATTAATAGAAACAATATGTATTAAATAATTATTAATTTTTAATATATTTATAATAGATTTCAATAACTTTATATAATGTTATTATTATCACTTGTCTGATTCTCTATATTGTTTAAAAATAAAATAATTTTTGTAATTTTTACTACTTAAATATTTTATTTACGTACGATGACTGTGAAATATTTGAATTAATTAAAACTAAACAATCCTACTCTGTCAAATTATTGCACCTTTCATGTCAATTTGTTTAAAATTCTAAATCAGTTGAAGAATGACGAATTCCAGCAATCAAATTTGATTGCTTAAACACAAATTATGCACTACAAGATGAGATCACAATAATTCTAAATTAATTTAAGCATATACGTTAATTTATAAAACAAGTATGTTTTAAAAACTAAATTAAAAATTTAACACTTACTCAACAAAAAACTTGAAACTTCATTTATTGTATTTCATAATATAATATAATATAAATATTTTAATTTAATTAATTTAATTTTTTAATTTTATGAGCTTTTTATTTTAAAAACATATCTTTCAAATTTCAATATTATATGGTATTTAAATATATAATAAAAAAATATTTATTGTATTTTTAATAATTTTAATTAGGCACACATTAAGCACTTTGATTTTTTTAAATAGTTTTAATATTCACTTGTCACTCTTGTCACTCAAAAGAAATAATTTCTTAACTACAATATTTGAAATATTTGTCACGATATCTGAATTGGCGGGCAGTTCGTTGGTAATTGATCATAGATCAATCCATACTTTGCGTCAACACCTACGGTAAGAGCATACAAAACTTGCTGACTTATGTGAAGCGTACGAAAGCCGCTGAAGTTGCCATAATCGTTTGCCCTGGTTTACACGCAACGCACAGATTGGGAGTTACGAATACGATCGATAAATGATCGAGTAAGAGTGCGAAAATGTAGTTAACAATACTGCGAAGAAACTATCAAATTCAAGTTCAGATTGTGTTTCTTATTACCACTAAACATAGCTACCGGAGTCGATACATATTTTACCATTACTTAGCGTGTTTATAATACTAACAATTTCATGCTCAACTGCATCACATTCAGTACGAATAAAATTCATTATAATCGACTATTTATACAAGTTCATAACTGAAGACGTAGTTTATGTGCAATAACCTTTTTAAGGTTGTTCTTATTAATAACAAACTAAATACAAAATTATGTGCATCAATAGTTAAGGTTTAATAATTTAGTAAACATATAAACAATTGTGCATATAGTAACTTTTGAAATTTAACTGCAATTTAGTTTTAGCTGTGTTTCATGTTTGTTTACATTAACTTAATCGGAATGTATAGAACCTAATGTAATCCTAGATTAGGTTCTATACATAAGAAAGAACATATAAATCACTCAACATATAATGCCTCTACAAACAGAATAGTATTGAAATTTAACAAATAAAAATTAAAATATAATTAATTAATTTCTGTTAATTTTTATAATAGTAAAACAGTGATAAAATAAATATTTAAAGAATTACAATTGCTTTTACTTATTTATTACTTATTTATTTTTACTTAAATTGCTTAGCAAATATTTAAATAACTGACAAATGATAAAAATTGAGTTGCGGAATCTTTAACTCTGCTTGATTGATTACATTAAAGCGTACAAATCTTCTAAGAGAAATCATTTATGGACAATTTTCAGTAGCCTTTTAAAAAAAAAATTTTATAGCCCGCCAACGTAACAAACACAAGGACCGTTTGGAATAGGATAGCCCACTTACTAATGGCGAATGAATTTTTTTTTGCTTCTACAATAAATAAAAACAAATAATGATAAATAAAAAAGCTTTTGCTTTTTATTTATTTTTGCTTGTCGAAAATATTGGATAAATAATTAACTTAATTATATGCGAAATCTGTCCTTCAGCTTCCTTACTAATAACTTTATAACGCGTGCTATCCAATTAGTTTATAGACTTTATACGTAGTAATACTTTCTGTTTCCTGTTATTCCAAAATATTAATTTACCTGTTTTTTTTTCAAATTGGCAACTATATACAGTGTATTTCCGATAGGAAATCGTAACAAACAAAAAAAGTTATAATCTATAAAGCAATCATCAAACTGATTCGAACTTATTGTCTTCAGCTGTGTGGTACTACAAAAAAGTAATCTATAAAATTGATTACTATAAAATAATAAATGAATTGTTTTTTTTTTAATATATCCGAATGATACTTTGTTATACAGATCTTATCTTTGATCAAAAAAGATCAACTTGAAATCGGGAACATAATGTACCTATAACAACAAAGTTATAATTTAGAAAGTCATCAAACAACGCTCAAAAGTTAAGATAATATCCTTTATTGGTTATGAATACAATTGTCTAAATTTATCCCCCAGTATTCTTTATAACTGGGTATATTTACGGATGCAAACTGTAGATTCTGCGAAGAGAATGAGGAGTCGGCCCCACATGTGCTGTTTGATTGCCCTGCGCTAATGCACATACGGAATAGGCTCCTGAGAATGTATATTCTTATGGAAGAGGCAATTAAACTCTGTTAAGTAGGTTCTATACTACTTTTACTTTTCTATACTACTTTTTATTGACGCAACAGTACTTAGAGACCTACTCTAAACCCAGAAGGGGGCACAATAGCCCCGACGCTTACAGTGCCACATCCCCTAACAATAATAATAATAATAAAATGTATATAAAAACATAATAAAGAGATTATAATTTTTTTGGATATTTTCGAATGACATTTTGTTATAACAACCACATTTTTAATCAAAACGTATAAATCAATATGAAATCGTGTATGTTTGAGTCATTATAAACCAATAATATTCAAAGTACTTATATTTAATTATAACTCAATTGTGTAATTTTTTTATTAACAAATGATCACTAAATATTTTATTTGATGAAAATACGGCTTCCGCTATTTACGCTAAAGAGTTTAACACATCGCGTAGACAATTTAAATGAAGCCGAAATATGAACGCCTATGATAATTTTTACTGTCTTGAACTTGAGTTCGTCTAAATTGTAAAGTTGATGGTTAGATAAGATCAATTTCACGGCCAATGTTATGGTCAGTTGAATCATTAGAGCATAGAGCATTATGAGTAACGAAAAGCTCCATAAGGCGGTCGATGGTGTTAATCAAATTTGCACCTCACTGCAATTGGGCGCAGAGTCCCATACTCGTCATGCGATCTAATTGATTTTTTTGGGTTTTGGAATAAAAACATAATTGTTTTGTAGATTTCATAATTATTTTCGTAAATGCAAGTACACATGCAATTACATCAATGACAGATAAATAAATGACTTGCAAATGTTAGACCAATGTTGACAATATCTGATCTTGAGTTGACATGAAAGTGGTTTTACGCACGTAGTCCAAACCCAGCTACAAGATAGATGTTGTTGTCGTTGGGCAAAAATCATTGTATCGATATGTAAGCACCGTATGCAATTTATTAGAAAATGAATAGTGGAATGTATACTTTCTCAATCTGCACAAATTAACCTTGAAATATTTACAATAAATAATAGCAAATTTATTGAATTCAAAACAAAAAATTACACAAAACGGCAAAAAATTCATACATATTCAATTTTTGGACTGTCTTTAACGAGTTTAGTGAACTAATTTTTGTTTTTACTTTTGCCCTTTTTCAGTTTAAAACTAATTTCAATATCTTTTTGTATCTTTGCTAAAAATTTTTTCTATTGTATTTCAATATTTTTTCTCTGCATTGTTTGGGATTTAACAAAAGTTAAATCCGAAACCCAAAAAAAGTTGAGGCAACTTTTTACGTTTGAATAAAAAAATTTTAACACTTTGAACTACGAATTCGTTAACACGATTTGTAGGTGGGGGAGCGAAGTTAAGAAATTTTTTAAATTTATCCCCGCAAAAGTTTAAGTATATCCGTTACATAAGTTTTCGAGTTTTTGACAAACTTGCTGAGATCACAGATATATCACAAGGCACACCAATTTTGATTTCACATTCAGAATTTAGTATGGATAAGTTATCGGTAAGATGGTGTAACGATTTTAATGATATTAAAAATTCAATCAAGTAGAATTATGGTATCGACTCATTCGATAGATACAGTAAGGATCGTTTAAACAATTAACTACGCTAGGCAAATCAGTTCCACAGAAGGCCTAAAACGTGTAGTCTGCTCAGAAGGTAATGGGCACAGGTTCTGGGATGTATGTAAAATAAGTCATTGACTTTACATCCATCCAAAGAACCATAGAAACTGCATACAAGGTAATGGACACAGAAAGAAAAACTTGCTCTACTATTAATACGTCAAATGTTCGCCTTGGTTTCCAGGTAATGGTACCTGCATTCGTTCGTAAGCGTTCGTAAGCGTCCAGGTAATGGTACCTGCATTCGTTCGTAAGCGTTCGCTTTGGTGTGGATATTCCTGTTTTTAATAAACAGTAATTTTTATGATTACTTATTATTTTATAATTTCATTCCTTTTATCATTCTTTCTTTTATCTTCATTCTTTGTTTTTACATTTTTCATATAGTTCTCGATAGTAGAGAGGACCATAGTAATCACGCACAGGTCACTTGTAATCCTAAAACCGATACTGCTTACACGGAAGCGATTTGGTTCTAACAACAAGAATTATTATTTAAAAGAGATCAAACATTTGGAAAGAGATTGAATGAGAGATAATAAAATTCAATTTATGAAGTAATGGAAAAAAAATTTAGTTTGGAATTGCTAAAAAATTTAAAAATTTAAATATTCTTAAATTAAAACTATAAATAATTTTTGATGATACTTTTTATAGGTCAACAGTTAATTTGTTATTTTCTTACTAAAATTAATAATTCAGCAATGCTTAGCATATAAAATACTTTACCGATATAAATTACAACAGTTAGCTTCCAAAAGCAAATATTGATAATTAATTATTCAGCAATCGTATATTTTCTATGGTCAAGTCCACAACATCTATGGGAATCATAAAATATTTTTTATAAAAATTTGATCTAGTTTAAAATAGATACATATTTATGCGTAAATTTTTTATAAAATAAACAAAAATAATTGTGTGACGGATATTCATTAATATGTTAGAGAAGTACTTTAAAAACTTCAGAAATTTTTTGGTATTAAATGCTAGTGATATTATAGTTAAATAGAATAAAAACATGTTTATCATACTGATAAACATCAAACAAGCAGTCGATTCACATTACTTTAAAATGATAGTTCCATTTTTTTTACCGAAAACACGTCAATGAATAATTAAAAAGTTATAATTGATTATATTGCAAAATAATTAGCGAAAAATATATGTACATCCATATTGTAGTATTTGAAAAAAATGTGCGTCTCTACTTGAAGCTATTGAGGACTGGATGATCTAATCCAATTGACACCAACCAGTATTTTTTATTTAAAATTAAATTATATTGAATCAAAAAAAAAAAAATTAAAAAACAGTTATATATTAAATTAATATCGAATTTCCAATATAGGCGTCTTTTGCTTGAATTATGGATTCGAGTCAATCAACAAACAAGCACTCCACATCACGACTTTGGTATTTTATATCACCTTTAGCAGCACAAAACATCAATCATGGTCGCAGTGCTCCGCTCCGTTGAGAGCTAATATCCCGTTTATTCCTAGTCGCCTTTAGTTTACATCGGGTAAGTGTAGAACCCACTTAACAATGAAAATGAGGTGTAAGATTATTACTTAGCTAGTGATGCGTAGCATGTGTGACGTGCAGTATCTTGTTAAAAAATAACAAAAAGGTTATCAAAATAGCTTAAAAAACTTTTTTATTGTAATACTAAGAGATGTTAGCATTACCCTTTTAGTAATCATCGACTATCACAAAGGGTCGTACTTCAGTTCTTGTATATTTATATATTTAAGTTTCTATATAACTCCTGTCTTAAGTAAAGCCAATATTTTTTTGTTTATTATTCAGATTGCAAGAGTGAGATCGAGCGTAGACAACAAGACCGTTTCTAAAGATTATTTTTTCATCAATCTCTTCCTTCAATAACTCGATGGTTTATTTTGAAATCTAGAATATTGCGTAATCTTGTTGAAACCGAAGACTTTTGAGACCATGCTTATTCATGACCATGTATACACAAAAATTTTCAAAAATGGCAATCATCATTCAACAGTGCATTTTTCAAGGAAAGTCAGTAATTGATGGATCAACGTTGAATTATATCTCGCACTAAAAGCCTGAATTTCGAGTACTGGTAATGTCACTAAAACAGAATGAGTATTATCGATAAATAAAATTTTGCAATAAAAACAAACCATTTAAGCGGCTACACCGTGAAGTCACTACGCAAAAGGTGATAGCGTAGCGTCAACTTTTCAATTGAAGAGTTCATCAACCCACCAATGCAATCTGGTAAAAACGTAACCTTAGATTACTGACCAAAATCTTCTTCTGCGTAGATAAGCAGAGTGTAAGTTTATTTAGACGATGTTTATGCTGTGCAATTTTTTAATCGTTCTTCAAATAGACTTAGTATATTTAGTGGACAGTAATGTGTACCCCGAGACTTTCAACTAAAATAATTTTTATATATTACATTTACATAATTTTTAAAATTTTTTTTTATATTTTACACTATTGAAGAACAAAATTACATTGTGTCATTGTATAAAATATTACATATGAAAAAATCTTTGTTATAATAAAATTAAGTATATATTAAACAAAACTTTTAATTTATCTATTATGTGTTACTCAATAACTTTTGCTTTCGAAATTTGAGATAAATTCCTCCCTTTGACTGCAACATAAACGACTTCGGATCAAATTTTATTTTTGAAGTTGTTTTCTCACAGATTTCGACAGTAAAACTCTTAAATATATGAACTAAACCAAGTTTAATTTGTAAAATACCCAGACGACTACCGACACAGGCATGGGGACCAGCACCGAAGGGAATATATGTCATTGGATGAATTAATTTTTTTCTTTCTGAGCAAAACCGATCGGGATCGAATCGATCTGGATCTTTCCAATACTATAAAAAGAAATTTTTTATAAACTTTTTTTTTAAACTTGAAAATAGAAAGTTATTAGTATAATACTTACCTTTGAGTCTCGATGTAAACCAAGTATTGAAATATATGCAGGCATACCCTTCGGTATGTCAAAGTTGACAAACGGTTCTAATGAAAATCCAACATCGTTTCCATTAGGAGTACATTCCCGATTTATAAAAGCAGCTGCAGGGTACATACGTAAAGCTTCAGAAACCAACATGTCCAGATAAGTCATACTCGATAAAGTTTCATGGGTAAATTGTGAAGTATTTATAATGGAAAATATCTCTTTAATCTCACAGCGTAAATTATACTGTAACTTAGGTTGTTTAGCCATTTCGTATAGAGTGAAAGCAATTAACGAAGAAGACGTTTCGAAACCAGCTATTAAAAATATTGCAACTTGCGATAGTATGAAATCTGGATGTTTTATTAAACTGTGATTGATATTTTTGGCTTCACTTTGTAACTGTAGAAGTACAGCTATTAAATCATTACACTCGTTATTCAAATGAATTGTATTCTTCATCATTTTATCTACTTCGTTTTTCAAAAAGTTGACGTAACTCTGTGGAAATACTTTTGCTCTAAATATATTAGCATGATTTGGTAAGAAAAATATTATAAGAAAATGTAAAATCTTTATAAGACTGGGCTCAAGTACTTTTCGACATTGAGTGCGAAATTTTGAGTTGTTATTTTGAAGACTAAATTCTTCAACACTAAACAACAGCTTCACAGTTAGATCAGTTGTAAATTTTGCTGACATTTCTTTCACCTCAATTATTGGTGAGATGGTATGGTTTTGAAATTGAAGATCTATATATGTTTGTAGTTTTGTAGCTACTTGCAAAATAATTGGAAACATTCTATTCTTTAGAGTCCCACTAGTAAAAAGTGCTGATATTGCTTTACGACTATCATGCCAAATTGAATATTTTGCTAGTGGTAATGTAAGAGAGCCTAGTAAATCATTATATGGATCAGCTGCTTCAAATCGATTTAAAAAATAGTTAAATTTTTTAATTAAAATCAATTCAATTATATATGGATCACGTATTAACAAAGCAGGTTTATGCAATATATATATACCTAATAATTTACTACTCCCTCTGTAATATAAATTTTGAAAAAAATCTCCAAATGAGTACTTCATTAGAAACAAATCTTTTAAATTACCAATGAAAGGTATAGATTTAATATATGGTATTTCATATCTTTGCCAATATGAATAATTATATCTGATCCATATGAAAGTAATAATTAAAAATATAAAGCAGACTGCTAGCAGATAGATATATACCATGGCTGATGTCAATGTTAATCTGAAAGAAAATATTTATATAAATCAATTATTAAAGTACATATGTTTCAATCTACAATTTTTTAAATTTTAATATAAGAAGTATACCATATTTTAAAGAAACTATAGAATGATGTTTAACTATATTTAGCATAACATATCACTTGTACGATAAGTGCAAATCTACTTATAAATGAAGTTGTTAAATCGTTTTTGTAAAATTTAACAAACATATTTTCAATATTTTGAAACTAATGAATGAAATATTTATATATATATATGTATAAATTTTCCTTTGTTATTCCCAAAGTATCTTAAAATATTTAAATTGCTTTTGTTGAAGTCTATAAATGAAAACAAGAACTTTGGCTTTTGACTTTTTTTGTTCAATAGAACTGATATTATGAATGGTGTCCCGATGTAATAAATTTCGTAATGAATTTCCGGAGCTCATTCAGTTCAAAATGTTGCCTGAAGTGGATACAACAATATTTTTGTTACTCTTGACTATTGGATTTTTTTATTATGTCTTAAGATTTCATTATAATTATTGGGTACGTAAAAAAGTACCACAAATAAAACCAACTTTTTTTGTTGGAAATATGGGAAATTTAATTCGTATGAAAAATAGTTCAGCAGAATTCATACGCGATCTATATAATCATCCACAAGCAAAAACTGAAGCTTTTGTAGGAATTCATCTGTTCTACAACCCCGCCATTCTTCTACGTGATCCAGAACTTATTAAGATGATTTTGATAAGAGATTTTTCAAAATTTTGTAACAGGTAAGTTAATAAATTTATTTAAATAATTTATAATTTATATAGATAAATAAAATCGTATAGATATTCGAATTCAGATTTAAATGGAGATCCAATTGGTTCGAAGAATATATTTTTTCTTAAAAATCCGGCATGGAAAGATGTCAGACTCAAACTAACACCATTTTTTACCAGTGGTAGAATGAAACATATGTTCTACTTGGTTGATGAAGTAAGCAGTCCATGTGTAAATATTATAAAAATCTCTTTAACTCCTTTTATCAGGTTGGTAGGAGCTTAAATGATTATTTACTATCACAGTCACTTCAAGAAAATGAGTCTAAATTGAATTCATTCGTTTTGGAATTAAAAGAGTTTTGTGCCTTATATACAACCGATGTGATTGCTACTGTTGCTTATGGAGTACAGGCAAATACTTTTAAAAACCCCAATGGTGATTTTAGGCGAAATGGACGTGAAGTATTTCGGTTTAGCACAAAACGTGCTTTAGAGTTTACAGTACTATTCTTCTTGCCACATCTTATGCCATTTTTCGGTTTTAAAGTTGTACCTAAGAAATCTACGGAGTTCATTCGCTCCACCATTAATTTTGTAATGGAACAACGTGAGTTGTCCGGTAAAACCCGTAATGATCTTATAGATATCTTGATTGAATATAAAAACTGGTCCAAGGCACAAAATGAAAAAAAAGAAAAATCTAATGTTTTATTTGAAGGAGACATTTTAGTAGCGCAAGCGGCAATATTTTTTACCGCAGGCTTCGAAACCTCATCAGCGACTATGTCATTTGCACTTTATGAGTTGTCCAAAAGACCATTACTACAGAAACGCGTACGCGATGAAATTAGAAATGCTCTCAGAGAAAGTAATGGAAAAGTAACCCAACAGTTAATTGATTCGTTGGAATATACACAAATGGTTATTTATGAAACTTTACGGCTATATCCACCACTACCATTTTTAGATCGAGAATGTACCATAGATGCGAATGATACTTATACGCTTGATAAAATTACAATTAAGCGGGGCATGCCAATTTATATACCGGTTTACGGTTTACATATGGATCCAAAAGTAAAATTGTTTAAAATTATTATTTTTAATATGTTTAAATTTTGAAATTTATTTTTCAGTTCTTTCCGAATCCAAACACTTTCGATCCTGAGAGATTTTCAAATGAAAACCGTAAATCAATAAAGTCGTGCACTTATCTGCCTTTCGGTCAAGGACCTCATGCTTGCATCGGTGAGCGATTCAGTATGTTACAGATCAAAATTGGACTTGTTTACTTTTTTTTAAGTCATTACGTTACCACTTGTTCAAAAACCAAATCCGAAATGAAGTTAGATCCAAAAGCAATTATATTACAGGCCGAAGGTGGAATATATCTCAGTGTTGTTCGCGATCCGATAAATGCATGACCGCCTCAAGAACCTTTTAAGAACTAAATTTAGAAGAATGTGAATGCTTAGTAGATTTAGATGCGAGATTGATAGTTTGAAAAACAATTACTAATGACGTGACTTTTTACCTTTGAATTGATTCACAATTATTTCTATTATTTGCTGGTTTTGTAACATTAAACACGCGATATTTGATATTTAAATACTTATTTTCCATATTAATTAATCGGTGCGAAAACAAAATAATTACATTGAACACATATCAAAATTACTGTAAAATAAGAATATAAAGCCAATGAACATCCACGGATCACCAACTGCAAGGAATTTCTAATCTATAACGAGAAGAGGTACTTCTCTTTCCCCTCAGAATTTCACTAAGGGCCAGAAAAGAAACAGGGTTTCTAAGAGCGGGTGAAATTATAATTAAATCTATAACAATTTGGAACTATTGATTTTATTAGTTATAATTTTAAAAACGCATAATAAATTTAACATTTTTTATTCGAATAACTTAAAATAAATTTGTTTTTCTTAATTTGCAAAATATATTCATAATTAAAATGTTATATATAAAATTCATTATTGAAGATAAACGAGTAACAAGTAACTATCTGATAGGCTGTTATATATTCAACAGAGAAGCAAATGAATACTAAGTTGGAAAATGTGTGAAGTCCAAAAGTTATTTTTGTTATATACCTGAAGAATCATTGGTGTAAGCGCTTTATATCTGCCTTGTGTTTTTCACAAGAATTTTGAATGTTATTTTTTAAAATACCTATCATTCTTTAATTATTACAGTTGATGAAATTACAAACTTAAAACATGCCTTAGGTTCTGGAGACCCTCCTAATTTATTTGAAACATCGTCAAAGAAAAGTGCCGAAATATTTTGTCTCTATTAGTTAAAGAAATGAAGATTTTTCGCAAATAGAATTAAATTTAAATACACATTTATTGTTTCACATTCACATCATAAAAATATAAATATTAATTTTAGAATATCAAGAATTTTAGAATAAATATCATTTTAGAGCAATAACAGCAAAGCATCTTGGTGAAATCAGTGAATCAAATATTGGTACTAAATAACTACGTTCGTAACCCAGTTCTTTAAGGTACAGTAAACGATCTAATAAAATTATACTCTCCAATACCGGTGCAAAGGCCATTCGGAGTAAATAAAATAGATCTAAATAGTTTTTGTGTATCGCATAGTCAGATTCAATTTTTGTTATTCGCTCCGTGCTAATAGATTCGAAATTTATATTTACTTTATTAGAGCATAATTTTAAGTATTCTTTAAAATTTCTATATTTTTTTATTCTACCCACTTGTACTGTATTTCTTAAATCTGGATTCATTTCGCATATTAAAACTTCTAGTAGCGCTCTATAGAAAAGTGATATGTTTGGTAGCTCATTGGCTGCCAATGTTCGATCCATAGATTGTACTGCTAGCATACGCGCATTGCGGCCAAGTTTCACTTTTTTGTTTCTTAAAAAATTACTCATAGGAAAGCCTTCTGTAGTTTGTTTATCCATAAAAACCTTATTACCAAAAAATTCTGGACCAGAAAATGATTCTTTTAACATATGATAACAACAACCAATGTTACAAATAATTTTACATTCTTGTTGTGCATGAAATACTTTTAAACAAGTAGGCGCTAAGTTCCCGCAAGTGTGTAATCCAGTAAGGCAAAAATTTGGTGATACCATCGTGGGAATTGAAAACAGTTCCTTTATTAGATGTGTAATTTTTAAATCGGTGGTTATGAATTTTGAAATGGTTTGATAGTTAATAACGTTTTCGTTAATATTTGTAGAAACAATTTTATCTTTTGGTTTGTTGCCACGGCGTGGCGGTGTTATACCTTTGTTTTTCAATTCTGCACGTACCGTTAGGCTGTTCCATGCGCGCTATTTATAAAAATAATATTAACAAAAATAACTAATCTAAGGCAACAATCTACCACACCTGTAGTTTATTACTTCTTCTCAGAGCACTTTCCGTATTTTGTTCATTAAAGTCAATGCCTAGAACTTTGTGCTTGTATTGAAGTGCTAATCTGGATGATAAATATCCTTTTCCATCTCCAGCATCCACAATAAACATAAGATTGTGTTTTTCGTTCGGATGAATTTCCATTAAATCATTTACTAGTTCCGCAGTAAGCTCGACCTTAATAAAAAGTATAAAATTTTGAAAATGTAGGATATTTTGAATTGTCATACCCACCTCATGGCTCTTCTTTTCACTCATAAATTCTTTAATTGACAACTTTTCATTAACATGCTCTTTTCCTAACGATTTATATAAATCTTCAACTGTTGTTATAATATCTTCACAGTTGCTCAAGTCATATTCCAAAGCATGAGAAAAAAATTGATTAATTGCTTTAAACTCATCCAGTTTTAACTCCTTTTTATTTTTGTGTATAAAAATATTTTTTATACAATCCTGAACATTTTGCTCATCAGATATTTCTGCACGTATATCAGTAGGTATATGTTGATTCCAATGCTTATCAGTAATGTAGTTTACCATGTGGCAGTTCACAAACTCCCAATATGGATGCATAAAATTCAAAATTGCATTCAAACGTTTTTTAATATTTGTTATACTCATCTTGTTTATTTTGTATATGGTATATATCAAAAAGAAAGATCTTTTCGAATATCCACTGTATTTTTATCTATTTTACAATCACTTTTAATTTCTGACATAACCTGTAATCTCCTAAATTGTACACGAATTTGTTCCAAAGCAGTTTTATTGTCTATGTTTACATCGATGTTACTTATAAAATCATCAATTGCATGTCGCAAATGCTCCAAGCTGCGTTTAATTTTAGAAGTATGTTGAAATTGTAGTTGTGCCACAACAAATCCGTACATGTCACCAATCTCTTCACCTAGCGCAATACCGTGAGCATAACCCAAAGCATGTCCTTCTTTAGTTCCCTCAGTTAGTCCTTCTTCAAAACCAACATGATAACTTTTATTAGCTATATTGTTTTCTACAAGTGCAATGTCGTCAAAAATATCATTAATATCCCGTTCGACCACCTGACCCGCCATTGAAACATTTGTTGCTGGTTTTTACATACGTGCTAGTCATCTGTGTTTCTCATGCGTTTATCGTAAGCCATTCACAATAAAATGACTGTGTATGGCAATGTATATTCACAATTGCTGAGTACATTCACAACAAATATTTTAGAAAAGTAAACTGCTAAATTTCTATAACTAATAAAACCTTTAATAATTATATTTAAAGATTAAATATAATTAAACTAATTAACAATATTATATATTGGAATTTACTATTTATTAATATATATTTTTTATTTTTGTGTTAAAAATATTTTATTCTTTTCTTCTTTGTATTATGTATATAAATATATAATCAATATATGCTTACATTGTTATTTACCTAATTTTATCTAATTATATGATTGTATATATTTTAATTTATTATGTCCAATTAATAAAAGTAACTAAACAGTATGTAACTTATATTATTAATGGTGTCATATACATATTTGTGAAAAATTTGATGATAAAAATGCAAACATATACGCAATTTTCAGCGTATCTTCCAAATTCTTAGAATACTGAAAGAATTGTTTCAGTTTATTAACAATTAATAAATATGTGATTACTGTTTAATTGTTTAAAATTTTTTAATAGTGAAGAACCATTATATAACAAATAATAATGAAAAATCACATTAGATTAATAATGAAAAATCACATTAGATTATATAATGTTATTTAAATCAAATTATTTAGTATGCAGTTTTTATTTATTTAAATCTTTTAATAAGGATCAAAAAATCAAGAATTTTAAGTTATATTAATTTGTAGAAAACTAATGGAATTATTGATATTAAATTTTTTATTGTTATAAGTTTATAATCAACGAAATTAAACTAGCGATAATTACACTAGTTTTTGACTACAATAATTCAATTATGAACAAAACAGAACAAACAATCAAATATTATCGTTTTTTTAATTTACAAATAAGTATCAAATTAATAAAAATAGATTATTTAAAAATTAAAAAATAAAGAATTCAAAATTAAAACTATTTTTATAAATTAGGAAATTTTTATATATTTATATATTATTTTTTAACTTATGGTGTTTTCGATTGTTAAATCTGGGGTAGTTTTTTCATAATAAAACATAACATGCCCTTTTAATACACTCGAGATTAATGTATAACACTCGAGATTAATGTATAACACTCGAGATTAATTTATTACACTCCAGATATTTTGCCAGAGTAACAAGATTACTCTGAAATTAACAACTGTTTTATATGATTCGATATATGTGTTCGTGAAAAATTGAAATGTCTATATATAGAATACTTTCTGTAAATAAAATCATTTAAAGGTTAAAAAAGCAGGAACTTAATTGTAATTAAGTAAATTTATATAACTTAGATTTGCGATTTAGTTCTAATAACAGTACAGCAAGTAAAATTGCTATTATATTTTCATATTTATAAAATTTTAATAAAAAAAATTAATTTATTTATTAATTTATTTATGCATATGCAATTAAAATTTTAACTCAGAATTTTATATATTATAAAATTCAAGTAATAATGAATCAATATTTATACAAAATTATTTGTAATTGGTTTTATTAATTTAAACAATAATTATAAATAAAAATATAGGGATTCAAATATAAAACCACATGCTTTTCGTATTTGTTCATTAATCATTTCGTTTAAATCCTACCTAAAATTCACACTGACACTTATTTATATGTAGTGTACGACATATTTGTACATAATATGTGCTAATTTTTGTATTTTTCGTAACTCCTAATTTTCATTAAGTCCCAGTATCCTTCAGATGTCGTCTTAATGACTGCGACAAATTTTGTCTGCAACATTAATAATTAACATATATAGTTGACGTCATAATACCGTCAAACACCGCAACGTCAAACGCATTAGCTTGCAAGGTCTTTCAGCTAAAAATAGTGTTGTAAAATTAAAATCATAAACCACTCAAATAAATTCAATGTAAATTTAAATTCCTCGGAATGCAACATTCATTCTATCAAATTTTCCGGAATATCTATAAATAAAAGACCAATATATACATATGTACATCAGAATAGTGATTCTGTAACAAGTAATTTTATTTATGTACTGAAGTAACGCCTAATATCATTGCTATATGATAGCAAGTATATTATTTTATATACAAAACATTTAATAAGCAAAGCATTAATTTAGAATAATTTACTGACATATGGACGATTGCCAATCAAATAATTGTGACAATGCCAATAGCAAAGCAAGTAAATATTTACATAAATATACAAACATGAAATGCCATAAAAAGTATATAAACAGACATATGTACGTATGCAAATACAATTTAAACGTTTGTAAAATGCATATTCTTTGGGTTTTTCATAAATATGACACTTAGAAGGCAAGCTCCGTTGCAACAAAAACTGTACTAATAGAAAAAAACAACATAGTATTTCAGTGACGTTTTATGAAACCCAACTTCACTTGCACACCATTTAAGTTGCCATATATCCTAATAACAAAGTTTCAATGTGGAAAATAGTTAATAACAGTTCAAAGCTACCAAACAGAAACAACTACATTTATACATATGTATATTAGCGATTTAGCGACAAATAAGTCAGTCTAATTTAACCTTGCTTTCAACGGAATCCCGTACTAGCTACCGGCTGCGTCCCCTTGTTTTGATGGGTGTATTTCATTTGTATACCTTTTATTATATCGTATCTAGTGCATTGTACACCAACTCAGTTTCCACAAAAAACTAAGTGAAAGCGTTTTTTAACAATTTCCCTTGAAGAGTTTGTTTCGTGCATGTAAAATATAGGCACACGATTGTATTGTATTCTCAGTTTTGGATTGTTTTTTTATTTTTTGAAATTAGTATTCAGTTCCGATATCTACTACTTATCTACTATGAATATATACAAGATAGTATATATTTATATATACGTCAGTAAGAGAAAATTATAATTTCAAAGCAAACATTTTTTTAACAAATTCAGCAATGAAATATATTAACATCGAATAACACCAAAATTCGCAAGACTAACCATTTTAAAGTCTGTTTCAAAGGATCGCTGTACTAAATATATGTAGTTATTCGATTAGAAACAAATAACCAGTGTACTGGTAGTTCCTCTGCTATCACAATTTATCTAACAAGCTTGACTTTATTTATTCCTTCATTATTGAAATATCTTCGCTGCTTTAGTTCTTTTTATGGTTTGTGATTGTTGCTCAGATTTGACTTAGTAGAGGGACTGAGATATTGTTTTGAGAAGTGTTATACAGTTTATATTATATAATATTGCTGCGTTATTCATTTCAAAGTAAGTCAAAATGTTCTTTCCAGCGCTACTTAATTTTTGACTTATCTCGTATTAGTGAACTATCCTACCCTCTATATATTATGGTAAGTGCATCATTGTTATGATATTATATTTTGTTAAATTAAATAAACATAAACCAGAAACACAAAAAAAAAGAGTTTACTTAAAATAAATATTATAAATTCATTGATTTGCCAATGGACGAGATCAAGAATCAACATGTCTTTTAAATATTTTCGTTATATACCGACGCATATATCCAACTACTATATTTTCATCATATTTATTACAAACCACATGTCTGCAAAATCGTCATAGTAAGTATCATTCTTTGAAGACTGCCTATCATCCTGTTAATGTACTTTGTAACTCAATGTTTTCAATAAAATTTTTATTTCGGTTAAGTATTAAATAAATTTTGGTAAATTTTAAAAATTGCTTAAATTTCTAATATAATAATATAATATATATTAATTTATTATTAATTATTAATTAAGAATATAAAACTATATCTTCCATTACTGATATCTTGATATTCTTTGAATTGTACAGCTAAGTTTCTAAATTTATTATTAGATTTTATAGATTAGAAATCTTTTTAACAGTTATATATAGTTGGCAGTCAACATGGGGACGGCCCATGTCTTTTAGTGAGTTTTATGACATTTTTTTTTAACAGAATTTATTTAAGAGCAAGTATACATTACTTTATTCCATTAAATCTATGAATAAAACCCACATAATAATTTTCGTCATTTATTGTTACCATAAATATTATGTTTTTTAATAATATGTTTTTGACCAAAAATTTTAGTAATTGAAAAATAATTTTAATAAAATTTATATTGGCCGTTATTATTTATGACCTTTTCCTATTTTTCAGATAATTTCATTATTGCATCGGTGTAGAACTTCTGTGGTTTATCAGTGACAAATTCAGCGGTCTTTCGGTCAGTTATACAATGTTATGGGTTTTTATTGAAATGTGATTATATCTCATACTACAAACACTAAAAAAGCGTTTAAAGATATGCTTTAAAATCACCTAATATATAGAAAACCGACCAGATAATTCTATTATTAAAATCTAATATATTGTTTACAACACCATATCTTTAACAAACTTATCTTATAGATACTTTACTTTACTTATAGAAAATAAATGTTTATAAAAGTTACGTCCTCATTTTGAAATGTATCAGAAAATGATACTTTGAGTCATCTTTTTTGAAATTTATTTAAATTTAAGTCTATAAGTGTAATCATTTATGTTATAACAGTAATTTTTATCAATGTTTTCACTTATACAGGCTAAAGGCCTATTATAACTGATTCACAAAATATATAATTAGTTATCAATTTTTTATCTATACTTTTTACGTACAATTTTTTGAGTTGAGTTTTAGCTGCTAGTTTAAGTTTGTCTTATAATAGCAAAGATTTTAAAATCTCTTCCATTAAAGGGCCTCATAACTTTCAACTTCTAAAAAATATTTAAATATTTAAAATATTTGATAACAATCCATCCTAAAACATAAAATTTTTAATAGCGCCTTATAGTTCTTATCTGTCCTATAGTTTATCATTTATAAACATATGCACTGAATTCGTAGTGACAAAATTCTATCTAAACAACCAACGCATGGCATGTGACATTTATTCGAATAACAATATTCAGAAATGAAGTTCAATTAATCCTTTAATAAAAAAAATATGATAAAGTCTTAGTACAAAAAACTCAGCAGCTTCTATTTCTTCATAAAATAGTGTAAAATAAAAGCGAAAATGGGTATGTAAATGAATAGGTAATTTTCTATTTATATTGAAAAATCTGGAAGTCTTATCAATTACCAATTATTATTAAGCCATCCAAGCTAAAATATTCGTTGCCTAAAAAAGGCTGAAACTCTGCTTTAATTTAAAACAAATTCCGCTAAAATATCAAGGTATAACCCCAGCAATAATATAATATTTAATATTTCGTACTAGTACTTAATCAATTACATAATTGAATCACAGGATGTCAGGATGCCAAAAGGAGCGGACATGTGATATGATAAAACAGCTAACAAATATACTGATAAATGCAGACGACTACTAGTGTGAAAACGGATTTTTTATAATATTTCTCCAAAAACCAAATAATTATAAATAATTCAATCATTGAATTTCAAAAAGAAAGATCATGTGATTTGATGAATAAACTCACAAATATTCTGAAAAAACCCGACGATTACTAGTAAACTACCGAATTATTACATATATATATATTTATATATACGTATTGAAAAATCCATTTAATAGTTTGTAACGTGGTTTAGTCAATGAAACTAGATACAGATGTCGAAATATTGACATCATTACTATTCCAATAAAGAACTCACTCAATTTTGGGGTCTAATGTTTTCATACAACATTACAAAAAGCACAAATGACGTAGCACATGCGGCACTAACCTGAAGTCCGCAAGGCAGTAGAGCTCGTGGACGACCACGCAATTTTTGGCGTAGAACCATAAACAATGAAACGAATAAATCGATAGCTGAAATAAGATATATCGCTCAAAATAGTCAATATTGGAAAACTTTTGTACAGACTCTTTGTGAATAAGCTAAATTTATTTAAACAAATATTGTACAGAACATGCTATAATAGTAATATTTTCATACAACTTCTTAAAAATTTTTCATGAAGAGCCTTTATTTTTTTAATTTCTTCCTCAGAAGGACTGTTAAATAATGAATAATAATTTAAAATGATAAATAACGCTTTGTACTAATATATTTTAGAATATTCCGGTATAACAAAACTTAGAACAAATTCTTAAGATCTTGCAATATAAGATGTGGAAGAAAGTGTTCTAAAGAATTGATATCAATCATCCTATCCTAGCCAATTCGCCAAAGGTATTAAGGACGCAGTGTTCTAGATATGAAATCTTCCTTATTAGTTCATTCTACTAGTTTTCTCCTTCCTTTCAACATCTTTTCTCTTTAATAACTATGTTAAACTATATAATAAGAAATTTACTTAATTGTTAAATGATACTACATGACTCTGAAATCAAACAAAATAATAAGAATATAATTATTATTATACTTCTTTAATGGAATGAATTAACTAGTCAATTGAGTTTTTTGTCCTCAAACAGGTTACAAAGAAAAAAAAAATAAACAAATAAGACTAACACAATTGCACAATTACACAAATACATATTATCATGCACAAACCTATCTACATACATAAAAACAATTTTGCTTACATGCAAATATGTTTGTTATGCCTACAAACATATTTACTCATATTAAGTCATTCATATTCATGTAATTCCGTGGTAGTAAATCACGAAAGCAAATTCCATATTTAAAAATATTTTAGCCATACACATACAGCCATATAAGTATGAGTTTACCGATAACTTAATGCATACGTATATGTGTACGATTGTGTGCAAATATCTTTATGCATACGAGTATGTATATTCAGCTTGAATTAAAATAACAACAAACACTAACTAAACTTCACATTTTGACTCTAAAGTGAAAGCCCCCCAAACATCAAAGTACTCCACAACACCAACTCAATTGGGCGGTAGTTGCACCTATTAAACCCCACTGCAGTTCCACTGGCATTCTTAATTCCACACAAAAAAAAGACAAATTGGCGCCGCACAACTCAGTATAACAACTCAGCAATGAATCGAAGCAGCCGCAACACGCTTCTGAGCTTTTGACGTTATTTACCCATTTTCTTTGGCTGTATTTTTATTATTATTATTTTTTTTAATTTCGTCAGTTGCAAAGCAATTCGCGTACTTTTACTTATTCAGTTCCTCATTGACGGCGAAAGGATTTTAACGCATCAAAATAGAAATCCGCGTAAGACGCAACTGTGCCAAGTCCGTCGATTATCGTTTCGAAAGTATACAATAAAAAATTATAATTTTGTAATAATAATTTTAAGTTCAAATGTTCGAAAATTACATTTAACAGGCCAACAATATAAATAAATTGCTTGCAAGCAATTTCTTAATTGAAATGGCTGCAAGTGTTTTTATATTACTTTATTTTTTTTTTTTGCGTGTAAAACTGCACGTTACTTTCAAAATAAATCGTTCGCTGCCAAAAACAAAATTTAAAAATTCTAGATGAATTCTAAAAAAGTTATTAAATAAATAAATAAATGTAAAACATTCTTAATATTCGTAAAATGCATAAAAAAGTTTTTATATATTTAAAATAAAAAATAAATTTTCTATATTATAACTATGAAATGAAAAAACTACATATTACGAAACGTGAACTGCTGAAAATGGATTAGTAAACAGGGTGCCTCTTTGACTATGCGTTTGCGCAATCCATACAATTATCATCTTAGCGATATCCGTTAAATTCAGTTAAACTAAAAATTATAAACCATATTTACAAATTAAACAACAGAAAATTGTGTGACGTTTATAAATAATTATATAAAACAGAATAAATCAATCAAGTAAAAACACAATAAAAATTTTTAACAAACTTAAATTTGAAAACGATTTTAATTTAAATCCAAAAAAAATATCTAAATATTGATCGGCAATTACGGATTTAAGTAAATGCAATAAGCGGAAGCCGCCAATTATACGATAATTTTTTTTATTGAAATAAATATCGCTGTATAGTCCTTCTTCCGCATGCAATATAGCGATTAAACGATAAAAATTTATTCGCTTAAACTGTTCGAAAATAGAATGGAAAAATGTTCATTTACATAACTATATTTATACAAATTTTTATTGCTATAATAAATTGATCACACAATCAATAAATAATAAATAATACAATATTTAATAACATATTAAACTTGTTCATGTATTTTAATGTTATAATTAATGTATTTTATTTTATTAATTATACAATTAATTTATTTTTTTTTTTCAATTGTTTTTTTTAATATTGAATAGCGTTTTTTCAAGTTTTTTTTTTTTAAAATATTTCATATACTTATTTCATATTTTTAATGCAATTTGCTGACATTTTTTTTCTCAAATTTAGTTTTCCTCAATATTTTTTTTTTTAATATTGAAATTCTATATTCATAGTGCAGTTAGCTGGCGCTTATCTCTTCTTAACGTATTTATAAAATTGAATTAAGATAAATTATATTTCATTGCAACATAAATATATTTACAAGTAATCTGACTTTATGAACAAGACATTAGACATTACTGTAGTCCGATAAATCATGTTGAGGAATTTTTTATGAAGAACATAAATCGATCAAGCATTGATGAGGTGTTATTTATTGTTATATAATAGTACTTTAAAGAATATCTTACACTTCTCAAACGTACTTTTAATGCATTTAAACATATTCAATCTTAACAATTATTTTTTTCTGATTTCAAAAAACATAAAAAAAACATATATAATTTTGAAATATAATATAATGCAATTTTATACAAACAATAAATACAGTTAATAAATACAGAAATAAATAATATAAAAAAAAGATTCATACTTGAAAAATACTTAATTCAGCATATAAATTTTATCATTTTCGAAATATTGTTATAAATATAATTTAATATTACAATTGAATTTAAACCGCTTTAATCATAGACTGGCTATTACCCAGAATGTTTAGAGATACCTTATTGATATGCATATTCATTTTTTTCTTATATACACACAGCTCTCCTATATTTGTTATAATGTTATATATGTAAGGATGATGTTGGGATACTTATGAAAGGAGAGAAGACTATAATAATATATGTGACAGAACTGTGACAACACTTTTAAGTATTTTACAGAATATTTATGTTACAGATATTAAAGATATAACCAAAATTATGGTTTCAACAATAATTTGTACACTAAAATCCTATTTTTGTCTTTTAGGAGACTTGGGACTTGATTATTTGATAAAAATGTGTATAGGAAAACAAACATTTTTCATATATCAGGCAATAGGTAAACCATTAGTGTAGTCAATAAGGAGAATCAATAAGAATATTCTAAAAATGTGCCTCGAAAAAAAGCAGTATATTATAATATTTCATAATGATAGCATGACCCATGAAGTTTTGCCCCGTATAGTTAATATAATATACTGTGGCCCCTTTATGGCACACCTACAAGCTACGTCCATAGTTTAAGAATTGTTTCACTAGATATCTGTTATAGTTCATTATAATTATATAATATCAAAAACCAATCGTCACATTGTTTTCTAATATTAAGTATTTAACCAACGTATTTTTATATTAGAACTCATTTGTATCTTAAAAGTACAATTAATTGCTTATTAAAATGTGAATATAATAAAATTTGTCTAAAATATAAAGCTAAGAAACTATATATACTATGTGTTACACTTTGTTCTTCAATGCAATACTCCATTTTCAGTATTGTTTTCGATATTATTAGTAGTCCTTCTATCAGATTCAATTTATTATTTTAATAAATAAATATAATGATTCTTACATATCATCAGTCCTGCTGTTAAGGATTTCTGTTTCTGTTTTATTATAGGAAAAAAGCTTTGAAATTTCTATTGCTAACTCACGTGGCTTCCTTACACCTTGTCAAAATTCAGTGTTACGAAGTAAACGTATTTGAGTAATTATTGGACTTTCACCTAATTTTATTATTAGCATGGATTTTGTTGTTTGTTGTATATGTAATATGTATGTATGTATATATACTGAATCCCCTTTTGTATATAGATTTTCCTATACTCTTATTTTAGATGATAAATGGATTAAAAAATAAACTTAATCATAGAACTAAATTAGTCGCACGCAAGAAAAATTTTTTCATTTGTTTATGGTATAATAAACTTGTTTAGTAAATAAATATTATAAAATGCCAAATAATGGTTGTTATATGTAATTTGGAATATATTTATGTAGCATAAATAAATTATATTTGCTATGTTCCGGAATTACATATATAAGAATTTTTCATGGCTCTTTTTGTTTAAACTATGAGCAAAACAGAAGTATAGGGTTATCTATTTTGTGGTTCCAAATGTAAATGTAAAAAACACATACTTGTGATTAAAATTTTTATTTCAATATATTGTTTAAACTTTGCCATTAGGAAGGAAATATAATATCTATCCTTCAAATGTCCTTAAAATAAATGGATATTCGGATATTCGTTTTCCAAATATCGAATGTTTAAGAATTGTCTGTTTGTGACAAATTGCATGATCTTTATTTCTATTCACATTACTAAACTATGAAATTGCAGGTTTGAGAATTTCTTACACTACGATGTCAAAACATATACACGGGCTTATGTCACCGTACTGTTGAAACTACATAGTTTCTAAATTGGTAACACTGTGGCTGTAGCTTCAGTTCTACAGAGCAGATAGCATACAAGTGCAACAGTTTTATTTGTAGACATATTCACTGAAAAATTAACCTTAATATATGTTATATATATACATATATTTTTAAAAGTTTTTCTCTAATACAAAGTAAGTAAAGAGCATATATGTTTCATTATTAAAGTTATAAACATTTTTACTATAGTTTAATAATCACTCTAATTGTTTTTGACTATGTTATAATTTTATAATTATTAATAAAAGTAACCCAGTCATTGATTACGATGATTAATCAGTGAAATGTTTTTTTACATATTACTGCTGATTTCAAAAGATATCGTATCTACTTTTAATACAGTTTAGATATCTATAATATCATAGTTCATAATATATTTTAAACCCATTTGAACATGATGACTACTTCTAATTATCTTATTTATTAGATATATGTTTGATAACATTCACAAATGAAAATAAATGATTTTGCATTTAAACTTTAAAACTAACTCATCAAAATTGTCGCACAATGACCTTCAAGAATAATTAAATTTGGCTAAATAAAATTTACGAGACATCAGCAGAGCGGCACAAAAATAAAATATAAAGGGCTTCTGTTTATCATATATAATAATTTATATTGATCACTTTTTAGAATTATTATCTAATGTGATATCACACATAATGTCAGAAAGATTTGTTTTTTCATTAGCTTCTTTTTTCACAAGAGGGTACGCACCCTCCCAAAAAAATACATATACATAATACTTTCATATCTTTACGGATCATATTGTACCTTGATAACATCACTTTCACTATAACTGAATTATATTTCTTAGTTTCTATTTAAATCATCAAAACTCAATACAACTTTTATTCATGTATGACAAAACTATCCACAACCAATGTCTACAAGTGAGTTAATCTAAAAAATTAAACTTAGATACTTCACACGAAATGTAATTATTAGTTTTTACTTTGTGATGAAATCAGAATATATTATTCACATTTCTTTGAAAATTACAAATATTCTACAAGAGATTTTCACACTAAAATTTATTTTTTCATCGACTTATCAGGCTTAGCAACAAAGACCCGAACGATCTTGATAATATAAATATTGGTTTAATTCGATCAGTACTGTACAATTCGGTACTTGTTTATTCCACTTCTCTTATAATTGTTTTTCAAACTTTATAATCATGTACGAAATAGTTCATTGATTGCTATCTACATACTTAAAATAGTCGGTGATTGAAAATTGATTCATTTTGAAAGAAAAAAATCTTAATCATGACAAAAAAATTTATAACACAAATATATTATATATATTCTTCAAATCTGAAAAGACACAAAAAAACTATATGTTTTTGTCGAAATAAAAACTATCACTATTACATTTTTTTTTAATTGGACCGGAAATCGGAATGAATTAGCATTGTTTGAAGCCTTTTTCATGTCTTTCAGTTTTTTTCTGTACCTCTTTCTTAAGGATAGAATTATAGGGTTTTGTCACTGCAAACTCTTTGAAATGCAAGTGAAATATTAGCACTTTTTAACAATATCATTGTTAGATTTATCATTAAACACAATTAGCTAAGGTCAACTATGAATGCTTTTACCAGAAAGTCCAAAACTGTGTCTTATATTATTGGTGGATAACTATCGATAGCTAAATCAATACTATCAACAGTTCTATATTCTTTGCTAGTATCGACAGGTTTTTAATTGTGCCTCAAATATAATTCGAGACGTGAATTTGCTGTTTGGGTTGCTTAAATAAAACAAAGCATAACTACTGAAAAGTTAAATTTTTATCATATCTATACAATACGACTTGTAAATTTTTATGTCTAAGTTAGGGTAACGCAATAATCTTAGGATTCCACTTAGACTTGCTATAAGTCTCAAAGGATTTTAAACTATTTCAAACATTGGATAGATCATTGGATATTTTTTTTGGAAGATCTCAAGTTGATTAAGATTCTCTAGAAAGTAAATCCCTAACATATTTAACATACATTGTAGATATTCTGAGCAATGACAAAACAGATGTGAAGCACTTTCCTTATCTTTCCCATAACTACAATAAAGCGCATTAAAGAGTGTTTCCATAAGTGGGTTTATAACTGATAATAACAAGTAAGCAATTCTACTATAAGGCTAAAATACTTGCGAAATATCTCAATGAGATCTTTAGTTTTTTTAATATTTAAGTAGAGCAAGTCTCTGATCTATCTTCTATTTATTTTCTTCTTTAATAAATATGAGTAACTTCTGTAGAATCCAATTTTTATCATATATATACTATGTACAAATTATTCTATTTGGGAAATGTTAGGTTAACGCAGTGATCTTAGGATTTGACAAGTAAGCAGTCCTACAAATATCTGAATGCGATCTTTAGTTATTTTTCCTTTTTAAGTGTGGTATGGCGTTTTTTGCCAATAGGGCAGTAAGCCATCCAATTATAAGTCTAAAATATCTAGGAAATATCATGTTTCTTATCTATCTTTTGTTCATTTTTATATTTTTAGATATTTTACACTGGCTTACAGTGACAATAAGTTATTTTATTATAAATCTGGAATATCTTCGGAATATCTCAATGCGATCATTAGTTTTTTTCCATTTAAGGGGGCATGGATTTAATCTTTCTTGTATTCATTTTAGATATGTTACAAATGCTTATATGTATTGTTGAGCACATATTAATTATTTAGATGTGTTGAAGTATATTACAATGGTTTCTAATAAGTTGATAATGACAACACTCAAGATTGATGATTTAGTTTTTTAAAATTTAAAAGAAATATAAATATTTTTACCTTTTGGGTTTCTTATTTAAGTTTTCAAAGATTAGTTATTTATAAATAAATACTAAATTAAAAACAAAAATATATACAATTTCCTGAAGCCCCAGGAATAATCCCTTCAACTACGTACTTGTGTTAGCTACTATATTGTGCAAATTGTCCAGTAATTTCGGTTATGTAAATTTAGGAAAACTATAAAATCAACGCATAAATTAATTTGATAATTAAAAGACATCAACGATTTGCTCAACAATCAAAATATTTTATACAAATACGATAAATAAGCACGTTCGTACATAACGAGAGGCGGTGTTACTTTTGATTTACAAGTTTCCGCAAAAATATTTAAAAAAAATTTCAAGATTTGATATGAGAAGCACAATTCGCCGGATGCAATTGTTCTTGCGGTTTATTCACATTCGGTGTGATTTGAAATTATATAGAAATACATCTAAACATATGCTACGGCATTTGTGTATACGTATGTAATAAGCGAAAAACAAATAACAGGCTAAGTAAGAACACGACTCTTACATATTTTATCCATTCTCAAGTGTCACTGTCATTGCCGTCCATTAGCATCTTTTGCTCATCACAGATGTAACGAGGAAGTTTATACGTAGTCGCATACAGAAGTGCGATTATGCATAATTGGCTTAGATTTTACACATTTTTATGTACATGCAGTACTGAGTTCTATTCGTTTTATTCGTAGTATTTGCTCCCAGCCAAAGAATATTGTCTGTTATCGAGGCTAATAAATAAAATTCATCTCCCTTTGAGACTTTATGAAATAGAAGGAATCACACACTCGCTGTGGGTTCTCATGTTTAGGTTTGTTATAAAAACCAACCATATTTAACACAATTTATAGGAATTCAACAAAAAAAATTTTTTTAGCAATCTGAGATTTATTTTAATTTTGAATATATTTAAAAATATTGAGGTAATTATAATTTAAATAAAAAATAGTGAATGTAACGAGTAATATCAGAAATGCTTGAAAATATAAGAGATGTCCTCATGGTATGACAACGGGTCTCAAGTCATAGGGAGACCCAAGAGTTCCTTGCCATTGAAATTGCCGTTGTGTGATTGGATTAAGTGGTGACTCTTCACGTTTTGTTGCTATATCCTCGTTACGAATTGATTGTCCAGTTGTTTGGGTAGACAATTCGGTTATATCTAACTTGTTTACTATTATGAAACTACAATAATAAATATTAGAATAATAGTATTTTTTACAATACAAACATGTATGTCAACTACTTTATTATATACCTATGTTTCTGTTAATATTTTATAGTATTCTTTATTTTTCAAATTTCATTTAAAATAGAAATACGAAATTTAGAATACTATTATTTTTTTCTAAAAATAAAATCTTCAATATCATTTATTAAAGTATTTATTTCAGACATTGACAATATCAACATTACAAAGGGTACTTCCTCCTTTGAGATATTTGTGTGTTTTAATGAAATACAAGTAAAAAATAATCTAAAAAGTATCAAGTATGTTAATTAGATTTTAAATTAATATTTTACAAGAATTCACACAACAGCGAAATTTAAAAGATAGCAATAGAAGAGTCAAGTAAGAGATAAACGATAAGAGCTAAAGTTCCAGTTTTGAATCCTTAACTAATATTTTTTTTTCTGTTTTATATTTATAATTTTTTTATTGTTCAAATATTTTAATAATTAAAATACAAAACAAAAACTGCACAAAAGATCTTTCAAGTCAGAGTGCATGCACAGCTTATCCATAATAACAATAAAAAAAACACAAATATAAAGTATAAGTACAAAAAATAATATATTTTTATTATAATATATATTTATTAAAATTTATAAATGAACTTTTATCTTATATAAGTTTAAAATTCACTTTTAAGTGCCTTCACAAAGAACACTCAATTGAGTTACGAAATTAAAATACTTTTAAACAGTTTCTACATCACTAAATCACGCAAATGCACGCATTACTACAATAATAGCAAAACAATAGTAAAAGCTAGTGTTAGTAGTTAAAGAAAGTACAAGAACAAAATAAATAACAACACTCGCAAAGTGCTAAAAGCTGCAAAAATTATTGATAACAATAGCAGGGAGAGAGTGCTAGCAATTGCAGAACATGCAAGAATAAAATAATTTTATAAAAAGAGAGCACAAGTGCCATTTGAATTAAAGATTTTTACAAAAACTCACTTTCTTAATATTTTCATTAGTAATAGTTTGTTTATATATAGCATTATATTTATCATATGTAAGGTATATTTGAACTCAAACGATTAATAAGAAATTAAAATTTATGAAAACGTATGTGGAAACGGTTTTTTACGATATGTAAATAAATTATGTATACATATACCAATAATCATTGAACTATCATATTTCAAATTTCATAATAAAAAATATGTACATAATATTTGGAAGGTTGCAAATGTTTCAAATAATTAAGATCAATGTTCCTCAATTGAAGATAGTCGAACATTTCTTTAAAATATGTTAATTAAATTTAGTATATTTAAAATTACAAATAGAACTTATATTGTTTTAAAATTATGCGAATATATTTAATAGAAATGAAAATTAATATACTATAGAGTTTTTTATGACTATAGCAAATAGCAAAATTGGTAACTATGGAAAATACACCTAATGAATTATTTTCGATTTAATTATTAAATAGTCAATGTTATAGATTTCTGCGTTCTAAACCGCAAATTCCGATTAAGTTTCTTACATATGAAATTAAAAAGTAACCACAAATTATGGTAGCTAGAATATTATATACAAATAAATTATATAATATACGTGCTTTTCTGTTACACAAATGATGTATACGTGGCCGGCGCATAAATTAATTTTTATACTACTCTTATAGACAATAAATATACAGCAAATAATAATTGCTGTATTTATTTGTAATTGCAAATACAAAAGTGTTGTAATTTTTTATCCTCCAGAGCCTTCGAAAAAGATACTATATATATTTATATAAGTTAGAAACGAATTTATAAATTTATATGAATTAATCGATATTTAGTACCTTTTTGTATATTTTTAAAGCACATAATTCTTTTTTTTCCACCAAATTTTAGATAATTACTAAATTTTTAAATTACTAAAATATTCACACACAAATCTTAAATAATCAAATCAATCAAATCTTAAAATCATGCAATAAGTTGCCATTTATGTAACCAATGTTTTTTTTCACTCTCCCGTTCATGAAACATTATTTAGTTAACCATATTTAAATGGCCCTCTGTGGAGCTTCCTGCTATATTTGATTGGTAAACCACATAGATTTCAAACTAACGGAAAAAGATAGATTTTCGAGCTGTGAAGCGCTTTTAATTTAATAATGTTAATGAGGTAATGCCCAACTAAAGACCTTTTGCCATTCCAAAGTTTTAGTAAAATACAAATTTTTTGTTCAATTTTGTTTATTTTTAAGCTATCATTAGAACTCTTACTAAGCAATTTAAAACATTATTTTCATATCTCTTATTGCTTATTCAGTTTAATTTATATGTTTTTATCTTTTATTTTAAATATTTTAAACTTAGAATAATTATATGATATTTATATTACATATACCACAAATATGTATCATAGTGACATATTTATATCACTGGCATTGATTTATAATAATGAATTAAAATGTTATTGTTTTTCTGTAATGTACTATAAATGTTTCTCGAAGAAGATGTTTAAGCTGGTCATTTAAATTTATTTAAATTACTAAATGAAAGCTCTTTTAAACATTTTCCAAAGAGACAGATAATACAGATTTAAAAGATATGCTCATTACATCATTTGATATGCTGCAATCCCTCAACATAAATTCAGGTCTTCTTTATTCGAGAGGATGGATGTAATTACGGTAAAAATTTATGATGACAATTATTTCATTGAATTTTATTAATGCCAACTTAAAATTTAATCCTGCAGATTTACAATTCTAATAGTAATAAGCCCAGTACTATGATTCAACTGCAATAACGATAGCAAAATTCGTATCGTAATAAATGCTGTATATTACAATAAATAACAGTCGATGGAACGAACTATATATCATTCATAAGCTTTAGCTTATTCTATTCTTTTTATTTATAAGAGAATTTATATACATTACGAGTATATGTGAATTTATCTAACAGTGTTATTATTTCATTATTTACAAAAAGGAACAACCATTAACCTAAAATTCAAAATGAAAACTCTTTTAAACATTTTCCAAAGAGATTCCAAAGAGACAGATAATACAGATCTATAATTTATTATTTATGTTCGTTATCTATTTATTCTCGCACTTGTTGTGTACATATAATCATGATAAAACTGTGATTAAATTTTACTATATTTCCAAGTTACGGAAGGACAAAATGCTTAAATATATTCTTGAATATTATTTCATTCTATATAACATGAGTGTACGTACTAAGAAAACTTTTTCTCAAAATGTTAAATATGATAAAATCTGAGTAATTATAAAAAAGCTGTGTCTGTATAAATCGTAAAAACAAACGATTTAGGAGATTTCACCGTAAAATAGAATTTAATGACAATTTAAAATTCCAGTGATGATCAGTTGTGGCAGTGTTTATTTGTAGCTAAGCAAAATGGCTTGTTTAATTGAAAATGGCACGCGATTCAATTGTCCACATAAGAAGAAGAAGAAGAAGAAGATATACCAAATAATGCAAAATGTATGACACTGAGTTATAGTAGAAATTGCATGTGAAAGTATTTCTGTTTTTAATTCAGAAACACATCAACTATTTAAATTATATACCTAACAAATGACAGTTATTTACACTAAGTCCAGTCTATTACAAAAAAGGTTTATTTTTTAAATATATATAAAAAAAAATTATAAACTCAATAATGCAGTTTAGGTATCAATTTAAATAGTGCAGAACTCCAATATCAGAATTATGAATACAATAAATATATATACTGATAGATTTCCATTTAATATATAAATAGATATTTTTAACACCAAAAAGTTTTTATAGATATTTTGTACAGAAATTTGTAGTCATATATTTTTTTCACTTATATACATATAATATTTAATCATATTTTCGCGTTTTTAGCGGTATTAGACTTTTGTGTTTGTGTTTTTGTGTTCGATATATTTGAATATAACACTAAATGTATGCATCAGTAAAGTGAAGAGCTTTACTTCGTAAATAATATAATTGAAATTGAGTTGGGAAACTAATATGCAGAGTGGCATTCTCAATGCACGACAAAATAGTTTTAGTAAATAATATTACTTTTTTACAAGACAATATAATTAACATTTATATTAGCTGAATAATTATGAATTGAATAAAAACTAATAAAAAGTAGTTAATATCAAAACCTGTCTTAATAATTTCTTTTTTTAATTTAAAATAAATATAGTATTCTCTTCCAATTTTTGAAATGTTCAAAAATTAGGGGAAATGAAAACCAACAACAAAAATTTCAATAAATTAATAAAAATTTTGTTGTTGTCTTCTTATTTCTATTTGAACCCTTTTAACTTTTAAATAGTTTTTTTTTCGTCATAAGACACGTCACACTCGGCAAGAAAAAATTAACATTAAAAACCTATTTTTTTTTATTGAAGCTATAATAATAATAACATTAATACATTCTAATACTAGTCATATCTGTCAAACGAACTGTTTATATAGAGCAATTAAAAAATTCCTTATAAAATGATGTTATTAATATGGCTAATACTAGCCAAATCTGACCAACAGACTGTTTATATAGAACAATTAAAAAATTCCTTATATGTTACTTAAGAATATTTTTGAGTTTGTTCGAAATGTTCGAAAAGTTTAATGCATCGCAATTGTGGTTCAAGTCCTCTTATATCAAGCTTCTTATTGACTTCTTCATACTGCCGATTTTTTTATTTTTGTGGACACATTTGCAAAAGTCACTGTTTCACAAGAAAAAAAAACTTTCATGTTAAAATAGCTAATACAGCTTTTCTGATAAATTAATATTAACTTAATTTACATTATGTAAAACAATATAAATTTTAATTGAAGAATTTAAAAGCCTAACTCTACATATTGCGTTTTCTGAAACATGTAAAACAATAGATTACTACACAATACATTATAATAATATATAATAATATCATTAAATATTTTGGAAATACTATTATAAAAATCTTGAAAATTGTGTATATCACAAATCATTATGGATAATTTTGACTTTAATTTACAAATGGACTGCAATTCTATGTCAAGAAAATTGTTATTGTATGTTTTTGCATTAGGTTATATAAGAACTTCCATCTGATGTTAAATGCTTTAAAAGTCTTTCCATTCCGTACAGTAATCTCTCTACAACGAATTTTATTTAAGCGTCTGCGTCTGTAGTTATTGTTTTTTAAGTTGTTGTAAAGTGTGACTCTGTATATGACCAAGTACAAATGTAACTAAATATCAAGTTCGCTTAGAACTTATTTGTAAATTTCTGATTTTTAATGTTATTAATTAATTCAAAAATTAAAAATATAGAAGTACGCGTACTGAACTTTTAATTAATTAATTAATAATTTATTAATTATATTAATCTGATATATTTCATATTATTTCAAAGTATTTTTTTCATATTATCTTTTTTTTGTTTCTTATATATATATATATATATATACATTAAGACTGAAAAGTTTTCGGAAATTCTCATTTAAAATTCGCGCGCTGTATATTTTTCGATATTTTAAGTTTATGTAGTTTGGCAGCACTGTCCTTAATTACTATGCCAAAAATGAGCTCGATCTGTCAGACAGTTCGTTTACGGCAGCTGTTGAAACCAGTTCACCTCAGTAGTGCGTTGCGAAATGTCTTCGACGGTCGTACGACCGTCCTGGAAGGCTTTGTACCACTCATAAACTTGAGTTTTCGATAAAACTGATTCCCCATAAGCCTTTTGTAGCATTCGCAACGATTCTGCACACGAAATTTCGTTCGAAACACAAAATTTGATGCAAACTCTTTGTTCAATATTTTTTTCCATTGTTTTTTTCGCAACGCCCTACTGAGGTGAACTGGTTTCAACAGCTGCCGTAAACGAACTGTCTGACAGATCGCGCTCATTTTTGGCATAGTAATTAAGGACAGTGCTGCCAAACTACATAAACTTAAAATATCGGAAAATATACAGCGCGCGAATTTTAAATGAGAATTTCCGAAAACTTTTCGGTCTTAATGTATATATACATATTGTTTCTTTTATAATTTTTATAGATATATTTTTAAAATTAATAAAAATAAAATTATAAAAATAAGGCACATATATTAATTAATCTATTATAATAGCATTTATGTTGTTGAGTTTTCTTTTCGTCAATATGAAGTGATCGGCAAATACTCACTTTTTATAAGAAGCTTTTCCCCATAACTGTGCACACTACGCCCATATGTGGTAAGCTAAATAGAAAATCGTAATAACATAAAAAAAATAATTGATTTAAAATTGGAAAACAAAAAAACGTGGTGCGTAAAAATCACAAAAATCATAATCATTTTAATTATTTTATAATATGTTTTTATATGCTTCAAACATTTGCTTTGAGAAGTATATTTAGACTGATGAGATATTTGAAGAAATGCATATATTGTATTATATATATATTTTAAATCCATTTGACAAAACATATAGATTTAGCTATTTATCCATCTCTACGTCTGCTACACTGCAAACTGATTCTTTAGATTTCAAACTAGATAAGTAAAAAGGTAACCATTTGAAGATTTCTTGGGGAATATGGTATATCTGAGTCAACTCCATTATCCTACATTAATCATTGCATATTAATATGCAATATTTTAATGAAATTTGAGTGCTATACATATGCTTCAAATTTGATGTGTATTTATATATTTCATTTTAATCGGTTTAGATCTGAATTTAATTAGTATGGAAAAATTGATTAGATACATATTTTCAAATGAACTACTTTATTATTTATTACAACGAACTGTCGAAAGGAAAAGGGTAGAACGGCTGTTTGGTTTGAAACCATATAACCAAATTCAAAAAATCCTTAATAGCTATTGCAATTGACTTTAAATTGTAAATAAAATTAAGAAGGGAGTGTTTAAGTTTACATAACTCTAATCATCTTACAAATATATCAAATAATCACTTTCTTTTACATAGTTATCTTATAATCAAAACAAAGTATATTAAAATTTGACACCTTTATTGCATAGTTCTTAATAAATGTGTGTAAGAGATATTTAAGTATAAGTATAGGAATATAACAACCGCATGGTCTCAGTATTCTAATATTATAAGCATTGTTAAATAATTCTCAATGAATCTGTGTATTAATGCAATATAAAATCTAATACTAATTTTTTTACTTTTATTTAAATGACAGTATAAAAAGGATATTACAGTGTATGAGGAAAAAAGAAATTATCTCAAATTATAATTAAAAAAAAAATCAGATATAGATGCTTCAAAGATATTTTATTGTAATAATGTATCAGAATAGCATTATAAAGAATTACCAGATGCAAATATATTATATAATACAGTATGAGAATATTTTTATTATCAAAATGAGTAAACTTACTATGTAATAGTATCAGAGCAACAAGAATAACATCCATTTTTTACTTTTTTTATTGAGCTTAGTTAATATAATCAAAATCTTAAATGCTTTCCTTTTATTTCGCATTTGTCAACAAATTTTTGTATAAGTATTTGCAGTGCTTTTAGTTGCTTTACTAAAAAACCAAATATTCCTAACTTTAAATGTAGCGCATCATAAAACTTAGCTTGCCTGCTTCCGTCATCCAAGCCGTAGTTCAGCTTTCAATTAAATGGAAACTGAGTACAAAAAAGCACATCATTCGTAACTGTGAAGAACACTTTTCATTTTGTAATTGGCCACAAGTGTTACTGGTTCGGGCGCGAGCATTTCTAACTTTATTCTTAACATAATTTATTATCCTACATATTAAATTAAATATTGTATTAATTTGTCGATTTATAAAAAAATTGTGTATGCTTGATGATAAATCTCGGAGTACAGAAAATCTACGTAAAAAACTTACTAATACCAAGAATAGAGACTAACTTAAACAAAACTATTAACTTAGTAGTTGACGAAAATACGAATTCAAAATTCTTAAATATTTAAATTAATCATTAAATAATAAAATAAATAATAACAGTAATAAAATATTATTGTTATATTCGCGATAATACATATTTTATTGCTTAATTTAAAAAGAAGTGGCATATCCTTGAATCTGTCAGTTGATTGTGAATTATTACTTAGAAATGCCATATCAGCTTGAAAGCTCTTTAAAAAATTACAAATCTATTATATAAAAATTGGTTATAATAATAATTATAATTATATATGTGATATAATGTGCATTTCAAATTCTATATAATATATTATTTACATTTGTTAAAATAATTTTTATAATTAAATGTATAAGTTTTTAGAATTTCAGTGAATATAAGTGGAGATATGTGATATATGCATTAAAAAATTGATTCAAGTGAAGTTAAATAATAAATCTAATAAATAATAAAATAAATTATGAAATTCCCAAATCGAAGTAGAATGAGATGAGTTCTGGTTTTAATCTTAATTTTTTATAATTCCCCTCCATTGTGTCCTTATCATAATGTTTGATAAATACTCAAACTTTTTCTTATCAATCAGTTTGGGATTTGCATTGATGTGGTAAGTACATAATAATAAAAAAAAATAAATATTTAAAAAAAAATTGTACCTAAAAATTAATAATATATTAATTATATTATATTATAAATAAATTATATATTTTTTTTCTATTATTGAGATTTTATATAGTTTATATAGTTTATTTGACAATACTCGAAACGCTGTATGGTCGCTAAAAATTCAATTAATTAAAATAATATAAAATGAATTTTTGTTGTTGTAGTTCACTACACTGTTCGAAAAACCTCTCATAGTTTAAAAATATATATTGAATTAAATAAGTAATAGATACAATTTGATAAATCAGTTTAAGAATCAACATATAGTAAAATTTTAATTCTATATTAATGTAATAGATTTTGGTTTTCATAAAGTTAAACTCAAATCACTTAAGCATTAAAGTTCTAGATAACAGATAACAACTTCGTAACTTTCTTAACTGAACAGTCCTTGAGCAACATATTTGTTTTCGTAAATCGTAAATATAATTTTCTAATAACAATTCCCTTATTACGGATAGTTCACTTGAGCCGGTGTCAATCAGCAGCTCTGCACTATTTTATGGATTAACCTGTTAGTGTGTCTATAATGTCAATTTTATGGAAATGTGAGGTGATTTTAATATTTTTATGAGTCTAATTAGTTTGTTAGTGTGCAAAGATCCAAATTCAACAAAAAAATGTATACTGATATATATACTGATATAAAAACTGAGCGGTGTAATTAAATTATTTGATGGTAATTTGATGATAATCAAGTTTAATTACGATTTGATTTGTTTAAATAAAAGTTACTAAATAGGAGTATATTTTTAAAGATTTATAGTTGGAAATATTAATACATACCTTTTGTTTACTTTTTTTTTAAATAATTTAAGTAAAACTTCATTAATTCTTAATTACACTAATCTCCCATGATCATGGTTTACATGTATGTGTTATGTTATATTTATATGTCATATTACAAATCAACAATACAGATATTTATATTTTTATATACTTTTCAGTAAAAATTAAAACTACTATCCAAAATGTCTTTTTATCCGACCAAGAAGAAACATCGCAGTTACAAAAATTATTGGTTTTTCTATTGACATAAAAAAGTAATTACCAATTGCAATATATAAGATGTATATTAGGACAAATGACATACTCAGGAACATCAAGATTGATCCCATCAAAAAATACATAAAGGATAGAGCCCTGAAATTATTTGCGCAATCTGACAGACTTACTAACACCGCGTTACCAAATCTGAAAATGGTTACAGGCTCCTCGGGAAGGTATGCAGATCTGAGGTCAATTATTGCTTAGTCTGATGAAGTGATAAACAATAATCTAGTCAAGGTGTAGAGAGGGGTTTTGTAGAAACCTCGAGTTAAAAAAGAGTATAAGTACTTAAGTGCACTAACTCAAAACAGTTTCAACATAATTATAATAATATAATTCAAAATAGAATCTTTGACTTACATATTTGTAATATTGCATTTGAAACCCCTTTTGTAATCACTCAATATTGAGAGAGAGTGATATTTTAATCTTATTACACGTTCTTTTTGATTGATGTCAATTTTTATCAGTTATGCTATTTACGAGTTTTGGACATAATTTTTTATTAATTAGAATGCCAACTGTCAATAATAATCTTGTTGGTACCCTATTCTGGACTCCTTATTCATTGTAATTCTGCTAGAGATATCTATATTGACACTTTATTTTAAAAGCTATTGTTATGTAAATGTTTTCGGAAAAATCTCAACAAATTCAATCGCGTGCAGTATATAAGAAAATTCATCAGTAAAAATAGAAAGCCATACGCCAATCAGTCTAATAAAAATTAATACTGGATTAATTTAAGCGCTAGCATAGTGCAATAACATGTTACACTCGATAATGCTTACTGGATTAAAAACCTTTTAATTAATTGATAATTTGTTTGTTATATAATGATAATGGATTCTTTTTATAATAAGTGTACATTTATTATTTGTGTAATTTCTGAAAGATAATAGATGACATCTGGTATTTTTTGTTATAATGCAAACTAGAACGTCGTATATGTGCTTTGCATTCGAGAAATCACAATTTGAAAACGTCAAAAAGTCCGGGCTTAATATTATTGTGTCGACAGTAATTCTACTGCTATCTATAAATTGCACTCTGCTCTTATAAAGATATTTTTTTCCTATTATTTTATTGTTACTACATTTGCAGTGACACTGCATTTATTCAAAAGAAGCTTAATCAAGTTTTTAACTGATTCATGCAATCCTCCATTAACTATGTAGAAACGTTACTTATTGTGTTTGCAGCTACATGACTGCCTGAAGTTACTGTGTATCATAAATAGTCATTAAATATTTTCAAACTTATGATAGAATATTAGATACTGTTGTTAATGATGTTGAGATTACACTATAACCAATGCAACATATCTTTAAAATCAATAATGTGTTAAACTGAAAACAATAGTGCGATTCGCGGTCGTCTTAAAACATAACAATCACTTATATTTTAAATATGTTTGTTTTAGTAAATAATATTTGCTTGTAATTATATGAGTCCCAACTAAACCTTTGGAATAACAACTGACAGCGGTGCAGGAGCTGGTATTGAAAAAAGAATCAAAAAAGCAAAAAATGCTTTGCCAATCTTGCTCGCGTATGGAAAACAGCATCAAATCAACTAGAATCAAAGATAAAAATATTCAGTTCTGCTATATCGGAACGAAACTTGGCATACCACTTCTTCGATTCTATAAAATCGCTTTGTCAATCGCTACCTAAGAAGAATAGTAGGAATCTGCTGGCCAAGAATAATCACAAATGAACGATTGTGGTGTATCACAAATCAGACGGAGATCAGCAAAGAAATAATTAAGCGCAAATACGGTTGACTAGGCCATACTCTACGTAAAGACAGATCGGCAATTTCACACGCTGCACTTGAATGGAACCCTCAAAGTAAAAGAAGTGTAGGAAGCGCTAGAACGACGTGGAGACGTACTATTGTACGGAAAACATCTAAATCGATTAACGAATTACGATAAATAGCCAGAAATAGAGGAAATTGAAAATTAATAAATAGGCTAAGTTCTTAATTATTGTAATTAATAACATGCCAAAAATAAAAAAATAATAAAATAATATGAGTCACAAAATTGCTAAGCTTTATCTTCATAATTAACACATAGTACATAAAGGCCCTAAATATGCTTAATGGGTTAACATTTGAACTATAATATGTTTACTGTCATTTTTTATATTGTTATAGGATATATTAATATTATTTATGCAATATATTTTTTGTATTATAAGTATATAAATTACACACAAATAGCAAAAAATAAGTTTTTATATATTTATTATTATTTATACTACTAAAGATTATTACATATGTTTAAAGTTATAAAACAAAAACAAATTTACCTACACAATTATTTATTAAATAAATTTAAACGCTCAACGTTCGCGGATTGTTTGTCCGCTTCTTCAGGAGCAAATTGATTCTAATTAGACTAAAGTTTGTGTAAATAAATAAACTAACATACTTGTATAAATTCTTATAAGAATGAGAAAGCTTCCAAACGTAAGTTCTCTTCAAATGGAATTTGTAGTTTTTTGAGTTGTCAAATTGCAAGAGTGCAATATTTACTTATATATATTTATTCCATTTACTTTTAATTCTTAATATTTAAAATTTTTTTTATATATTTATAATACAAAAAACTTTTCATTTTTTGCAGGGAATGCGCAGAGGCTTATGTTAATTACACGGCAAAGCCGCGTGTAGTCCTTCCACCAGATTATGTCAAGGGTAAATTATTTTTAATGTTAAATTATTAATTCTTTAGATTAAAATTTGTTTATAAATTTTAAAACAATTTTTTGTTTTTAAATACGATATAAATATTATTCCGGACGCTTTTATTTTACTTACTCAAAAATTAATATTTCCGAAATCACGATATGCCGCTGAAATACGCGACATGTTCACACGATATTCATGTGTAAATTTTTACTTTTTTAATATTTGTTCTCGATTTTAATTGTTAACTTTCCCCCCTCTTTATAAGTTTTTTATTACTTTCCTTTTTTGATTATAATAACTTTTAGTTAGTGAATTGCGTGACATCTCCGCCATCTCAGTAAATCGGCATTAGTACTCGTAGTACTGTTCTGTGCCAAAATGACAAACAAAGCATTGTGAGCCATGTCACTCTTTTAGAAACTTTTTTATGTTATGATATTGAATTAATTATGACTTAGCACATGTTTTTTTTATAATTATAATTTAAATAAATTACTTATTATGAACAAAATACAAAATCAATATTTTTCTCATTATTTTATTAATTCGCTTATTGGCTTATAGTATAAGTGTGACGTAGATGCAATTGGTTTCTCATGTTAACTTCACAAAATTGTTCACTTGGTGTGCTTAATGCAAAATTGAATGCCCACTTCATGGCATCATACCGTATTTATTGTTATTTTAATCTGGCATAATATTTTTCAAAACCTGATGCACCAGATTAACAAAAATGCGAAATGCAATAATAATAATAATATGGCCACACACCCTAGTGTTGCTATAGAAAAATATAGAATGGAATATAATGATAAGGACAGGATAAGATGTAGAAAGTAGTTCTGCAGAATATGAATCTGTCACAATGGAGATGAGGTACAAATGGGTGGGCTTAAATTTGTAAGTGCAATGCGATAGTATGCATACGTGAAATTTATGTAGTGTGGAACTACATGTTGGGTACGTACCAAGTATATACGCGTTTAATAACTTTTTAATATGTTTTTATATCCAAACCTGAGTAGAGCCAGAAAAAATGTAAAACCATTTACAATAGTTTTTGTTTCGGAGAACTCAAAGTGGTGATCTGCTGACAGCGGGTTAGCATTAAAATCATTTTCAGCATTTAATAACTTTTTAATATATTTTTATATGCGAATCTGAGTACAGCCAGAAAAAATTTGAAATCATTTACGTTAGCTTTTGTTTCGGAGAACTTAAAGTGGAGATCTGTTGACAAATGGTTAGCATTAAAATCAATTTCAGTTCCTCAAGCATACATTTGATATTTCTCCAATTAATCTCAAAACTGGTTACATGTCAAAAGAATGCTACTAACGAAAAATTTCAAATTTTGTACTTAGTTTCATATCATGTCAAAGGCAAGAAATGCATTTAGTGCATTTTCAGATAACGTGTTCAGATGATTCAATATCTATTTCACGAAAATTGCAAATTCTGATCTCTAAAATGCTTATTGTGTTGAGACTGAGACACCAGTCTGAATAGGTCCTATCAGAAACTTAATAAAATCAATCTAATTCAAATAAACAAAAAGTCTGTTTGAAACTGTCTTGCGTGGTTAATAAATTTCTTAGCATTTTCAAGACATCTAGTAGTTTTTAAATTGAGATTTCTCTCAGTATCTGCATTTTGCCATTATATGCCATCTGACCAGAGTACAGAATGGATTGGGTCCAATCAATTGATCCAATTCTTCGTTATGCGGGATATTCAGTTCCTTCGTTTGTTTGTGCACTTCATATCTCAAAAAGTCACGCGGCTACTGTAACTGAGTCCATTCTGCACGATAGGCAGTTGCAAAGCATTCCCTAAAAAATTTTGACAGAGTTTAACGATAGTAAGACTTCTTGATCAAAAAATTGTCCCGCCATAGGTAATTGCTGATAATTCCAGCTTCCAGATTAAAGCCTATATCTATTATCCGTCTACACTATTGATCAATGATATATCTATAGTACATATTATAAATGCAATTTATAATAGTATTATTTTTTTAAACTTATTTCTATCAACTATACGTTAAAAAAATATTTTGTCTGATATCTGAATAGATGTTTGACTGATAAAAATAATATTCCAAATTTAAGTGAAGTCTATTGTCGAAAATATTCTCTTATTGATGCCATATGAAAGATGTACATGAAACTTTTACCAAAAATACACTTATATCTTTTAAGTATTATAACCTAGCAATTTTTTCCGTCTACTGACAGACATTTACTTCTTTTGTTTTATTTAATAAAATACTATATTAAATAGCCTTAAAGTTTTATTGAAAGTTTGATTTTGTATGTAAGTCAGTAAATACAATAATATATTATTCCATACGACCTTCACACTAACATTAGAATGTCCTTTTTTTGAAAAATGGCCTACGTAATAGAACAAAAAAAAATATTGTATGTTTTACTTAAGTATTTCGAATTAAATACTTTTGTTTTTCTTTATTTGGTTTAGAATATGCAAATAAGAAGGTGGTGAGTTCTATTCAAATTTTCACATATTCAAATTACAAAACACCTTTAAGTGTTCGTGCCCATGTCCATTATCAGCAAATCAGAAATTGTTCAGGTTTTGTTTACGAAATACTTCATTTCATTGAAAAATTACCAAGTTCGAGGACATTCAAACTTTGCTGATTTCTCTCTTTAGAAATCGATAATATTGTACATATATATTGTAAAGTCATTAGCAGTCACTTTTTATTATATATTATATTTTACCTTAATAAAGATATCTAAAATTATTATCCGAATCACTTTAATGCATTAATTGACACTTATTGTTTATTTGGTAATTATATCTTAAAACTGATATAGTTTTAATATAGAATTTCAATTTCTTCAAAAAAAAATTATATACCAATAAAGCATTACCTTATTTATCATCTTAATACAATTTCACAAATAAACTTTTTAGCTTCTTAGTATTTTATTAAGATATATCCTTAGAAATAGAAATATTTCGGATGACCTCCTTTGAACTCAGTGTTTTAATCGACTTCCTTCACATTAAAACTCCTTTCCATATGCTTTCCGCATTTATCATAGTATGGGTATTTTGTCTTACAATATATCATTCCAAACGCGTATGATGTACGCTTATGTGAGCTATTGTGCCAGACCCTGTTAATTATTCTTGATAATATGATATGCAATTATTCTATACAGTTTCAATTCATACGCATAATAATCTTTACCTTGTCCATAAGACATTAGTGATATTATTTTGCATTTGTAGATAGAATAGTATCCAAATAGTAATTCTCAATAATATACCTTGTAATTATTCCGAATTGTATCTGTGCAGTTCAGCAATTAGATCTATATCATATGACTTTTTAAGTTTACAAGCTTTCGGCCTTTTCAAAAGGTCTATTTAATGTATATTTCATTGTTAGTATTGTTTTATTCTGAACTTTGATAAAAAATGTGAGAAGTATTTCTTGGTTGTCGATTTTTAACTAATATCCATTAAATAATGGAAGTGGATGTAGTTAAAATTTGAAATTGTACACTACTTGCAAGATGCAATATTTGAATGAATGTTAAGGATCGGATCAGTTGCCTGCAGGCGACTTAACTTTAAAAATACGTTGAACTACTGCATTGTGTTCGTACCGCTACCGTACATCCTAAATTCTTACAAATGACATAAGATATTAATTTTAAACATTGTCTAGATTGATTTACTATTTATATATGTTTGTCAACATTTTTACTTACTTTTAAAGTTTACAGGAATGCTGTTTATTGTAAATTGTTTAGTTTTTTGTTGACAATGGATAATTATTTTTTGTCCGTGATAAGTGGTTTAATTATATATTTATAACTTATCAAACTCTCTCAGATAACTTGAACAATACCAATATATAATATTTAGTCTATACATAAGAAAGAACAAATCATGCAACAAATAATGCCTCTACGAATAGAATAGTTTTGAAATTTAACAATTAAAAATAAAAAAAAATATATAATTAATTAATTAATTCAATTATTCTACAGCTGGTTTATGGTTTCGTTCTAATATATAAATACAGCAAGTAAAATTGTTAATAAAAACTTTCATAGCAAAAGTAACAAAACTCCAGCAAAATATGCGAACATAAAAAGTCAAGTACGGCTTTGGATCACTTGGTTAAGGTGCGCTGATTCTGAGCTTCATATTTGGCAGGACACGAGTTCGATTCCTGGTACTTTGCAGTCTCAAAAATAATTATTTACGAATAATTAAATATAAGAATTATTTCCAAGACCACTGATGAAGGGTATTTGGCAATACTCGAAACAGCTGTATGGTCAGCCAAAAATTCAATTAATTAAAATAATTTTAAAAAAAAAATTGTTTATTGTTGTTTCACTTCTGTTCGAAAACCTCTTTATATTTAGTTTATCCAATTACGATTTTTAAGCTAAATAAATAGCATAAATAGCTGAAATGGTTTTAATGCGACAAGTTACCCAGTACTTAAAAGTGGTTTTCTTTTTTTTTTTTGTGTCTCTTCCTAGTGGAACTTCAGCATTATCTCTTTTTTGTTTTTCACTTTTGATTCTCACTTTATGACAACGATACAGTTTAGACAGACAATGATTATTTTCAGTTATCGCTGTCGTTTCAACAATATTTATCGCTGTCGTTTCACCGATAATTACCGCTGTCGTTTCAGTATCAGTGAAGGGTACTGAAACGACCCTTCACGAAATATGCCCGAGGTAAAGCATGTCCGTCATAACAGAAGACTTAGATCCCGGCGCTATTCCGATACTATTTGAAGTGTGAATGGTAGTAAATGAGGTTCACTTGTGAATCTGGTACCACGGGGATCGGTACCCGCAGCTTTGACTATTCTGACCAATTAACGTTGGCAGTATCGTGGTGACTGTGGTTAATGTCCAAACTTACTTGGGAAGAATGATTGTATTTTATTCAGCGTGGAGTTGCATATTCACACCGGGTGCTGAGACCCAAAAATCAGCAGAGGTTGAATGGACCTACCCGCTTACCAAAGGGGGAGTTATATCAAACATAATTTCATGACTTCATTTAGTACTTCAATTCCAAGAAATTTCTAAAGGGGCGTTTATTGACGCATTATCTTGACACATGTTTTCTTGAACACCGTGATTTCAGGTCTCCGCGACATAAAATTCCACACTAAATAACAGCAATGACTGTCACTTCTAGCATAGGTAATACTTTAAAGTATTATACGCCGTGAAAAATTTAATTATATTTACCATTTTATTTAAATTGATTTAAAATAATAATTATTTCTCAATAAATGTATTGAGATGTAAATCTAATAAATTTTTATATTAATTTAAAATATTTTGGTTTTTCTTTAAGAAATACGACCGCCTTCGAAACGAGGATCACCAGTGATAGTAGATTTTAGTATATTTGTTGTAGATATTAATTCAATTAATGTGGAGGATATGGACTTCAGGTAAGTGAACATATATACAATTTTAGGAGAGATAATTTTCTGCAAGTGTTATGTTTATTATATGTGCATGAAACAGAGTAGATATGTTCATACATCAGCGTTGGCTAGAATCGAGATTGGAAATTTCGGATGATATATTTGAAGAAGGAGATGATTATGTAACGTTACTTCCAGAATTTTTTGATAATTTATGGCAACCAGATCCTTACTTCCTGAATTCTAAAATAGCCGGTAAGTGCAAAATAAATTAGTTAAAAATTTTATTTATTTCATTAAAGCTTTTGGAATTTTAATATATCAAAAGTAGATTAAAGAATTTTTTTTCATAATCCATATTTCTATATTCAAGTAGATAACACATTTTGCTTTTTTATGTTAACGATTCCAATATTGAAAATCTCTTCCATTAAAGAGATACACATTGTTACTTCATTCGTAAACTCATCAATAGAAAATATGTTGTAGTGATCGTAATTTATGATTTTACTAACTCTTCATTTGTAATTAATACGTTATATCGAATATTTGCTTGTAATCTTACCTCCAACTAACTTCAAACTAACAACTTCAACAACTACAACAACGTGATTGCCAACGTTCACGCCTATACTTCATTAGGATTTGGGAGTCCATATATTTCTTCAACTTCCCTACTCCGCTACAAGAATGAAAGAGAAACTAAAAATTTACATCTGAAAAAAACTTTAAGTATAGTATAACCATAATTCTTTGTGTTTTTGCAAAATCAAAAAAAATTATCAAAAACAATTTAAATATAAAAAAATCACAAAATTCAAATTTAAAAACAAAAATGTTCACAAAGAAATAATAAAAATCATTGAGGGGAGACTTAAAAGAGTAAAAAGCGCCCCAATACTTATAAGCAATATTTGTTTTTATATATATTATTTAAAATTTAATTACTTAACAGTTAATAATTTTAATAAATAACATTTTATGCACCTGCACATTATTGAATGGATTTAACTTTAATGCACTTCGCTTATAATATATATAATATATCTATATCATTATTATTTTGATATACCGTGTTTTCATTCTTAATAATATTTCTTCTTAAAAAATTTTTAATAGCAATTTAATTTACTTTTATGCATCTTTGAATTTAGTTTAAAAAATTTTTAATTCCAATATTTTTAATTTTTATCTAAAATTAACACATAATGTGAAAGAAACATATTGAGTTTCTAAAGAAAACATCATAGACCATCTAAACTATCCATATCTATCGTATCCGTACACATCTATTCAAGCTTGGTTATATTTCTCTGGGTCTGTGTCTGTGTCTATGTCAAAGATTAAGAACAATTTTTTTGAGAATGGAACTTTCTAAGAATTTATTGGAAAAATCCAAAGTAATACTATATTTTATAACAAATGCGAGTAAATTGGTAAGTTATACAATCTCGACTTATTTGAAGACTATATTCTTAAAAAGCTTCAGGAAAACGATAGTTTAAAAATTTTTGAGAGAAATGAACGATAACATGTATAGATATTTTAATAACGACCTTTAAGAAGTGGTTTTTATTTATATTCCACTATTTTTTACAAATATTCAAATAAAATATGATGTGAAATGTGTATAGATATATGAAATAATTTTTGAATCAAAATGGCTCCTCAGATTTAAATATAGATATAAGAATTGTTTATTATAATTTTTTTTTATGTTAAAAACTATTTTAGTTGTTAGCATGTCCTTCCAAAATCTGAATTATAATAATAGTTGCATCACTATATTTTATCAGTCAAAATTAATAAAACTTGACTCTACTTGTCTTAATTCAAGACACTCCTTGTAATGTGACAAACTTTTGTATGTATTTATAAATACCGAAATACTGAAGTATTTAAACAAATTTAAATATTTCTTTAGGAATATTTGAAATATTTGCCCTTTGAACAAAGGGCAGTTATATATGTTTTGTACTTAAAGACTATAAAATCCAGTGAGAGTGTATCACTGCTACAGAAATATGTTATAGTGTAGTTTGTCATTTTAGTATATACAATTTAAACACACAGAACTCCATACTTTATAAAAATCAGAAATAAAATTGCCTGAACAGTTATACTATTAAAAATATCTACTCAGAAAGTTGAACTAAAATAAGATATGAAAAAAGTGCATCCATTATAAAGATAATTGGCGTTACTCTGCACTGTGTCTCCCCTTAAGGACACGTTATTTATTTTTTAATCACAATTTCACATGCAAATAAATACACACCTATGCACAAGCTTTTATAATAAATCAATTTTTATTTTAAAAGAGATTTAGAAGACAAATTATCTTTAGATAAAGCTATCTATAACCTTTATCTTTTTTCAAAGATTTGAGATCATTTAACACTATGCTTATAAACATCCACAGCTTATTTATCAGAAAGAATAAAATCTTTTACATGACTAAACAAAACTCCATGATAACGGCCACCATATACAGTTGCGTAAACAAGGAGGAACTTGGGTCCAGCCCCCGACGCAAGATATAACGTATTATATTCAATTAAATTTTTATATATAAACTATAAATGAGTTTTAAGAAACCCTCCTTTTGCCTCTGTACACGTCAATGACTCTATTGCCGATAAAGCACTATAACGGCAAATACGGTATCTAACCTCTAAGGTATGATAAGTTTAGAACCTTCATCCGATTTTTGCTGTATTCAATTTTTTTATATGTTAATTTGATCATTTTATTATTTATTGTTTTTATATATTTTTATAAATTATTTATCATATATTTATACACATATATTTATTTTATATTTATTTTACATTAATAAAATATAATATTTAAAATATTCAGGATAATATATATTATGCGTAAACTTAGTCCAAAATTTATGGCACTCGGCAGAGCGTGCTATTAAAGTGGCAAAATTTATTTTATTTGATCGATGATTTTTTTATATTATATTTAACAATTCTGAATACTTTTTATATATCATGTACAACATTTACTTAAAATTGAGATTATTAACAGTTTTACGACCACAAAAATATTTTTAATATATTGAATTATTATTATTTTTAATTATTTTTAATAATCTATTTATTAATTATTTTTTATATTATTTTAATAATTATATTTTTAAAAATTTTTTTATTACAAAATAATTATTATTTATATTATGCATATATATATTGACCCTGATATAAAACGGAAGGTTCTTAATAGTTTTTCGAATTTTTCATAACATTTTATAATTATAATTAATTTTTTTGTGTATTTAATATTATATTGAATTGTAATTTATACTCAAATTAAAGAAACTTTACTATAGAAATGTTACTAAGTGAAATAACTAACAACAGTAATTTATTTAAAATTAGGTTCAAACCTTGGCACGTGGGGTCTAGGTTATACGGACAATTCAGCCAAAAATATTGACCTTCATTTTCGAAAATACAAAACGAATATTTTTTTTTAATATTTTTAAATAAACACTAAAAAACAGCACAATGTGTGGAATTGGAAATCGCTAAATTAGTGTAACCTTTGCCAGTGAAGAACACTAAAGGTCAACTAATCACTCTTACCTATCTCTTACCACTCTTGCCCTTAAATAATACTTTTACATATGCTGCATTAAATTACTTGTTTTCCATTTTTATGACTTCAATTTTTGTAGAACTTTTCTATCAAAACTTTCTTATAGCCAATTTTTTTAAAAAAGTATAGATTTGGTCAAAAATGTAGTCGGCGTTTTTTATCATAATTAAAATTTTTTTAATTTCAAAATCAACTCTATTATATCAGACACTTTTTATTTATTTCGATCACCTTTCCTCAAGAACATAAAACAAAAAAATTATATATCACAATTTTAAGTCAATACGCTACGATAATCACATTAAAACTTCTAAGTCAGGACCTTTCAATTTTTACCGCTTTGGTAGTCTAATTTTTTTTTAATTGATGGTTTTTAGTGATATTATAGCAATAGAAATTTGCATCAGCTCATAATGAAAGATACCTTTGTATACCTATCAAACATTCATGTTACGGCCAATCCCATAGGGATCGATAATTTCATCAACCATTTCGATAATAGTCGACCAGACAGTGTAGCATCTTTGACACCTAAATTTTTAAAATGAAAGCAAATAAACTTTCTTGACAGTTGATTGTGGCACCTTTATAATCAGCAACAAAAATCTCTTTACATATCAGTGCTAAATTTTTTTATTATTGTAGAAAAATTGTAAAATATACCAATTATGTTAAACTAAAAAGTTTCAAGACGAAATAAATCATTAGAGCACATTTGCTATATATGAAAGAAACTACTCCAGAAAGCTATATATGACGACCTCAAATCTTTCAAGCTGAGTTCCACAAATTTTTAGTATGTTTAAAATTTTAAAAATAAATTAGCTTCACTAAACGATAATATGCACTACTTTATGCATTTTTTTTAATCAAATAATTTAAACTTAAAATAATTATATTGCACATATGTACCTGTTTTATTTGTGTATGTACTATATATTCTGAATCATTTTTGGAAATAGTATGTTTCCTTTATTTTTATAAATTATTTTTTGTCATTATAAAAGAATTCAATCGAACAACTAATAAAACATACTTTACTCTGCATTTTTCCAAATTTTTTTGCTTTATGTTTTTCTTTCTAGAAATTGCCACATTAACCCATAAATTCACATCGGTAACCTTGTACAAGAACAAGACAGTACGTTATGCAGCCAGAATGCATGCTATCATTGCTTGCCAAATGGAGTTTCAGTTGTATCCTATGGACATTCAAGTCTGTCCTATATATATCGAAAGTTGTAAGTACAATTAATCAAAATAAAAATAAAATCTGTGTGATTTGTTTTATTTATAAATATATATATTTTTAGTCTCATCAAATAATCAAAAAGTAAAATTACGCTGGTCTGATTCTGGTGTTACTCTTAATCCAGAACTTAAATTGCTACAATATAATCTAGGTCAACCACTAGAGTTGGAAGAAAGTGATGGATATATGCCTGAAAAAGTGGGAAACTTTTCACGATTAACTGTGTACTTCCGTTTTGAAAGACAAATCGGACATCATTTAATACAAACTTTTGCACCGTCCTCACTGGTTGTGATGTTATCATGGTTTAGTTTCTGGCTTGGTTTAGATGCTATACCAGGACGAGTCACATTACTTGTTACTTGTATGTTAACTCTGGTAACAATGTTTACTGGACTGAGAGCCGACATACCACCTGTGGCATACGTAAAAGTAAGTAAAATCAAAATTTTATTATTGGTAAAATATATTTTAAATTTTGTTAACGCCTTTTTGTTTTTGTTTTTGTTTATTTAATTAGGCCCTTGACCTGTGGATGGCCGGCTGCATGGTATCGGTGTTTGCTGCCTTGGCAGAGTTTGTTGTGGTAAAAGTGTTGGACGTTCAATATCAGTACCAAGTGAATAAAATGCCAAAGGTTTTGCCAATGGTAAGCTACAATTATTTCAATCAAGACAGTGTAATTTTTTTAATGAAAACAATATCAAACAAATTTGCATACAATTTTGCATATTCTTATAATTTTTTTTTTTTGTTTTTTTTTTTGCAGCGCATAAGTAACATGGAAAAAGGGCAATGTGCAACGGTAGCAAGTTGGGAAGGTGGCGCTGTACGGTCACGAAAAGCTACACAAACGCCAACTACACCAGGCCAGGTAAATTACACAAGAAGTAATACATAATGTTAAAAAATATATATAAAGTATATAAAACCTTGACTTAGATTATCTAAAAAAAATGCTTTACCTGCTTAGGACTTTCTGCAATGCGGAATTTAACTAGATGAGAAGGTAAAAGCGGCAATTCGATTGAGAAATACTAAAAATATTCTTATCCTTTTATATTTTCAAGTACAATACTTAAATGACATATAATGTCATAACTCTAAATTTCATTCTAACAATATTTCTCCACTGAATACTGTCACTAAGGCTAACCATTATATAAAATGTCCTTAACATTACTTATACAGCATAATAATAATTTTACAAATACAATGTATTTAAAACGCTATCTTGAGAAGTTTCATACTCGTACTACTTGAAGTTTTACTCCGAATAGACACGAAATTTATGCTAAATACTTATAAAAACATTTTGTAGATATTTTTTATTGAATAAAATTTAAATAAATAATTTAAACATCAAATTAAATTTATTGCAAACATTAATTTAAGTGGTTTAAACAAATCCAGTAAGTTCTGATCGGACATAAAATTGTCCTCCAGGTGCTTCTGCTTAGACGTGCTTTTCTAATCTATCACATCAAGTGCAGTAAATGCTCTCCTAACTTAACTTACTCGGACCGTCTTATTTAGTGAAACATCGTATTCCATTCTGATAACATGTCCAAGCTATAAAAGCCTTTAAAAGTAATTTTATTGAACATGTATTTAAAGTGAATGTGACAGCAAAGATCATAAGTTTTATAGTTTTTTCATCTAGTCTGATCCATAAACTAGGATAAGATTAGATGGAAAAGATGGCTTTTTCATCATCTAGATTTAGCCAGAAAGCCAACAAAAAATTTTTTTGTAATTTTTAAATTAAATTTAATATAATAACTAATATATTTTTGTAACATTTATTGTTTATTGTAAAATTTAAAGCAGTATATCTACCAGCCAAACATTTTTGCTAGTAAACTATAAACTTACGTCTAATGGCTTTACTTTATTCCCTGACAACTTAGCAAAATAAGTACATATTTACTTAAAACAAAATATATAATAAATTTGTATCGATATGGTTATCAGTTACATAGCGAAGAAGACTTGAGAAGCTGAAAATAACGCCCTAAGCTTCCGATATGGATCGTATATGAAATACGATTATTAATATGTATATTTATACATATAGATGTTCATTACTAATGCATCGTGGGTGTACAACAAATTAATTTTTTTCTAAATTAACAAAATTAATTGAAATACAACTCCCTTCCCGCTCCTCTAAATATTTTTATAGCTATGGACCTCGTCGGCATCTGTTTCGTCCAAAGATCAATCAGCATTGCACTTCCTTTTCCATGTTGCTGCACCCTACAAAAGGATATGTAACATGAGCTAGTTGTACAGAATTTATGTCATATGGCAAACAAAAAATAAGCCTTAAGAAACATAATTTAATGTTTAAAACATTATTTTAAACAATTTATAAATATACTCATATTGTCTCTTTCAGACTTCACTACAGACATCACTACAAGGTAATGGTGGCCCTCCAAAACCAGCTCGAAGACAAAGCCTACTTTCAGTTGCCTGGACAGATACAGACACCGGAGTAGAAAAAATTATGTGGCGTGAAATAGACAAAGTGTCTCGTGCAGTTTTTCCTATTTTATTTTTTGTTTTTGTACTTTTGTATTGGCCAATATTGTTGATGAAGTCATCCTAGGATTTGGGGAGTTCCAGAATACATATTTCTGGACTCCGATAAATAAAAATAAAACGAATGTATAGTGTATAGACTTTAAAAAAATATTTGGAAAAGGAAGGAACAAATTAACTTAGTGACCTTATTTATATAAGAACGCTTTTAAAGCACAAAAGAACTAATCAATTACAAAAAATCATCCATTTATTCTAGACAACATTATTATTAGCTTGTATATAATTTTATTTTGTAGACTTAAATTTCTATATATTAAAAAGTAAATATTAACAATTATATATTTTCCAACATATATAAATTATATACTAGTATAAAAGAAGAAGTTTGCTTATATTTTCCAATGTCTTGCTAAATGATTTTCCAATATACATACTATATACATATTAATTTATATAAAATCTACAAAAATATAATAGTTTAATTATTACATTATTTTTGTATAATAATCTATTTATATATGAAGCTTTTTATTCGATATAAACTAAATTTAAGATTATATATAGTGTACATGCGAAAACTTAGTACGAAATTGATTACTTATATACTAATTTTTAAGTAGTTACGAGCTAAATATAAAATAAAATATATAATTACTGACCTAACAAATTCGGTGCTTTTAGAGATAATAATTTTATTACATACTAGAAATATAAAAGTAATTCTGTATTTCTCTGCTTTATTAAATATACTAAAAAAAATACAAATAAATAAATATATTTTCCTATATTTGTATTTAAATCCCACAAATATACTCACATAACTGTTACAAAAAGATATATCACTAATTCTCTACCTAAAAATTATCTATCAAACAAAAAATATTTTATTAAAGTGATTATGTATACACCTGATGTACCTTATTGTAATATAAACAAATACCATATAATAAAATACGCTTTAATTTTTAATATGAAATGTTTTTTTTTTTATTTTTAAACAAAAACATATATTTTCCAAATAAACATAATATTTAATCATGTTGGAAGAGTAGGTATATTCGTATAATAATAAGAACAAAAAAAATGTTTCCAAACATATTTAGATAAATGATTCCGACAACAGATATCTACAAGTATCCACCTACAAGAGAGAATAAAGACTAGTAACTATAAACAACCATTTGACATTCATTTGTTTTGACATTCATAATGTTTCTGAGAAGAAAAATAAAAATATTTTAAAAATTTATTATTTTCAAAATATATAAAGTCAGAATAACATATAGACATTAAGTAACGTATTAAAGCTTATAGAACATGATTAAATTTATATAATTTTAGTCAATTTTTAATTATAGCGCTTTATATGACTATATATTTATTCGGGTATACTTTCTTTCGTATCTTGGTTGAAGGAAAGATAGTGACAGCAACGTACGTAGCCAGGGAGGGCCTGAGATCCTGAAACTCACAAAATTTAATAGAAAGTGTATATTTATATTTATACCTAATTATTATTAATACATCATAACATAATTTAATGGTAAAAAAAAGTATAATCGATCCAGCATTTTATCTAAAAGCCCCACAAAACAAAAATCTGACGAGGTCCCTAGTGACAGTACTTTGATAATTTATTAAACAACATACGCATAATGTAGCATTAGGTGCATACGGTTTAAAATATTAATGAGCCTCTTGCGACATTATTAAATATTCTTTAATAGGAAAGATTAAAAGCTTTGAAATATAAACAACCCTTTAGCACTTGTTTGCGATAAAAGAGGTTTTCAAAAAAGAATCGTCACTTCACTTGAATCTTATTTACACTATAGATGTGATGTTTTAAACAAGCTCTACTTCAACAAAGATTTTAGGGAGCACACCGTAACAGCTGGGTTCTTCAAAAACTGCGGTACTGTATTGCATGAATATCAACATGAACTTATTTCAGACGTCTATGTTCATGTATTACTTCAGACATGAAAAAGAAAAGACATGAAAACAAGTAATGATGTTAAAACGATCACGATTTATTCTTACTAAATACTGCTATATAAACTTCTCAGGAATGTTCTATTATTTAACAAGTTATGTGGGGACTATTCTAAAAAAGTTTCTGTTCGGCTTTCATTAGATGAAACTTACAATAGACTAATGTTTTGATGCAAACCAAATTTTCGAGAACCATTAATTCTCACGAAAAATTATTTCTATTTTAATTACTTTAAACCAACTTTGCATTTAATTACAAGTGGCATATTACTTCATTCTTACTCTAAAGTCTAAGAATACTGATAAAACTTATTGTCAATTAAAATAACTCACTAAGAATACACATTGCTTATTCAAGGACAGCAATCAAACTCTTTATTATAAAATCCGGAAAGAACACTATTCTCTGAAATTTAACTTTTGTAATTCCACATTATCATAAACATATCACATCTTCACACTGTATATATGCAAGGGAAATTCAAAAAAACTATATTGAATATATAAAAATAAAAATATATTGTTGTTTTTAATTGTAATATTATTATAGAAGGCAGCATATTTTGCGCCAAATTGCTTGTTTTTATTGTATAACAAATGATATTATATTTTTGTTATTACATTATAATCTCTTCATTAATAATTCTGGTCATTCTTTCGAGCTGTAACATATTCCTTAAAGAAAATTATAAACCGTTATAATTTTTTTTATATATCCTTACAGGGATTTAGAAGAACATAGTAGCTTTTATACTATACAATTTGTCTGACGAACAAAAACATTCAGGTATGCTTAGAGAAATTTCTTTAGGTCGTGTATTTTAACAAAATCATTTTCTTCAGCAACTGTCGCTGCTTTCGGTCAACAAATGGTATTTTATTTTTACCAAATTCCATGCACGAAGCCAAACATTCTCTTATATGCCATCTGATACAATAAACATCTGATACAATACCGGCAATTCCACACAGAGTCTTGTAACAATGGTGGTATTAGGAATATACAAATGAGTATGGGAACGACTACATATAAAAAAGTATTATGATTTGACATGGCTATAGCTGATATAGATTTCAAAGAACTACAGGGAAGTGATATATATTTAGGTTCGCTATTTTCTTATAATTTTTGATAGAAATAATCAGTTTTTTATTCACTCTGACTTTGTTTTATTCTTTAATAAAATAATTGTTGTTTTAACAGAGGCAAGTTGATATGTAACAGCTTTCAGAATCGAAACTTAATCAATATTTTAAATTCTGATTTTGATGTGAGAAATGACTAACGGCAGGTAACTAAACATCAAACACAAATTTTTATTTATAGGTAGATTGCATCTTCAATACGATTCATTCAATGCATTGTTGTTGTCGTCGTACCCCTCCGGGATCTGAAAAGCAGTTAACATGTAGGGATTACAAAACGAATGCATGGTTAGGAGAGTGGATGTGTTGGGTTAGAATTAAGGGGATAATGGGAAAGGAGAGAGAGGATATAATTGAAATCAACCAGAGTCCAGCCGTAGAAACCTAGCTACCTAAAAGGGATGAGTTCAAAAGTCGATTGGACTTAAATTAGTGTGTGCAGTGGAATAAGAGAGCAGATGGACGACGTCATGGGGGTTTCAAGAACGGCCGGGTCTATGTCCAGGAGCCACCCGTCGAAGGCGATCAAGTGCCGTTCAACATGACCCAAAGGGGTCACACAAGTTTTCAACGGATTCTCTTTTAGCAATGACTACATTATTTAGGTGTTGTTTCTTGTACTTACTCTTTCAAGAAACCAAAATATGTTATATTAAATTTATAAACAAATGTTTATATATTGAATTTAATTATATAATTAACAAATGGTAAAATATCTTATAGTCATATGGTCACATCATAGCAATAAAAAATATTTATTATATAACTTATTTTAATCAAGTTCATCTGTTAAATCCTATTTTCTTCATTCTCACTGTCATTTTCGTCGCCACTACTACTGCTACTACTTTCTTCAACAAATTCACTTTCATCTTTAACATCCCCATGATTTGTCTTAATTAGAAGCATTTCTTCATCATCATCGCTCGAATCAGCAGTTATTTCTGTAGAATTCTTATTTGATTTATTATTTTGCGAATCGTTTTGCTTATCCACTGCGTCTAATATAATCCTCATGGTATACTTGTTAAAATCACAACTGAAAAATTATAAAAATTTTTAATTTTAAAATGGTAAAATTAAATTCAAAAATTTAAAACATTTAATACACATTTCATATTTACATTTTGTTAAGTAGTTCATATTTTCGTGACATGCTTTCGTGCAGAGATAACAGTGCATGATGTTCAAAAACTCCATCCCGATTTCCATGACTGTTCAGCAAACAGCAACACCATTGTAAATAGAATTCTATATGATGTGTTGATTGCAGCATTCGTGCCACTGCCTGCAGTAGCCTACCTGCTATTTGGTTTGGCAGATTGGAACAAATTAATTCAACTGCAAAAGATATTAATTTATTTATTTTTGAGTTAACATTAAAATTAATTTTAAAATTAACTAAAAATAGAAAACTGAACTACTAAGTCCTACGCCCTATATTCATTTTAGTTTTATACATTATATTTACATATTTCATTTTATTATTTATTAAATTCTTGAGGCTCTATGCTTAACTTAGGAGGAAAGGAATACACCATCCTCATTTGATTTATTTTGTATCATTGTATATTATTTTATTTTATCTTATCTTATTCTGTCTTATTTTATTGTATTAAATATTTGTTATTTAGGAACTCTAAACTAACCTCAAACTACAATATTTGCAACATATGGTATACCAATACGATACGAAGAAATTATTTATATGTATATATATATATTTAATGCGCAGACACCCAACCTTAGTAAGGAACTGGATTATAATCCTTAGAAAAACCTTCTTCGGAAGCCCGAACAACAGACAGTGATATTGGTGATAATTTTATGAAGCCTATATTTTATTAAAAGAAATTAGCGGGTAATTCTTGAATCAGGAATGCACATATGTATCATGACAAATTTTAGTACGTAAAATATTCAATAATTAGCTGGGAAACAAAATGAATTCGCATTAGACCTACGTAAAAACTGCTACAGAGTCACTCTTATGACTATCTACCATTGCAAACTCATTTAATGAAATGTTAACAGTAAACCTAATTTAATACATTTACTTTAAAAAATTTTTAATATATACTTTAATATAGTATACTGTACATTAATACTCACTGTCTTGAAATGAAATTTTTTCCAGTACCGTTGCAATACCATTTGCTTCATTCAGTTTAATTGCCATAATAAGCGCTTTTGTGTATTCCTCTTTCTGCAAGTATTCTTTTATAGCTTTTGGTGTGACTTCCATTGATAAATCAAACGGATCAAATACAACGCCTATAATGTAATAATTTTTTTATACAATATTAAAAATATTTAAATATTTTATATATAAACCTTTGTCCAAAGAATAAATACAAAGTCCTTCCGTATATGCTACAGAGAATGACTGACCCGTTGGTGAAAATTTGACAGAAAATATTCTAACTTCTGGTTTAAAATTTCTTGATGCCATATCACCCTTTTGAACACCAGGTAAACGTATCGCAACATTACCACCTTCAAGCTCTTCTCGTTTTTCTATTAAAGCCATATTTCCAAATTCAGTTATATTGCGATAATTTAAAAAATCCTTTAAAGAAAAGTAGTTCATTAACATTAAAGAGGAATTTAAAATCAATTTTTAAACACTTATAGCTTTATTTTTTATAAAATATATTTAGAATGCATATACAACGATCTATAGGACTATAGATAAACTAATCTAATAGAGTATGCACATTATCAACCGAAGTCATAAAAAATAGCAATCGTTTTTGATATACTTACATGCATGCCATCTAAACTCAGATTTTGAGTTATTTGAAACTTTTTAACAAGAATTGCTTCCCGCACATGATAAATACAAATCATTTGTGAGTTACCTGCAGCTAAAATACATTCACCATCAGCAGAATATTCAAGAGAAGAGAAATATCTAAAATAATAATTTATATTTTATATATATTACATTTATATTTAATTTTCAAATTCCTTACTTTCCCTTCAAATTTTTTTTAGCAGTTATTAAATCAGTTTCAGAGCGCCCAGCTCCCAAATCATTTCGGCCTTCAATTGAGCTTACTTGCGAAGCTGATTTAACATTAAATATCATTATATTACCACTTAAAGCTGCAACAGCAATCTAAAATTTTAATATTAATAGTAACGTTTAATAGTGTTGAAAATTTTATAAATTCAACTTACATCTTCGCCATTAGGATTGAATGCAACACATGTTACATCAGATAATATATCAATAGTCTCATGCTTACTGTTATCCTCTAAACAGTTCCAGATTTTTGTTGTCTTGTCCCATGAACCTGATACAAGAGTCGAGGAAGTAGCTACAGGTGAAAAAGCAACTGATGTCACTGGTCCTTCATGACCACTAATAACTTCCAGAAGATTTCCCATCTTTACTGACCATAAATATATATCAAATACATCTTGTCCTCCAGCGACTACTAACTCCCCAGAATGATCAATTGCTACACAAGAAAACTGTACAGGTTCTGGAGAAGTGAATGTACGAAAATTTCGATATCTGAACCAGTAACAAAGCAATACAAATATACATATATATTGTATAATTATATGTTATATAATAGCAGATTTAGCTACGCACCTTGTTATATCGAAAGCACGTACAGTTCCATCCAAAGAGCTACTCACTAAAAACTTTTTGTTTTTACTAAATTGAACACCAGTAACATTACCAGTATGTTCAGTGAACGTCACAAAACAAAACCCATTTTGGGTGTTCCACAACTTAACTTTAGAGTCTTCGCCACCCGTTGCAATAAACTGACCATCAGGTGAATACGCAGTGCAAGACATTTCACTGGTATGTCCTTGCTGTTTCATTATGTACTGTTCACCTAACAGACATTGAATTTAAATATTTATTTAAACAATATAATATACTTCTATATAAATATATCAATAAATAACCACTAGATCAATACACTTACTTTGCCACTCCCAAACAAGCAATTGACCTAATTCTTTTGAAGCTAAAGCTACCCAATCTCCAGTGCAATTAAAAAGTGCAGTAGATATTGGATAATCCGATACACTTAATGAATGTATCATATTTACTTCAGGTAGTTCATACAAATAAAACGAACCATTGCTAAATGCAACCACCAGAATTTTAGTCTTTTTATTATAATGTGTAGCAGTTAACACAACTTTAGGTTGTTCTTTGCGGGGTTCATTAGCAAGATAATGACGTGAAAGTTTTTTATAGTAAAACGGATGCATTTTCCTTGCTTCCACATCTTTTACATCATTTTCGTCAACACCTTCTGCAAGCAATTTTTCATCGGATTTTGATTTTTCAATATCATCTTTAATATCATCCTCAGAATCATCTGCATCATCGCCAGTTTTCGTTATTTTAGGTGGTAGAATGTCTTCAATTTTGTTCACTTTACCAATATCCTTAAATCCTAGACTACACTCCCATAAACATAGTTGACCATTACGACTAACAGTGTTTAAATGAAGACTATTGTCTTCAAAAAAGCAAGCAACAATAGCATCTGTATGGCCACCTAAGTTATACGTTCTGAAGTTAGTCAAATATCGTATAGCAATAATTTTTGTGGAATTATCACGGCAACCTATTGCCAAAAAACGTGAATCTGTTGACCAGTCTAACCAACTGATATCTTCATAGCCACCAATAAAATTGCGTACTAAAACAAATGGACTATATTCGCCTGTAAGTTCACCTGGTGTACGAAAAATAAGTATAATATTTCCACGAGCCACTGCAAAGTAAGCTCCATCTGGACTGAATTGAATGCATTGTACCTTATTTTGAAATTTATGGGTATGTATCACTGTACATGAAACCATACTTATTAATTGAGCTTGGCCGCAATCATTCACTGCAATCAGTAGACTACCATTTGGAGAAAGTGCAATGGCAGAATAATTATAATTCGATTCCAAAGATAATGTACGACTTTTATGACTAAAATAATATAATGATAAACCTGATATTTATTATTTACAATAAAAAAATATACTTTTTTAGATCAAATATGGATAACCGATTACCAACAGGACTTATCACTGAGTTTCCATCTGGTGTAAACAGTATGTTTCCACTTCGATATGTTGCACCCAATAAATTGGAAAACTGAAATTTATTACTTTAGATTATAAAAAATAATTTTTAATTATCATCACTTATTACCTTATACGAGAATTTCATTTTTATTTAAATATTTTATTTTAAAACTACAACAAGTTCCTCAATGCGCTCCAACTACTCTCGTTCAGAACGTAAACAAACCAATAACATGTGCTTGAAAAGTCTTACCATTCTAACAAATGGAATTTATGCAACAAAATGTAAGCAGAGATGGCAAACCTTTGATGTTTTGAACATCAGAACTAATGAAGAATATTTATAATATTATATAGTTTTCTTAGTTTTAAATTTATTTACAAATTCAATCAACTTTTTATATATCATACTATAAGTCTGTTTCACGAGCTATTCATAGTAACTTTGAGTAACACTGTGTATACACAACTGCGTTCCACCAGCAAATTTTAAAGTAAATGAGAGCATCTGAAAATTCATGGAACAGACCCACTATATAAAATAAATGTGTTCTTCCATCTTTGACTGTGAAATTAGCATATAATAATAAGCAATAGATTTGGTTAAGAAAGAATTATAAACACAAAATAAAATATTTATTTAACCATTTTATTTTTGTACACATGTCGGAGGTAATTATAGATGTCCTAACTAATACAAAAAGAAAATGGGTAAAAAATTATTTTTACATTATACATTGTTTATATTACAAGCATTTATTAAATATTTGTATTTTAAACTGAAAAGTTGAAATATAAATGAAAACAAAACCGAATATTTATATATATATATATGTATATTCATTGCATATAAGACACATATACTGTGTAAGGTAATTGAAAAGACATCAAATGTATCTTTTATGCAACATTACGATAAAAGTTATTTTATGCAAACCAGAATATTTTAAAAATGTGTTTTAAGAACTATTTTTGTACAAAATTAATGGTATAACATATAAAGTTCAATAGTTTTTATACTATTACTTTTTTACCGACACAACAGAGCTTAGAGACTTAAATTATGTCTGCGCATTCTAATGAGAACATACCTCTATAACAACTCTGTCGTAACCCTAAAATTTTTTTTTCGCATTTTGAAAAATTAACAAAACTATTAACCGAACCATCAAAACGAACAAAAAGAAAACAATCGAAAACGCGGCAAATAATCATATTGTAGAATTTAGGGAAAACAACACATATTTTAAAGAAAATGCGAAGTTTTACGCCACCATCGCACGTGCTTACATTTTCAGATCAAATTACATGTTTTGAAATATGTAAAAATGATTTTGCATATAACTTAATATGTTTCGCCGGAGACAAAAAATTAACACTTGCTTTAATCCAATTTCCAGTAAGACATTCTATTATTTATTTTATTATTATTACTAAATTATTTCGTAGGAAGAATCTGAAGTTGATACATTTGCATGGGAACGTATTAAGGATATATACCACGAAAGCCGCTGCAGTGCACTTTGTTTTGCACCAGAAACATCTCTCGCATGTATACCAAAAACAGTTATATTCTGTGCAGCTGGGTCAGATTTTAAATTACGAATTTTCCGTACGGATCTTCAAAATTCAGATACTGTACAAGATTTAAAAGGTAATATTAGTCATTATTTTTGAACACATTTATTTTATTCTTTTGTATATAGGTCATTCTAATTATGTTAACGACGTAAACTGGGACACTGAAGGTGAATATCTTGCGTCTGTTAGTGATGACCATTCATGTAAAATTTGGAACGTTGAGTCAAATTTTGAAACTGTTACAACGTTTTGTCTCTCATCAGCTGGGATGTCTGTTAAATGGCATCCGGAAGATCCTCACAAAGTCTTAGTTGCAGAGAAAAAAGGAATTGTACATATGTACAATGTGCGCTCACAACAAGCTATAATATCTATAGAGACACCAAAATTTCCATTAATGTCGGCAGATTGGTCCTTAGAAAATCGTTTTTGTATTGCAACATTAGCCGGTGGCGATGTAATTACATGGGACTTGAGGCACCCAAGCTCACCAACAGACAAAAAGCAAATGCATGAAGACTGTGGACGGAATATATTATTTTCGCCTTCAACCGAACTACTTATAGCTAGTATTGGCCGCCCCGATATTACTCTTAAAGTTTACACTTCGAAATCAGTAGTTCCACAAATAGAAGCACCACTAAAATTGTTTGGTGGTATTTCCTTTCACAATCGGTTACCATATATAGGTGCAGCGTGTGATAGAAAACTTTGTTTTTGGAAAATTAAATTAAAATAAAATACATATTTTGTTTTGTATAAATGGTAATTTTTTTTTAATAAATTAAAAATTGAATATCAATGCATAATTCAAGTGTGAAATGTAATGTAATTATTAACTGTCCTGTCCTTTTATTGAAGAACAATAATCGGAATACTTCTGTTCTTGTTGCAGTTGCAATTTTTTTAACTTTTTTATTAATCCTTTACTAAGTTCTTTGCCATCCTGGTCATGAGTGGGTAGACCCTATAAAGTTATAATATAATATTTAAAATGCAATAATAAATATTTACTTACAGTTCCATCAAATGCACTATATTTGTCAGATTCGTTAAGGAACATTTTCTTTGGATCTATTTTTCTTTGCTCCTCTTTAGCAGCTAAAGCAGCAGCAGCTGCTTGCTTTTTTCTATCTTTTTCAGCTTCACGTTCTGCTAAAGCTATAAGTTTTAGTTGGCGTTCTTTTTCTAATGTATCCCGATCTACTAGTTTTACCGCGTATTTATCATCATCTTTATCTTCTAAACGAACACCCAAGTTTGGTAAAATATTATCACGTAGCTCATCACAAAATTTTAGGATCTCAGTAGACTTAGTTGTTTTAGCTTGCTTGCGAACTTGGTTCCTAAATTCTGCTATTGCATTGACATAAGGCAATACAGTCGATTCAATATCAACATTTCCATCGCCTGAACTTTTCATTGGAAAGCCAATACCACCACGATTTCCTTTAATAACGCCAAATATATTAAAAAGGTCAGTGACATAAGCAGCTATTCTTCTTAGGAGTAAACTGTTTAACTTTTCCTTGTTGTCACGTATGTAGACATTAGAAGAAGATATAAGTTCTCGTATCAAATCCAGGCTTGTACGGGTATCAATGTTATCTAAATATTAAACTTAAGTGTTATTATTGTTTGGTGTTATTAATCAAAAACCTACCACACAAAGCCTCATATATTTTAGATTGTATATTATTAAATTGAATTTGTAAATCTGATTCAACATTACTCCAAGCATCAAAAAGATTGCATGGATTTTCAGAACTAGTATGTTTTCTAGTAAGATCTTTTACATTAAGGAAGAATTCCTAAAATAAAAATAATAATATTTGTGTCAGAAAAAAATATTTATATTGATCTCACATTTAAAAAACGTTCATATTGAACTGCCATATCCATTGTGTTGTCTGAATAATCCAACGTATCTTTCCATGAGTGCAACAAAAAAGCAAGCCGTAGTTGACTTGGAGAATGCTTTTGCAAAGCTTGTTGAATTGTTACAAAATTTTTAAGAGATTTCGACATTTTGCAACCGGCGATGGTTAAGTGACCCGTATGAAGGAAATACTTTACCCAATCTTCTTCATCAAATGCTGCTTCCGACTGTGCTAACTCGTTATCATGATGTGGAAACTTTAAATCAACTCCTCCAGTGTGTATATCAAATTTAGGCCCAAAAATATCAGATGCCATTGCTGAACACTCAATGTGCCAACCAGGGCGACCTTTTCCCCAAGGGCTATTCCACCATGGTTCACCAGATTTACTAGCTTTCCATAATGCAAAATCATTAACAGACCTTTTTTCTGAAAGACGATCTTCTGTAGTTGATAAATCCCCTTCCCCTTCTTGTAATATTTTTGTATCGCCATACGCTTCTGGTACTAATTTAGCATAGTGATGTTTTTCTCTTTTATCAAATCCATTAACATCAAAATAAACCGAACCATTTATTGCGTATCCTAAACCGTTAGCAATAATTCGTTCAATGAACGTAATTATTTGGGGAACATATTCGGAAACCCGAGTCAGGACATCTGGTGGTAATATCTAAAAATATACAATTATATATGAAAAAATTAAATAAATATACATACATTTAGAGCATTCATATCATTATGAAACTGGTCTTCCCAATATCTAGGTAGAGATTCGAAAATTGCATTATCAGTCACTAGTGAACCTTCTTTCCGATCTAGCCAATCAGATAGAGGGTCTCTGGCTTCAATTAAATAAGAAGTGCGGGCTTTCTTTAATTCAATTTCGTCACCATTGGAAACAGCATTTGTAAGCATTGTTATTGCATCATTCATGCGTTCTAATATCTTATTTAACATGATTTTCTTATCCGGATCGTTGTTTTGCGCACATGTTGCTTTAAACGCACACAACACTTCTTTTTGGTCAGAGAGTAGCTTATCTAATGGGCTTGTTTCCATTGACAATACATATCGCTCATACAAATAATTTTGTCGTGCTCGTTTTATTATTTTGTCATCAATATCAGTGATGTTCATAACATAATGAATATTGTAACCAAAAAAATCGGCAAGAACACGCCGCAATATATCAAAAGATATATAAGACCTTAAAGAAGAACATGCACACTTGCAAGATAAGATAATAATTTCATCATGATTGCCTTTGATGTGGCAAATATAGTTGGTATGTTTTTACCTAGCATGCCCCATGTGGGATGCGTCATACACAGTAGGACCACAGCTATACCACGTCACATTATTACCATCCAATGGAATAAAGTCCTCTTTTTGTCGCGTAAGACTATTAAACAAGCGCAATTTTGGACGATCCACACAGGCAGGTTTGTGCCACTTTGGCTGTAATCGTTTCGCAGACATTTTTAAACTGACCAAATTCAAACGCGGTCCCACGAATAAGTTAAACAACGAATAGAATACTAAGTTCTTCACCTCTGCTTTTGATATTGATGACGTATGACAAGAGTTCTATTTAGCAATTTCACTTTAGTAGTAAGAAAAACGTACCTAATTAATTTAAAACTAATTCAACTATATTCGTTTATAAACTCTTCCTAATCGATAGAAATAATAAATTTGAAAAAATCTTAAATTTTTTTGCGTTAAATTTATTTTATAATAATTTGTACTCATGAATATGTTTAATTTTGGTAGCGGCAAAGCGTACTCTTCTGTACAAGATTTCTTTTTATTATAACGACTAGTAGCTGTTAAAGTTTTCATATAAATGAACTCATAATCAATAAATCAGCTCATTAAAGGTGAAAAATGTCGAATGGAACCCTTAAGAATAAATTTCCCACAAGGGATATTAACAAAGTTTGAAATATGTGTCTTATGCTTTGTATGTAAAATGTAAACAAACAGCTGAGCTGTAAATAAAGTGATTGAGGTATATATATAAATGATATATATATCAAGAATATATATATGTGTTAATACATCAATTACATATTTAATTTTTTGTGTGATAAGCGAAGTCTTTCTCACGCAAAAAGTAACAAATGTGAATGAAAACGACAAAATCCTTAAGTTACTTAAGTAACTTATTAAGAAAGCAAGGGAAATATGGTATAACTAAATTAACAATAAATAATGGAAATTATCAATTTTGGACACACGAAATATAATCTTAATAAACAAAAAACACAAAAGCCAAAAAACAACAATTTTAAAAAATTATTTTTATAAATATATATTATACACAAAATTTTTTGCATTTTCTTCATAATAAATTAATTAATTTTAACTAACTATACAAGACTAAAAATTTTCTGCTAACAATTTATTTGTTAACAAATAAAATAACTTTCTGACACATAAAAGGTCTTTCACATACATAAATCAACTTATGACAATGGAAACGACCTAATACTAATTTGATTAACATAAATTGATTTAGCTTTGATATGCGCACACTTCTCTAAAACTGATTAAATGATTCTTATTGTGCACAAAATTAATATAATTACCAGACAGCAGCTACTTAAATTCTACCTAAATATGGAAATGCTAGTAAAATTTTTTATCAGAGGTATGTCGTGTACGATATGTGAAGACGAACAAAAAACTTAAAATAAATTAAAGATAAAAATTTTAAGCCAACATGTTTAATTCTTATTCAAGACTAGTTACATTTTTTTACATTTGTCAAAACTATTTAATAAAACGTCAGTGTATATTTTGAGGTTTCTCAAAATATGAAATAGGTCGTGAAGCAATCATATATACTGGATACAAGCCTTTTGGAAAACTTTGTTGTCTCGTTATGCGCAGTATCCGAAATTCTGCTAAACGCAGTGTGTCTTCGTATACTTTTAAGGGACGTGTTACAGATGAGTCTTGTTCGTCTTTTTCTACTTCTTTAGTAGATGTTACGTTTTCTTTGATTACAAAATAACCTCCTTTAGCTAATCCAATCCGAACACGCTGAAAAAAAGTTAACAAATCTTCATCGGTTAGATGCCCAAGTACCCACTGACTCCATATTAGATCGTATTTGTTACAATCTGGAGTAAACATTTGCAAGCCAACATTGTATATAGTTCCAAGCCGATTAGGAAAACCTAAAGTGTTTCCCGAATCCATTGTGCAATACTCCTTCGCTTTGGTAGCAAATGCGCTATCTTGTTCAACAAGATCTACCACATCAAATCGAGGCATCAATAAATTTTTTGTTACACGTCCTATACCAGCACCGCAATCTAAAGCGTATTTGGTGCCTAACGTTTTTAAGTCTCTAAGAAAATTACCAGAGCTTTGTATATCAATTGCGCTTATATAGCCCATTCCTCCCAACATTCCATTTACTGTCGCCGGAACTTCTGACCAATACTGTTGAGCTCTCTTGTAAAAATCTTTGTCCAAACTACAGTTGGAAGATATGTCACACTCTACATCAACTTCTGTGTGAATGCTCTCCATATCCGTATCCATTTTTATGATTGTGTAATTGAAAATTCTAAAAACGGTCCTAAAACGTATCCATAACTATTTACACACAAAAAATAATGTAAACTTTAAAAACACATGAAATCAAATTTTTTGACAATTAGCTCAATGTTGTATTTTTCTAATTCATTGCAGAGGTGTACAAATCAAGCAAAATTCAGAGATGCCATGCGTTTTATTCAGTTATGTAGAATTCGTTTAATATACAATAAAAATGGGTTACGGTAGCAGATATACGCATAGAATATGAAAATTTTAGCTATAAATTTATTTTTCGTTACATTAACTATAAAAATTTATTGTTATGTTTTTATAAATACGACTCTCTTTGTAAATTTCGATGACTTTGTTACTAGGTAGCCACAAATAATTCGTGATTTTGTAAACTACAAAAACCATAATATATAATATAATATATATATTATGTATCAAATATGTGTAACATACATTCGTTAAGCTTCGTTAACGATTCTAAATGCAATTTGTACTTCACAGGCATGTTAGCGTCATGCTTGATTTTTCTGCACAATAAATATATGAGTGTTCATTTTATGACTTACAACCTGCTTCTATGAAATGATGCGAGTGTAACGCTTATTATTATATAAAACATTTTTTCTTTTTTTTTTTGTTAGACGTATGATCTATTACCCTTGTTAATATTATTAAAATATAATCCATTATTTCTTAATGTGCTTATGACAAGGACGTTTAATATTAAACAATTTTTTATATATATTGTAAGATATATGTGTAGTAAATAGTATGTGAATTGAACTTTTAATTACTTTTGCTATTAATTTTTCTCAAGTTTTTAAATATTGATTAATTAACTTATAAAAACAAAAAACTTCTTTTTGTCATTGACACTTTGAAGGCATGTATTATTTGAACGATGATTACTGTTAGGATAATAAATACATACCACTTTAATATATATGTACCACTTTTTGCTAGAAAAAATATGATACAACCACAATGTGTGTCTATTTACACATGTTTTAACATATCCAACCATATTCTTAATATAATGATTGACTTTTACTTACCTACTTACTGCTGTCATTCTCTCTCAGTGAAGGATAGGGCCTCTAGAAGATCTTTACCTTCTACTAGAACTAGTTTTCTCATTGGAAATTTGACTTATCATATTCAACAAAGTATTTCACAGAAAAGTGAAATTTGCTGGATACAAAGTTTTTTGTTTCTTAACATGTGTTTCTTATCTATCTGAGCTGATAATTTTTCTATTTTCACTTAATCTATATATTATAAATTTATTTCAACAAGTTATTACTCTCACATTTAATATGTTAATAAATTAAATATTGTATAAAAACAAAATATTGTTTTTTAAAAACAGTTTTCGTGAATTTAATGCTCGTGAGAACTCTCAGCGTTATATATACTTGTTAAATTGAATATTTATTTTAAAAAAATATATACTAATATATTAAGAGATGTAATCTTTAAATATTTCGACCAAAAAACAAATAAAACAAAAACTGTTTCCAACAAATTATATATTATGTATATCAATATTGCCATTTTTTTCAATTTTTGATTGTACGCCAAATATGACTACATATTTATATAATAATCACAATAATAATATATTATTTATAAACAAATTTAATTTTCATTTTGCTCTTTATAGTTATAATACCATATATACAAATAATAATTATAATATATACAAATACTTGTTTTTATCCATCATATTTATAATAGCATAAATATATGTTATTATTTGTTTGTTATGTAAAGTACTTTTTAAATATTAATTGCCTGGCAACTCTGGCCTGTCATTATTCTATATTCTTTTTGTAATTATTATTCATTATTCATTTTTAGTATAGTTAATAAAGCGAAGTAAAGAACATGTTAAAAATACATCGGACCGTGTTTCACTTTTGCTAAAAATATATAATAGGTTATGGGCCCAGCACGCTTCCACTGCGAAGTAAAAAGCACGTGCACATAAAAAGTAGATTTAATACGTGTATACAAATGTCGGGAACGGTGATTCGAGTTGAACCGCTTAACGCGGAAAACTACGATACATGGAAATTACAAATGAAAGCTATTCTCATAAAAAACGATTTATGGTCATATGTCGAAGGTACTGCGTCGTGTCCAACGGGCGAAGCGGCTGCAAAATGGATCAGCTTTGATCAGAAAGCGTGTGCTGATATAATGTTATCAGTAAGTGCATCAGAATTAAGATTAATTGCAGAATGCACAAATTCAAACGAAATGTGGATGAAACTACAAGCCACATATTCATCAAAAGGGCCTGCGCGCAAGGCGACGTTGCTGAAAAAGGTTGCACTTTCGCGCATGAAGGAGGGTGAAAAGGTTAGAGAGCACCTCAACGATTTTTTTGAAGCCGTGGCAAAATTAAAGGAAATTGACGTCACCATCGGGGATGAGCTTCTGGCCATACTGCTCCTATATAGCCTACCCGACTCTTTTAATACTTTCAGGTGCGCGCTAGAAACGCGCGACGAGCTGCCAAAGCCAGACATACTTCGAGTGAAAATATTAGAAGAAGCTGAATCGCAAAGGACAAAAGAAGACAGACATAGTGATGAAAACTCTCTATACATAAATCGAAATAAA
>NC_051847.1:53001433-53022083 GCF_002237135.1 Teleopsis dalmanni
TAAATTTCCCATATTTCCAACAAAAAATGTTGGTTTTATTTGTGGTACTTTTTTACGTACCCAATAATTATAATGAAATCTTAAGACATAATAAAAAAATCCAATAGTCAAGAGTAACAAAAATATTGTTGTATCCACTTCAGGCAACATTTTGAACTGAATGAGCTCCGGAAATTCATTACGAAATTTATTACATCGGGACACCATTCATAATATCAGTTCTAGTGAACAAAAAAAGTCAAAAGCCAAAGTTCTTGTTTTCATTTATAGACTTCAACAAAACCAATTTAAATATTTTGAGATGCTTTGGAAATAACAAAGGAAAATTTATACATATATATATATATATATAAATATTTCATTCATTAGTTTCAAAATATTGAAAATATGTTTGTTAAATTTTACAAAAACGGTTTAACAACTTAATTTATAAGAAGATTTGCACTTATCGTACAAGTGATGTGTTATGCTATATATAGTTAAACATCATTCTATAGTTTCTTTAAAATATGGTATACTTCTTATATTAAAATTTAAAAAATTGTAGATTGAAACATATGTACTTTAATAATTGATTTATATAAATATTTTCTTTCAGATTAACATTGACATCAGCCATGGTATATATCTATCTGCTAGCAGTCTGCTTTATATTTTTAATTATTACTTTCATATGGATCAGATATAATTATTCATATTGGCAAAGATATGAAATACCATATATTAAATCTATACCTTTCATTGGTAATTTAAAAGATTTGTTTCTAATGAAGTACTCATTTGGAGATTTTTTTCAAAATTTATATCAAAAAGGGAATAGTAAATTATTAGGTATACATATATTGCATAAACCTGCTTTGTTGATACGTGATCCATATATAATTGAATTAATTTTAATTAAAAAATTTAACTATTTTTTAAATCGATTTGAAGCAGCTGATCCATATAATGATTTACTAGGCTCTCTTACATTACCACTAGCAAAATATTCAATTTGGCATGATAGTCGTAAAGCAATATCAGCACTTTTTACTAGTGGGACTCTAAAGAATAGAATGTTTCCAATTATTTTGCAAGTAGCTGCAAAACTACAAACATATATAGATCTTAAATTTCAAAACCATACCATCTCACCAATAATTGAGGTGAAAGAAATGTCAGCAAAATTTACAACTGATCTAACTGTGAAGCTGTTGTTTAGTGTTGAAGAATTTAGTCTTCAAAATAAGAACTCAAAATTTCGCACTCAATGTCGAAAAGTACTTGAGCCCAGTCTTATAAAGATTTTACATTTTCTTATAATATTTTTCTTACCAAATCAAGCTAATATCTTTAGAGCAAAAGTATTTCCACAGAGTTACGTCAACTTTTTGAAAAACGAAGTAGATAAAATGATGAAGAATACAATTCATTTGAATAACGAGTGTAATGATTTAATAGCTGTACTTCTACAGTTACAAAGTGAAGCCAAAAATATCAATCACAGTTTAATAAAACATCCAGATTTCATACTATCGCAAGTTGCAATATTTTTAATAGCTGGTTTCGAAACGTCTTCTTCGTTAATTGCTTTCACTCTATACGAAATGGCTAAACAACCTAAGTTACAGTATAATTTACGCTGTGAGATTAAAGAGATATTTTCCATTATAAATACTTCACAATTTACCCATGAAACTTTATCGAGTATGACTTATCTGGACATGTTGGTTTCTGAAGCTTTACGTATGTACCCTGCAGCTGCTTTTATAAATCGGGAATGTACTCCTAATGGAAACGATGTTGGATTTTCATTAGAACCGTTTGTCAACTTTGACATACCGAAGGGTATGCCTGCATATATTTCAATACTTGGTTTACATCGAGACTCAAAGGTAAGTATTATACTAATAACTTTCTTTTTTCAAGTTAAAAAAAAATTATAAAAAATTGCTTTTTATAGTATTGGAAAGATCCAGATCGATTCGATCCCGATCGGTTTTGCTCAGAAAGAAAAAAATTAATTCATCCAATGACATATATTCCCTTCGGTGCTGGTCCCCATGCCTGTGTCGGTAGTCGTCTGGGTATTTTACAAATTAAACTTGGTTTAGTTCATATATTTAAGAGTTTTACTGTCGAAATCTGTGAGAAAACAGCTTCAAAAATAAAATTTGATCCGAAGTCGTTTATGTTGCAGTCAAAGGGAGGCATTTATCTCAAATTTCGAAAGCAAAAGTTATTGAGTAACACATAAAAGATAAATTAAAAGTTTTGTTTAATATATACTTAATTTTATTATAACAAAGATTTTTTTCATATGTAATATTTTATACAATGACACAATGTAATTTTGTTCTTCAATAGTGTAAAATATAAAAAAAAATTTTAAAAATTATGTAAATGTAATATATAAAAATTATTTTGGTTAAAAGTCTCGGGGTCCACATTACTGTCCTCTAAATATACTAACTAAGTCTATTTGAAGAACGATTAAAAAATTGCATAGCATAAACATCGTCTAAATATACTTACACTCTGCCTATTTACGCAGAAGAAGATTTTGGTCAGTAATCTAAGGTTACGTTTTTACCAGATTACATTGGTGGGTTGATGAACTCTTTGACGCTACGCTATCACCTTTTGCGTAATGACTTCATCGTGTAGCCGCTTGAATGGTTTGTTTTTATTGCAAAATTTTATTTATCGATAAGACTCATTCTGTTTTAGTGACATTGCCAGTACTCGAAATTCAGGCTTTTAGTGCGAGATATAATTCAACGTTGATCCATCAATTACTGACTTTCCTTGAAAAATGCACTGTTGAAAATGATTGTGTCATCATCAATGACGAATGATAAAGAGCCATTTTTGAAAATTTTTTTGTATACATGGTCATGAATAAGCATAGTCTAAAAAGTCTTCGGTTTCAACAAGATTACGCAATATTCTAGATTTCAAAATAAACCATCGAGTTATTGAAGGAAGAGATTGATGAAAAAATAATCTTTAGAAACGGTCTTGTTGTCTACGCTCGATCTCACTCTTGCAATCTGAATAATAAACAAAAAAATATTGGCTTTACTTAAGACAGGAGTTATATAGAAACTTAAATATATAAATATACAAGAACTGAAGTACGACCCTTTGTGATAGTCGATGATTACTAAAAGGGTAATGCTAACATCTCTTAGTATTACAATAAAAAAGTTTTTTAAGCTATTTTGATAACCTTTTTGTTATTTTTTAACAAGATACTGCACGTCACACATGCTACGCATCACTAGCTAAGTAATAATCTTACACCTCATTTTCATTGTTAAGTGGGTTCTACACTTACCCGATGTAAACTAAAGGCGACTAGGAATAAACGGGATATTAGCTCTCAACGGAGCGGAGCACTGCGACCATGATTGATGTTTTGTGCTGCTAAAGGTGATATAAAATACCAAAGTCGTGATGTGGAGTGCTTGTTTGTTGATTGACTCGAATCCATAATTCAAGCAAAAGACGCCTATATTGGAAATTCGATATTAATTTAATATATAACTGTTTTTTAATTTTTTTTTTTTTGATTCAATATAATTTAATTTTAAATAAAAAATACTGGTTGGTGTCAATTGGATTAGATCATCCAGTCCTCAATAGCTTCAAGTAGAGACGCACATTTTTTTCAAATACTACAATATGGATGTACATATATTTTTCGCTAATTATTTTGCAATATAATCAATTATAACTTTTTAATTATTCATTGACGTGTTTTCGGTAAAAAAAATGGAACTATCATTTTAAAGTAATGTGAATCGACTGCTTGTTTGATGTTTATCAGTATGATAAACATGTTTTTATTCTATTTAACTATAATATCACTAGCATTTAATACCAAAAAATTTCTGAAGTTTTTAAAGTACTTCTCTAACATATTAATGAATATCCGTCACACAATTATTTTTGTTTATTTTATAAAAAATTTACGCATAACTATGTATCTATTTTAAACTAGATCAAATTTTTATAAAAAATATTTTATGATTCCCATAGATGTTGTGGACTTGACCATAGAAAATATACGATTGCTGAATAATTAATTATCAATATTTGCTTTTGGAAGCTAACTGTTGTAATTTATATCGGTAAAGTATTTTATATGCTAAGCATTGCTGGATTATTAATTTTAGTAAGAAAATAACAAATTAACTGTTGACCTATAAAAAGTATCATCAAAAATTATTTATAGTTTTAATTTAAGAATATTTAAATTTTTAAATTTTTTAGCAATTCCAAACTAAATTTTTTTTCCATTACTTCATAAATTGAATTTTATTATCTCTCATTCAATCTCTTTCCAAATATTTGATCTCTTTTAAATAATAATTCTTGTTGTTAGAACCAAATCGCTACCGTGCAAGTAGTATCGGTTTTAGCGTTATCAGTGACCTGTGCGTTATTACTATGGTCCTCTCTACTATCGAGAACTATACATATGAAAAAAGTAAAAACAAAAGAAAGGTAAAGAATGATAAAAGAAATGAAATTATAAAATAATAGGTAATCATAAAAATTACTGTTTATTAAAAACAAGAGATATTCACACCAAAGTGAACGCTTGCGAACGAACGAACATTTGCAGGTACCATTACCTGGAAACCAAGGCGTATTAATAGTAGAGTAAGTTTTTCTTTCTGTGCCCATTACCTTTTATGCAGTTTCTATGGTTCTTTGAATCGATATAAAGTCAATGACATATTTTACATACATCCCAGAACCTGTTACCATTACCTTCAGCAGACTTAACGTTTTAGGCCTTCTGTGGATCTGATTTGCATAGCGTAGTTAACTGTTTAAACGATCCTTACTGCATCTATCGAATGAGTCGATACCATAATTCTACTTGATTGAATTTTTAATATCATTAAAATCGTTACACCATCTTACCGATAACTTATCCATACTAAATTCTGTATGTGAAATCAAAATCGGTGTGTCTTGTGATATATCTGTGATCTCAGCAAGTTTGTCGAAAATTATGTATAACTTATGTTACGGATATACTTAAACTTTTGCGGGGACAAATTTAAAAAAATTCTTAACTTCGCTCCCCCACCTATAAATCGTGTAAACGAATTCGTAGTTCAAAGTGTTAAAATTTTTTTATTCAAACGTAAAAAGTTGCCTCAACTTTTTTTGGGTTTCGGATTTAACTTTTGTTAAATCCCAAACAATGAAGAGAAAAAATATTGAAATACAATAGAAAAAATTTTTAGCAAAGATACAAAAAGATATTGAAATTAGTTTTAAACTGAAAAAGGGCAAAAGTAAAAACAAAAATTAGTTCACTAAACTCGTTAAAGACAGTCCAAAAATTGAATATGTATGAATTTTTTGCCGTTTTGTGTAATTTTTTGTTTTGAATTCAATAAATTTGCTATTATTTATTGTAAATATTTCAAGGTTAATTTGTGCAGATTGAGAAAGTATACATTCCACTATTCATTTTCTAATAAATTGTATACGGTGCTTACATATCGATATAATGATTTTTACCCAACGACAACAACATCTATCTTGTAGCTTGGTTTGGACTACGTGCGTAAAACCACTTTCATGTCAAGTCAAGATCAGATATTGTCAACATTGGTCTAACATTTGCAAGTCATTTATTTATCTGTCATTGATGTAATTGCATGTGTACTTGCATTTAAGAAAATAATTATGAAATCTACAAAACAATTATGTTTTTATTCCAAAACCCAAAAAAATCAATTAGATCGCATGACGAGTATGGGACTTTGCGCCCAATTGCAGTGAGGTGCAAATTTGATTAACACCATCGACCGCCTTATGGAGCTTTTCGTTACTCATAATGCTCTATGCTCTAATGATTCAACTGACCATAACATTGGCCGTGAAATTGATCTTATCTAACCATCAACTTTACAATTTAGACGAACTCAAGTTCAAGACAGTAAAAATTATCATAGGCGTTCATATTTCGGCTTCATTTAAATTGTCTACGCGATGTGTTAAACTCTTTAGCGTAAATAGCGGAAGCTGTATTTTCATCAAATAAAATATTTAGTGATCATTTGTTAATAAAATAATTACACAATTGAGTTATAATTAAATATAAGTACTTTGAATATTATAGGTTTATCATGACTCAAACACACACGATTTCATATTGATTTATAATATTTATATTTAATTAAAAATGTGGTTGTTATAACAAAATGTCATTCGGAAATATCCGAAAAACTATAATCTCTTTATTGTGTTTTTATATAGAATTTTATTATTATTATTATTGTTAGGGGATGTGGCACTGTAAGCGTCGGGGCTATTGTGACCCCTTCTGGGTTTAGAGTAGGTCTCTAAGTACTGTTGCGTCAATAAAAAGTAGTATAGAAAAGTAAAAGTAGTATAGAACCTACTTAACAGAGTTTAATTGCCTCTTCCATAAGAATATACATTTTCAGGAGCCTATTCCGTATGTGCATTAGCGCAGGGCAATCAAACAGCACATGTGGGGCCGACTCCTCATTCTCTTCGCAGAATCTACAGTTTGCATCCGTAAATATACCCAGTTATAAAGAATACTGGGGGATAAATTTAGACAATTGTATTCATAACCAATAAAGGATATTATCTTAACTGGTGAGCGTTGTTTGATGACTTTCTAAATTATAACTTTGTTGTTATAGGTACATTATGTTCCCGATTTCAAGTTGATCTTTTTTGATCAAAGATAAGATCTGTATAACAAAGTATCATTCGGATATATTAAAAAAAAAACAATTCATTTATTATTTTATAGTAATCAATTTTATAGATTACTTTTTTGTAATACCACACAGCTGAAGACAATAAGTTCGAATCAGTTTGATGATTGCTTTATAGATTATAACTTTTTTTGTTTGTTACGATTTCCTATCGGAAATACACTGTATATAGTTGCCAATTTGAAAAAAAAAACAGGTAAATTAATATTTTGGAATAACAGGAAACAGAAAGTATTACTACGTATATAGTCATAAACTAATTGGATAGCACGCGTTATAAAGTTATTAGTAAGGAAGCTGAAGGACAGATTTCGCATATAATTAAGTTAATTATTTATCCAATATTTTCGACAAGCAAAAATAAATAAAAAGCAAAAGCTTTTTTATTTATCTTTAGTTTTTTTTATTTATTGTAGAAGCAAAAAAAAATCATTCGCCATTAGTAAGAGGGCTATCTTATTCCAAAAGGTCCTTGTGTTTGTTACGTTGGCGGGCTATAAAATTTTTTTTTTAAAAGGCTACTGAAAGTTGTCCATAAATGATTTCACTTAGAAGATTTGTACGCTTTAGTGTAATCAATCAAGCATAGTTAAAGATTCTGCAACTCACTTTTTATCATTTGTCAGTTATTTAAATATTTGCTAAGCAATTTAAATAAAAATAAATAATTAATAAATAAGTAAAAGCAATTGTAATTCTTTAAATATTTATTTTATCACTGTTTTACTATTATAAAAATTAACAGAAATTAATTAATTATATTTTAATTTTTAATTGTTAAATTTCAATACTATTCTGTTTGTAGAGGCACTATTTGTTGAGTGATTTATATGTTCTTTCTTATGTATAGAACCTAATCTAGGATTACATTAGGTTCTATACATTCCGATTAAGTTAATTAAATTGCAATTAAATTTCAAAAGTTACTATCTGCACAATTGTTTATATGTTTACTAAATTATTAAACCTTAACTATTGATGCACATAATTTTGTATTTAGTTTGTTATTAATAAGAACAACCTTAAAAAGGTTATTGCACATAAACTACGTCTTCAGTTATGAACTTGTATAAATAGTCGATTATAATGAATTTTATTCGTACTGAATGTGATGCAGTTGAGCATGAAATTGTTAGTATTATAAACACGCTAAGTAATGGTAAAATATGTATCGACTCCGGTAGCTATGTTTAGTGGTAATAAGAAACACAATCTGAACTTGAATTTGATAGTTTCTTCGAAGTATTGTTAACTACATTTTCGCACTCTTACTCGATCATTTATCGATCGTATTCGTAACTCCCAATCTGTGCGTTGCGTGTAAACCAGGGCAAACGATTATGGCAACTTCAGCGGCTTTCGTACGCTTCACATAAGTAAGCAAGTTTTGTATGCTCTTACCGTAGGTGTTGACGCAAAGTATGGATTGATCTATGATCAATTACCAACGAACTGCCCGCCAATTCAGATATCGTGACAAATATTTCAAATATTGTAGTTAAGAAATTATTTCTTTTGAGTGACAAGAGTGACAAGTGAATATTAAAACTATTTAAAAAAATCAAAGTGCTTAATGTGTGCCTAATTAAAATTATTAAAAATACAATAAATATTTTTTTATTAAATATTTAAATATAATATAATATTGAAATTTTAAAGATATGTTTTTAAAATAAAAAGCTCATAAAATTAAAAAATTAAATTAAAATATTTATATTATATTATATTATGAAATACAATAAATGAAGTTTCAAGTTTTTTGTTGAGTAAGTGTTAAATTTTTAATTTAATTTTTAAACATACTTGTTTTATAAATTAACGTATATGCTTAAATTAATTTAGAATTATTGTGATCTCATCTTGTAGTGCATAATTTGTGTTTAAGCAATCAAATTTGATTGCTGGAATTCGTCATTCTTCAACTGATTTAGAATTTTAAACAAATTGACATGAATGGTGCAATAATTTGACAGAGTAGGATTGTTTAGTTTTAATTAATTCAAATATTTCACAGTCATCGTACGTAAATAAAATATTTAAGTAGTAAATATTACAAAAATTATTTTATTTTTAAACAATATAGAGAATCAGATAAGTGATAATAATAACATTATATAAAGTTATTGAAATCTATAATAAATATATTAAAAATTAATAATTATTTAATAAATAGTTTCTATTAATCAAAATGTTTGATAATTAACGCCTTATTAATGAACAATATGAATAAAAATGATTTAAAAATAAAATTAATAATTATTTAAAAATTAATTTTAAATAATTTTTAAATAATAATTAACTTAACATTTAAAAAATGTTTAAAAATTTATTAATTAAATTAAAAATAAAATTAATAATTATTTAATAATTAATAATTATAAAGGTTGTATAACTTTTATTACTAGAGTTACCAATGCTCGAAATTTAATAATATCAAGAGTTATTTTTTTAATATTATAATATAAAAGATTTTTTATAATTTGCAACACATCAAATTTATATGAAATGATTTTAAAAATGTGAATTGAAGGAATTTTTATTTACTTATTTACTTATTTAAATAATATTTAAAGATGCAAAGTGAATTGTTGTTTATTTTTAAATTATGTGTAATGAAGAATTATTAACAATAATTTATTTGGATAAATTCGTTCTTATCTATCAATCAATATATGATATTAAAAATTTATAATATCTACTCATTTGACTATACTTAGCAATGTATATACTTTAAATCAAGATTATTTATGAATTATGGGACTATATATATAGTCGTTACATATATTCCGATAAAAGATTTATATCCCCGTATGTTTCATTTAGTATATAAGATCCTAAGGCGGTATTTCAATATTAAAAATTCAATAGGAACAAAATGGCTTCTCCATTGCGTAATTTATTTAAAAAACCACAGTTTTGTTTGCTTATTAATATAGGTATATATTTATTATATAGATAGAATGTGATATATTATTGCTTAAATTGATTATCATTTAAGCTGAAGATCACAAGTAAATAAAAAGAAACAAAGCAAAATCAATGATGCAATGATACTTACAGTCTCATTAGAGTCTCAAAAAATTATTTACGAATAATTAAATATTAGAGTTAGTTCCGAAAAGTCTATTGATGATAGGAATTTGGCAATAATCGAATCAGCTGGTATGGTTAGTCAAAAATTCAATTAATTAAAAATAAATATATACTTTTGTTGTTGTATTTCAACACTATTCGACACCTCTCTATTAAATATAATAGTTTCTATTAAGTAAAATAGTTACTGATAATATTACTGATGTTAAAATCAGTTTAGTGTAAATTATTTTTGGAATATATTCCAAACATGAATGACATTCGAACTATCTAGAACGAAAAACAATATAATTTAAAAATATTATTGGTCTACAGCGGAGCATAACAATGTGACTATGAATTCACCTACCTAATATATCGTTTTTAATAGAAAATATATTTTTGATAAATTTCAGATTTTTATAATTATATTAACCAATTCCTTTAAAAAGTATTTTACTGTACTATCCAATATAACATATCCAATATAAGATACTATATCAATTATTAAAGCAAACAAGACATTTCTACAGTTAAAAGTTATTCAAATTTTAAATTCTGAAGCGTTGTTTTGATAGCCGGGTATCGTATCAAGAACACCTGCTGTAAAATTTATTAAAAGTAGACAATAAACTGGAAATGCAATCTATTCCAAGCTACATATGTGTAAGATATACCGATGTATTATAGTAAACAATGGTTTCATATACCATCAGTATAACAAAGTTTACATATACAATAATTAATTTAAAATATATAACTATTTACTATAAAAGGACGCACCTAAAAATTTTCAACAAGAAACAAATAAATAATTATTAAACAAAAAATAAACTAAAATATTTTATTTAAAAAAAATTAATTTTATATATTTGTAACTGCTTTTTTTTGCAAAAATAATTCGGTTAACCATTAACATAAATTCCAATGTTTGACCGTGAATTTTCGTTTTTGTTTTGATCGTTGTAACCGGTCTTTTACGTTAAAATGTATCTTTTTTATACTTGTTTTACTCCTTGTCTGGTTAAAAATACTTACACTAATACATATAAAAATGAAGATTTGTGAAGGTCCGTAGTTGGTTAAAGCAACTTCCTTAAATATATTGCAAATTGAATGATTTCTATAATTAAACATAAAGGCAAACAATTCTATTTGTAAAGTATTACTTTAAAAGAAAACAGAAAAAATTGTATATATTAAATAAAAATATTTTCAGATAATAGGTCTTACGGTTTTATGATGCATTTTATGATACCATTTATAAAATTCTTTATTTCAAAATTTTTATATATATTGGTTGTAAATGATAATAAATAGCATAAAAGTTTTCTAGTTCAATTAGACTTTAAATAATTGTTTTAATGCCCACATATTTTTAATAATAATTCTGTTTCTTGACGGGCTAATTGGTCAGTAGTTAAATAATACCCTTTCTTAAAAAATTGCCTTTGGTTTTTAAAAAATATTATTTATACTGATATTTCGACTGTAATCTATGGGCATCATCAGGGTACTATATATAACGTAACAATATTTTAGTATATATCAGAAAAAAACAACTATAGAATACATTAATATTAAAACATAAAAAATACATATATAGAATAAAATACATATATAAACAAATAATATATTTATCCGTTTTTTAATTTAGTCTGGTGTCACTAGGAGTTTGTAGGATATAGAGCATTGTCAAGAAAAAACATTTTTGTTGATTATTTTCTTGGTGTAACATCTTTACGTTATCAAGGTCCGGATTATGCTTTGATGTAATACAGTGTGAAGCTAGTGCTGTTTTTGAATCAATATTATTTTTATACTTAACGCTTTGTTTATGTTCGTCAAACTGACCAATTAGCCCGTTTAAAAATAAAATTATTATTAAATTTTAATTAAAAAATAATTGTAATAATTGTCGTCACCATTATCAATTGTTCAAGAATTCAATTGGAATCTTGGGCTCCCCTAATTTATGCCTCTAGATGCTAATGCTGTCTTTGACTTTGAATATCTAACTTAATGCTGTTAAATTATCTCTTTTTTGGGTTCGACGAAGTGCGGGTTCAATTTTTTTGCTGGATTTGCATCATTATTTATAGCAGCCCTCTATTTCGCTGCAAGTTTTATGATAATATATTTTTTAGGTGATATCGTGTAAATATATATCTCGTACAATTCTATCAATCTAGTATCCGTCGCTATTCCATAACACTTTTGTTTTTGTTGCATTGCAATAAATCTGCAACTTATAGTCTTATTTCAATATATATCCCTACTCTGTACTTTAGACATTGAAAATATGAAATTGAGTACTTTTGCGGAAGTCTCTGTTGTTAGAAGCGTTTGTAAATTCAATAGAGCCTAGACAGTTAGAGAGTTATAGAAATTTTGCATAAAAAGTTAAGTATAAGAAAGGTGCACGAAAACGGGCTTTTACGACTACTTCAAACAGAGCCGTATAATAGCTTATGTTTATAATATTTAATAATGTTGCTTAAATTGATCATTGTAGTAGCAGTATTATGTCTAAGTACAAGGTTAAACCTAAAAATAAGTTTTATTTTTTAGATTATTTCTAAGAAATAAGGATTACTCAATAAGAAAAAATTTTAAACAGTTTTATATTTTTATGGGGGCCAAAAATTTTCGAATATTAAACATATCAAATAACTGAAATTTAGATTTATTTATTAATCTAATTTATTAAATAAATATTATATCAGCTGATTCTAGTCCTGAACCTTATATAGTTTTATATGAATAGAAAACCAGAAATATTATGTTACGACGAATTTTCTATACAACGCAAAGAAATAAGTGAAATCTTTTAAAAGACTTGTTAATAATATTAAGGATATTTCTTAAATCATTTTTTTTTGTTTTTCATTAGAGGTGGAATCTTTTAAAAATGCTTTAAAAGCATGCTCGATTCATACTGTTCGGTACCACCTATCTCGGGTTTACGCAGGTACGATTGTTCTTGCATATGCTAAAGTTGCGAACAGTACGCTTATGGACTTAATCTTAATCTCTATAATTAAAGTTGCCCTTTAGAAAATATCCCGCGGGACTGCCAACTTCGCGAGGAGAGGGCGAGCCCCAAAGATCTATTTCTCAACTATCTTTTACTCTCCTTCGTCGCAGTTGTTGCATGATTGCTGTAATAATGTGGTTAACTTTTTCCCAAGAATCTCTTCATTGATATCCATTATCTGTTTTTATTAAACTAACAATTTATTTCAATAGTTGATTCATAATAAATATAAAAAAATTAGAAAAATTTTAAAGCACTCATAGTTGTTTGTTATATGACCCACATCTCAAAAATATTGTCCTCGGTTGATCATTAAAGCAGAGTGAATACTAGGTGCTAATTTAATTACTTATGAAATATTGCAAATATTACAAAGCTACAATGAGTACGAAATGACGTTAGAATCAATTAGAATAAATACTCAATATATATTGATAGGAGCAAATATTTGTTCTATGTTAATAGTCGATTGGTAAATAGCTTGGAGCACATAACTTCAAAATAATAACAATAATCGTGAAGAGGTATATGACAAAGCAAACAAAGTAAAATATGAAAGGCAGAAGATTAAAGTAGCAAATTATATATTTAAACAAAATATTAGCAAAGTTTGACTCATAATAAATAACATAATTTTAGTGATATTTTTCAACTTTTGCTTTTATTTATTTTAGTTGAACTGAAAGTAAAATGGATACTAAATCTAGAGCCCACATAATTGCCAACTGTTTTTTCATCCAATTGTGTTTATCATGCGTATTCGTCAATGCTCAGGTATTAGTAGAATTGGCAAGGAATTTTGAAACTACTGTACTTAATAGTAAATTACCAGACACCTTAGTTTTTGCCACAGAGTACGATTTTATAGTTGTGGGAGCAGGTTCCGGTGGATGTGTTGTAGCCAATCGCTTAAGTGAGCTTGCGAATAACTCGGTGCTGCTACTAGAAGCTGGTGATCAGGAAACTTTCCTTTCGGATGTACCATTGACAGCGGCATTAACTCAAATGACACGGTACAATTGGGGCTATAAGTCTGAGAGGACACCAAATGCTTGTCAAGGTTTAAAAGGGGGTGTTTGTAATTGGCCTAAAGGACGTGGGATTGGAGGAACTAGTTTAATAAATTTTATGCTATATACACGCGGGCATCGCAAGGACTATGATTATTGGGCTTCGTTAGGCAATACGGGTTGGAGCTATAAAGAAGTTTTACCGTATTTCAAAAAATCAGAAAATATTGAAATAGCAGAATTGCTTAAATCAGATTATCATGGCCGTTTTGGACCTTTGAATGTTGGCTATACAGATTATAAATCGAAAATTTTAAAAGCATTTTTAAAGTCAAGCAAGGAAATGGGTTACGATATAATAGATCCAAATGGTGAACACATGTTAGGTTTTAGCCGTTCACAAGCTACAATTAGACATGGCAGACGTTGTAGTACTAGTAAAGCATTTATACGACCTATTATTGAACGCGAAAATTTGCACATATCTATGAAATCTTGGGTAACAAAAGTCATAGTTGATCCTGAATCCAAAAGAGCTGTTGGAGTGGAATTTACAAAAAATAGAAAAAAATACATTGTTAAAGCGAGAAAGGAAGTCATACTATCAGCTGGTTCCATAGCTTCACCGCAACTACTTATGTTGTCTGGTATCGGTCCGCAAGATAATCTACAAGAATTTGATATACCTGTAATGAAAGATCTGAAAGTTGGCTATAATTTGCAAGATCATGTAACTTTAAATGGATTAGTTTTTATTGTAAATGATACTACAATTAATGATCATAAAATTATGAATCCAGCAGATATTTTGCAATATATACTTGAAGGTAAAGGACCCTATACAATACCCGGTGGTGCAGAAGCATTTGCTTTCGTCAGAACTCCTAACTCCACTTTTGGTAAAATTTATTATTAAATATAAAAGATAAAAATATATTCACTTTTATTAATTATTGTAGATAAAGATTATGCTGATATGGAAATTGTATTGGGTGCTGGATCATTAAGTGGTGATCATCTGGGCTCTATGCGCGATTTATTGGGAATAACTGATGAATTCTACCACAGTGTGTTTGATGGTATACATAATAAGGTATTTACTTTATACTATTTCGATTGATAAAAAACACTATTTTGTACATAATTTAATTTAATTTGTTAGGAGACATTTGGTTTAGTACCAGTGCTGCTTCGTCCTAAAAGTAGAGGACGCATATCACTGCGTAGCCGGAACCCTTTCCATTGGCCTAAAATGGAGCCAAATTATATGCAGAATGCTGATGATATCAGAGCAATGGTAGAAGGTGTACAAATGGTGAATATGTTTTGCATTCTCTATATATTCGAAATTTTGCACGCTCTATTTTTTTTTCAGATATTACAAATTGTTGAAACTAAGGCTTTAAAAAAATTGGGCACCAAGTTTCATGCTAAACCATTCCTCGGATGCGAGGGTTACACTTTTAACTCCTATGAATATTGGAAATGCTGCTTAAGACTTTACGGCTCAAGTTTACAGCATCAAGCGGGCACTTGTAAAATGGGTCCTTCATCTGATGCAACTGCAGTTGTGGATTCAAAACTGCGTGTGCATGGTATAAGTAACTTACGTGTTGTGGATGCTTCGATAATGCCCACAATTCCTGCTGGTCACACGAATGCTATTGTCATAATGATAGCTGAGAAAGCTTCGGATATGATTAAAAATGCTTGGAATTAAGCAGATTTTTTATAATATTTTCAGTATAGAAATTATGATGTTTAATTTTCTCATTTTATGTGATAATTATTTAAAGTATGTATATTATTATTATTAAAACTATGTATAGTATATTTATATTGAAGAATTACATTTATATGTAAATTATGTGATTTAAAAAAGTTAAGAAAAAAAAGAGTTTAAGAAAGTAACTATTTGCTTTTTATTAAACTTTAGAAAAGTTAATGTTATAAATAATGTTGTATTGTTGGAAATAATAAACTAAATCATAAGAAAGATTAACAATACTCTTTGGTTTATGTTAACATATTAAAATATCAAAAAAATATTAGGTTTTTAGGACCAATATGCATATAATTTTTTAGGCTGCTAGATTCCCTCTATAATTATTCTATTTGAGTATCTTTAAGATTTATTTATCAATTGTTTCAAACTGTCAGAACTGTTTTATAATATTATCCTACTATAATTGTTGAAAGCAAAACATCAAATTTTTATAATTTCAAATCAATTGGCAAAGTTTTAAATAATTTACTAAGATTAAAAATATAAATGTTAAAATATTTTAATATGTAAAATTATTTTATAAATATATTTTATATATTATTTTGAAATGAAAGTAATACAAATCAACCTACATAATTAAAAACACGGTATTTAAAAAAAAAAAAAATACATGTAATGAAATATAAATAAAAACATAAATTTGGTTTTTTTTAAAAGTTTCATAAACAAAACAAAATAAAATACCACAATAATAAAATGGTTTGTATGAGACTAAATAAATTATAACTAACTTGTGTTAGTTATTCTCTATTTTGAAGAGGTTAACTTCTTCTTGTTATTTATTATAATTTTTAATAATAAATTAGTTAGTTTACTAATTATATTATAAGCATTTTTTTAATATTTGTGATTTATATATAATGTATATATAACAATATTATAAATATTATATTTTATAATATTATATTTTATATTTTTTTTGCAGTATTTAATATCATTACAAAATCTTCCAAATAATAAATATGAAATCGTAATAATGTTTCTTATTATATTTATTATTTTAGTTTAATATTAATATTATTTTATATTATTATAGAAAGATTCAAGCATTCAAGTAAAATGCAGCCATGCAATTATTATTTACTGTTATTATAACAGATATGTCTAAACATATCTAAAGACCCTTAACTAAACAGTTGACATTGAACTCTGTAAGGTGTTGTATGTTGTGCATAAGCAATATAAGCTTCGTTGAGTTGTCATATTTTAATTATCATACCCGTTATTAAGGTAATATTTAGATTAAATAAATTGTTATTAAAAATCGTATAATCTGCATGTGTGAGAAAAGACACCATTAAGCAGCAACAAATTTTAATTAAAGTTTTTAATTTATATTGTGTCTTTTTTGTTTTTGGTGTACATACATATATTGTTATTTGAATTTCCTATTTAATTTGAATGCGGTAAAAAATATGCGTTGTTATTATTTCGAGTTTGTAAAATATGTACTTTATTTCGAGAATTTATTACCGGGTTTAATATTGTTTATAATTTCTCATAAATGAGTAAAACAAAAAATAATAAATCTTATTTTTATGTTAAGCAATCAACAATTTAATTTTTTTGAATAACCGTAATGAAAATACTTACAGGTGTGCATATATGTACACACACTCGTTCATCGGTACATAACAGGGTTGCTTTATATATGAATGTTTCGTATATAATGATCGGTAAGTTCAAATTCTTATTTCAAATTTATTAAAATGATATATTATTAAATACAAATTATTTATATCAAATTTATTAAATTATTTAAAGTATAACTAAACATTTATAAATAGAAAAAAATTTTAAATTTGCAGTTCAGGATATTAAAACGTGTTTTTAATTGGTATTTTCATATTACGCTTGTTCATGTACGCACTTGTAGTAAAAAAATAGTAAAAAGTTACTAGGATTTCATTATTTTGCATTTACGTACGCAAGAAATAGTTAAAATAATAGATTGTGAGAACGAGCTGATATATCGTACTGTATAAAAGTAATTTGAATTTTATTAGTAAATTTGTATTAACACTAGTTTAAAAATTAGGACGACAATAAGAAATGGAAATTTGGAAAAGATTTCCAAATTATTTAAGCCTTCGAATGTTAAGCATAGGTAATGTAATCATTTTTATTTATACTTTGCCTTTAATCTGTTTTTCTCCGAGAGAAATTTATGAGTTTACTGTCAGATTTAATTTTACTATTTTGTTTTTTCTAAATAACGTAAAACAAAGACATTATCTAATAGTGTACATAGAAACTATGTTAAAAAATTAAAGATCTTATAAATTCCTGCACCAAATTAAAATGGCAGGAGTTATGCTATTTATGCTAGTGAAATTTTACTAAATTTAACTTTAGGTATTTATATTTATATATTTAGCTCCAACTACATTTTTAACTATAAAACTAATTCATAAATTTTATTATAATTCTTTGTTCAATTAATGAATATATTTTTACTTTTTAATTCGTTCCTGACATATTTAATCCGATTGTTGCTCTCTCTTGTTTCTATGATAACATTTAGTGTTAATCTATTTGAAACACTATTAGTATTTATTGGCGTCTTATATAGTTCTTCTAATTTGAATATCGTTAAGGTGGTTTGTCTAAATATGTTACAAATAACAAGTTAAGAAATGTTGTAAAATATAATGATAAGTAACGTCGGTTTAAGCACATAAGTAGAAGTACATTATATATTTGGAATATTAGTGTCTATGACGGGCAAAGGATCAATCATGCTCCAGTAATAGTCCGCAAAAGAAAGTAAAATCGTCCCTAAGACAAGTATTTTTTGTAAACATATTATATTCATATATATTTTTAGGTTAGTGACTATCAGCCATGGAACTGTCGGCGTTGTGGTTTATGGGGGTTAGAATTACATTCAATAGAAAGTCCATCTCAAATATTATATATTTAAGAAAAGATTTCATTTGAATATCTCTTCTGGTTCAGAAAATATGTAACTAAAGCTCGTTTAATTTTAATTCTGTCACATTTTGGACGTCACTGTGATTTTTGACATATGAAATTTTAATGAAACCCTTTCGGTATATAATAATAAATTATAGTCTACTTTCAGGCGTCATATATATTATTTTTATAAAGTATGCAACAAATCAAAGAAATTGAATAATTACAAATGCCTCGTTCACAATGCAAAATAGAAGCCTAAAATTTTATGAAGAACACAAAACAACGAACAACTCTCAAAAATTTTACTAATATCATCTTAAATCAAAGAATTGTTTTCAATTTCTCCTTCTTTAAATAGACATAGACATAGATTAATATTAAAAATATGTATATGTCACAGTATTTTATCCATAATTGTTATATACAACATTTTAAAATTATTATAAAATTAAATATATTATTTTAAAAACTAATAAAGTTATTGGACTTTAAATTATCCCTAAAATTAATAAAGCTATTTATTCTTATTTTCTCAGTAAAAAATTTTGAATTACTTGAAGAAGAAATTCCTAATGTATTTCTCGAACAATAATTTCATTCAATTCTATTTTTCAGTAATTTTATTGAATTAACTTATCTTGCACCAGTTTCCAGATCGTACATGCGGTCATTTACTACATTTAAGTTAATACCCTGACTACATTGTAAAATAAGACCCTTGGGATCGAATTCCATTTTAGATGGTGTTTGATCGCAAGGTTCAACAAAATGATTTTTCAAAAAGTGTACCAAACCAAGTTTAGTTTGAAGTAATCCTAAGCGACTTCCTATACAATTATGTGGTCCATTTCCAAATGGCAAATATGTCATGGGAATGTGACTCTTTTTATTTTCTGATGAAAACCGTTCTGGATCAAAAACATCTGGGTTCGGCCAATACTGAAATTAAAATAATATGATATCAAAAACTTTATAATATGATAATAATATTTAAAATACCTTTGGATCATGTTGTATTGCATATACTGGGATGTATACTGGCATACCATTTGGTAATGCGAAACTGTGATGTGGTTGAAGAGTGAAGTCTGACTCGTCTTTAGTTTTACTAAATTCGCGATCTAAAAATGGTACAACAGGATACATACGTAAAATCTCATCAACAACCATTCCCAAATACTTAAGGCTTTGAATATTTTCATAAGATATTTTTCCGTTTTCAGCAATAAGGGCCTCGCAAATTTCTGTTCGTAAACGTTTTTGTAATTCTGGCTTTTTCGACAATTCATAAAGTGTAAAAGCCATTGTTGAAGATGATGTCTCAAATCCTGCAGTTAAAAATACAGCAGCTTGAGCCACTAGGTATTCATTATTGTTAGCTCTATATAGGCTTTTAACATCGGGAGCTTCTTTTCTTAAGGATACAAAAATATCAATAAGATCATTACGAATGGTTTCACTGCTTTCACGTTCCGATATTACATAATTAATAGTTTTACGCAAGAAATTTGAAAACTCTTGAGAGAATAATTTTACACGGAAAAACTTAACTAATTTCGGCATATAGAAAATAATTAGAAAGTGGAAAGCGCGAATCAACTCAAATTTAAGCAGTTTGCGCCCATATTCACGGAATTCAGCATTTGGATTTTTAAGGCTATTAGCACGTAAACCAAATGCTATAGAAGCTATTAGATCTGTAGTGAAGAGAGCACAAATTTCCTTAACTTCAGTAACAAAGGAATTATTGGTTTTCTTATAAGATGCCAAATGATTTTCCAATTCTTTTGCAATCTTTTTGGAAAAAATAAATTAAAAATCGTTATATGTTTATTAAATAATGCATAAGTTCAATATTTACATCAAGCATGAGTGGATACATCTGTTTTATTTTACCACTTGTAAAAACTGGTGATAGTTTTGTTCTGGTTTCTTTCCATTCTGGATTTCTAACGAAAAATAAATTATTTGCTCCCAACGGATCACCATGTGGATCACATGCTGATGTACGGTTTGAAAACTTGTTGAAATCTTTGATCAAAATTGATTTTATTAATTCAATATC
>NC_051847.1:53022183-53037719 GCF_002237135.1 Teleopsis dalmanni
AGCAACAAATTTTAATTAAAGTTTTTAATTTATATTGTGTCTTTTTTGTTTTTGGTGTACATACATATATTGTTATTTGAATTTCCTATTTAATTTGAATGCGGTAAAAAATATGCGTTGTTATTATTTCGAGTTTGTAAAATATGTACTTTATTTCGAGAATTTATTACCGGGTTTAATATTGTTTATAATTTCTCATAAATGAGTAAAACAAAAAATAATAAATCTTATTTTTATGTTAAGCAATCAACAATTTAATTTTTTTGAATAACCGTAATGAAAATACTTACAGGTGTGCATATATGTACACACACTCGTTCATCGGTACATAACAGGGTTGCTTTATATATGAATGTTTCGTATATAATGATCGGTAAGTTCAAATTCTTATTTCAAATTTATTAAAATGATATATTATTAAATACAAATTATTTATATCAAATTTATTAAATTATTTAAAGTATAACTAAACATTTATAAATAGAAAAAAATTTTAAATTTGCAGTTCAGGATATTAAAACGTGTTTTTAATTGGTATTTTCATATTACGCTTGTTCATGTACGCACTTGTAGTAAAAAAATAGTAAAAAGTTACTAGGATTTCATTATTTTGCATTTACGTACGCAAGAAATAGTTAAAATAATAGATTGTGAGAACGAGCTGATATATCGTACTGTATAAAAGTAATTTGAATTTTATTAGTAAATTTGTATTAACACTAGTTTAAAAATTAGGACGACAATAAGAAATGGAAATTTGGAAAAGATTTCCAAATTATTTAAGCCTTCGAATGTTAAGCATAGGTAATGTAATCATTTTTATTTATACTTTGCCTTTAATCTGTTTTTCTCCGAGAGAAATTTATGAGTTTACTGTCAGATTTAATTTTACTATTTTGTTTTTTCTAAATAACGTAAAACAAAGACATTATCTAATAGTGTACATAGAAACTATGTTAAAAAATTAAAGATCTTATAAATTCCTGCACCAAATTAAAATGGCAGGAGTTATGCTATTTATGCTAGTGAAATTTTACTAAATTTAACTTTAGGTATTTATATTTATATATTTAGCTCCAACTACATTTTTAACTATAAAACTAATTCATAAATTTTATTATAATTCTTTGTTCAATTAATGAATATATTTTTACTTTTTAATTCGTTCCTGACATATTTAATCCGATTGTTGCTCTCTCTTGTTTCTATGATAACATTTAGTGTTAATCTATTTGAAACACTATTAGTATTTATTGGCGTCTTATATAGTTCTTCTAATTTGAATATCGTTAAGGTGGTTTGTCTAAATATGTTACAAATAACAAGTTAAGAAATGTTGTAAAATATAATGATAAGTAACGTCGGTTTAAGCACATAAGTAGAAGTACATTATATATTTGGAATATTAGTGTCTATGACGGGCAAAGGATCAATCATGCTCCAGTAATAGTCCGCAAAAGAAAGTAAAATCGTCCCTAAGACAAGTATTTTTTGTAAACATATTATATTCATATATATTTTTAGGTTAGTGACTATCAGCCATGGAACTGTCGGCGTTGTGGTTTATGGGGGTTAGAATTACATTCAATAGAAAGTCCATCTCAAATATTATATATTTAAGAAAAGATTTCATTTGAATATCTCTTCTGGTTCAGAAAATATGTAACTAAAGCTCGTTTAATTTTAATTCTGTCACATTTTGGACGTCACTGTGATTTTTGACATATGAAATTTTAATGAAACCCTTTCGGTATATAATAATAAATTATAGTCTACTTTCAGGCGTCATATATATTATTTTTATAAAGTATGCAACAAATCAAAGAAATTGAATAATTACAAATGCCTCGTTCACAATGCAAAATAGAAGCCTAAAATTTTATGAAGAACACAAAACAACGAACAACTCTCAAAAATTTTACTAATATCATCTTAAATCAAAGAATTGTTTTCAATTTCTCCTTCTTTAAATAGACATAGACATAGATTAATATTAAAAATATGTATATGTCACAGTATTTTATCCATAATTGTTATATACAACATTTTAAAATTATTATAAAATTAAATATATTATTTTAAAAACTAATAAAGTTATTGGACTTTAAATTATCCCTAAAATTAATAAAGCTATTTATTCTTATTTTCTCAGTAAAAAATTTTGAATTACTTGAAGAAGAAATTCCTAATGTATTTCTCGAACAATAATTTCATTCAATTCTATTTTTCAGTAATTTTATTGAATTAACTTATCTTGCACCAGTTTCCAGATCGTACATGCGGTCATTTACTACATTTAAGTTAATACCCTGACTACATTGTAAAATAAGACCCTTGGGATCGAATTCCATTTTAGATGGTGTTTGATCGCAAGGTTCAACAAAATGATTTTTCAAAAAGTGTACCAAACCAAGTTTAGTTTGAAGTAATCCTAAGCGACTTCCTATACAATTATGTGGTCCATTTCCAAATGGCAAATATGTCATGGGAATGTGACTCTTTTTATTTTCTGATGAAAACCGTTCTGGATCAAAAACATCTGGGTTCGGCCAATACTGAAATTAAAATAATATGATATCAAAAACTTTATAATATGATAATAATATTTAAAATACCTTTGGATCATGTTGTATTGCATATACTGGGATGTATACTGGCATACCATTTGGTAATGCGAAACTGTGATGTGGTTGAAGAGTGAAGTCTGACTCGTCTTTAGTTTTACTAAATTCGCGATCTAAAAATGGTACAACAGGATACATACGTAAAATCTCATCAACAACCATTCCCAAATACTTAAGGCTTTGAATATTTTCATAAGATATTTTTCCGTTTTCAGCAATAAGGGCCTCGCAAATTTCTGTTCGTAAACGTTTTTGTAATTCTGGCTTTTTCGACAATTCATAAAGTGTAAAAGCCATTGTTGAAGATGATGTCTCAAATCCTGCAGTTAAAAATACAGCAGCTTGAGCCACTAGGTATTCATTATTGTTAGCTCTATATAGGCTTTTAACATCGGGAGCTTCTTTTCTTAAGGATACAAAAATATCAATAAGATCATTACGAATGGTTTCACTGCTTTCACGTTCCGATATTACATAATTAATAGTTTTACGCAAGAAATTTGAAAACTCTTGAGAGAATAATTTTACACGGAAAAACTTAACTAATTTCGGCATATAGAAAATAATTAGAAAGTGGAAAGCGCGAATCAACTCAAATTTAAGCAGTTTGCGCCCATATTCACGGAATTCAGCATTTGGATTTTTAAGGCTATTAGCACGTAAACCAAATGCTATAGAAGCTATTAGATCTGTAGTGAAGAGAGCACAAATTTCCTTAACTTCAGTAACAAAGGAATTATTGGTTTTCTTATAAGATGCCAAATGATTTTCCAATTCTTTTGCAATCTTTTTGGAAAAAATAAATTAAAAATCGTTATATGTTTATTAAATAATGCATAAGTTCAATATTTACATCAAGCATGAGTGGATACATCTGTTTTATTTTACCACTTGTAAAAACTGGTGATAGTTTTGTTCTGGTTTCTTTCCATTCTGGATTTCTAACGAAAAATAAATTATTTGCTCCCAACGGATCACCATGTGGATCACATGCTGATGTACGGTTTGAAAACTTGTTGAAATCTTTGATCAAAATTGATTTTATTAATTCAATATCTCGTATAACTAATCCAGGTTTATGGAAACTGTATACTCCCACGACGGCAGCATCGCTCATTGTTTTATCATTATATACATCTGAAGCACATAGCCCGATACTTGTTTTTAATGTTAGCATAGGTTTAGTGGTACCAATAAATGGAATCGGTTTCATATGCGGAATGCCTTTGCGTTGCCAATAACTGTAATTATGTTTGACCCAAAAATAAATTAAGCCAATGACAGCGGTGATTAGGAATAAAGCTCCGGTAGCTGCCATTTTAGCTAAATGAAAAAATATAAAGCATTATTATATACCTATATTAGTTTTAAGGAATAACGGAGACTATTTTAACAGTCAGTTATGACTGCACTAAATAGGTTTTATATTATTTTTATTTTGTTTATATGACAATATTTACAATTGTCAAGCAAATGAAGACTGTAACATCATCGGAAATGATATTAAATTGATTTGCTTTGGTTATGATAAACGGAAAAGACGCTCAATTGAGGCAACAACTTCAGAAATGGTTAATAAAGTCTATTATTCAGAGGTGAAGATAGCAGAAAAACGCGATGTTATTGATGTAGTAAAAGTAATAGGAAAACGTTTTCACAATATTTTGAAAGAGCATTTATCAGTATTTGCAATTTCAGTGTAATTCAAAGAGATTTTTTATCGATGGATGCTATCTTTTAAGTGTAGATGAGATATTGAAAGGCAATTATAGTTGGATTAAAAAGCAATTAAAACAGTGAAGTTTTCCTTATGAATATGCTCTAAAAAAAGCTAAGATAGTTTCATTAGCTGGAAAAATTACAACTTTTGTTTTTGGGATACATTAAGCATATTATGATAGATTACTTTGAAATATGCAAAACAATTAAAAGGCAATTATTATTATCATTTCTTTATTTACTTTAATCATTTTAATTATTTTCAAATTAATTATAATTATATAATTATAAATTATTTTGAGTATTTGTAATACTAGGATATATTTACTTCAACAAATCACATTCATTTGCTAACGATTGATAATGAAGAAAACTATGAAAATCGTTTTTATAATAAATAATTAACATTTTCTATATAACTGTGTAGAATAGCTTATATATGAAGAACTTAAAGATTTTATCAACAAATGACAATGACGTAAGCATACATACTAATTGAAAAAGTTCGATATTTTTTAGATTAGATTTAGATAATAACAACACTTATAATATTTATAGTTTTTATTTAATTATAGTATGTCTGTTTAACCAAATTGAGTATACTTAGTGACTTTAGATTAGTTAATGATAATGAAAAATAAAAATTTTTTTTACTTATATTATGTTTATGTAATTTTAACAGATTAAAGAAATTGATAACTGAACTTAAAATTAACCGATTTAAAAACGGTGCTTATTCTTTTTTATACATATCAAAAAGACTTTTCTTCAATTTCCTCGATTTCTTTTGCATTTCTTTTACATACTAAGACATTATTTAATACTTAGTACCGCTGTTTAATCTTGTTCTCAATAAATTTCGAGTGGTAAATAAGAATAACATATTAAATCTTTTCATTTCTAGTACTATTCTAACATAAGGAACATACCTATAGGTGTTCAGTATTATATGCTGAACTTTTGCCCTGAAACTTATTCTTGAAACGTTAAATGATCGTAGTGTTAGGTTGAGCGACTGAGCCCCATAGTTTGATAGTCAATAATTATGTTGTATAGGGAAAATGCGGAATTTCTACCTATTATACCTTATTAAATTATTACAACCCACTTATAAATCATTGGGTCAATTATTTTTGTTTTTTTGTTATAATAATTTTTTAATTACTATAATTCCTTGGGTATTTAGTTAGTAGTTAGAAAGCAAGATAACAATTGTCAGTTATGTTTTCCATCTTTCACTTCTGCACATAATTATGATATATACCGTTCCACATTGTTCGCATTATCAGGTTGCAGTTTCAGGCAATTAGCTTGAAACCTTGAGGACTTTAGCTATAAATAGATTTATTTGTTTTCCTAAAGTAAAAACGCAAAAGACAATAGATACTGGTAACTTTTGTTTCATTAAGTTTTTGTTTCAGTATCGTTGTATTATTACTTATAATTATATTGAATATATTGTAAAAGCAAAAAAAAATTGTTGAATAGTAAGCCTGTTTTCTTATTAATACGTATCGTGCAATACTCAATTGCCCACGGGATTCGGATTTTCTAAGAGGACCCTGAATAGTATGTTAGATCTCATTTAATATTGGTACAGTTACTGTACTCTTCACTTTGAATCAACACCGTCAAATAATTTAAAGGCTAAGCATATAGGCCGAAAAAGAAAATTGTGCACAATAAATCTATTCTTGATCTATAATAATAAATAATATAATAATGTAATTATAAAAAAAAACTATATTTAACTTTAATAAATATTTAATATAGTTAACCTGTTTGCTTGGATTCACAATGAATTTATTTGTTTTTTTTTTGAATTAATTTAAAATGAGAGAGGTCAATATACCGGCACTATGATAGATTGATATATGGTTTAAATAGTCATTGACTTCAATATATTTAATTATTTAGAAATATAAAGAAAAAAATAAAAATTTATATTAATTGAAATTTAAAAAGAAATCGTATTTGTATAATTCTAATTCATTAATGAATTCAATTTGTTTTAAATACTTCGATATTTTTGGTTAAATTATTGTACATAGAACTATATACAAAAAAATTTTTAGTTCTGTAGTAGAATCGTAAAGAAATCTTACTTGTGTTAATTATACTATTGCAAACCTTTATATGTACTATCTAAAACTATGTTCAGACACTTATAGAACGTTATTAGAACATCTTTGATTCCGTATTACATGTTATATTAATCTTTATATGGCGATATTGTCCTCTATCGTTACTATATAGATAGACACATTTTACAAAACTATTTATTTACTCAATATTATGATCTATTCACCTTTATAACAAATATAATTTCTAATTCTTCCAAAAAAAATATATTAAATAATAGCAATTATTGTTTGAATAATTTTTAATTTTTAATAATATAACAAGAATCATAAAACCATTAAATAACTTGAATATTTGCATAACAAATATTTTTGCTTTTTTTTTTCTGTTGTATTATAGTATGTAATCAATGTATCTCTCATGCGATATGACAACAAATTATAAATTTTTAAATTTGTTCTACGCAATAAGAATGATAATTCAATATCAGGTATGTACTATGAACAGGTGGGTAATAATCATATAAAAAATATATATAAGTTGTTTATTTGATTTGCGTGTTTCACTAGATTTGATAGAATCAAATGTTATTTAAACATTGTATTAGTGATATTCCACAAAATAAACAATTTAAAATAAAAATAATTAAAAACGTTTGCAATTTTCTTAAATTATTCGATTATTTTACAAAAAATATACACGAAACTAAAGCTTTTTTCTTATCTTTTATATACAAAAAATGTATAGTTTCACTTTATTTGCTAATTTAGCAAATTAGATTAATTGAAAAAGATTGTTTTTATCAGTGCTAAATCTGGGTATGGAATTTTTTTAAGAACTTTCACATACTTAATGCACTGTAATTCAATACAATACAAAATTTATGTATAGATATCAACATCTATTTCGACGGTTTTCAATAAAGTTAGAAGACACTCCACAATATACTACATAATATAAAGTAATAACGTTAACTCATTTGCAGTAAATTTGTTTGAAGATGTATGTAGATCTATTTAATATAATAGTATTCAAAAAAAAAACTAATAATATTTAAAACAATTATTCATTCGTTCATGGGAAAGTGCATACGAACATCAAAAAAATCCACCGTACCGCAACTCTGTCGCACTTATGGTGAAAAATGCATTTAACCGAACTCGATGACAACGCTGGTTCGTGTGGACTCTGCGTTATATTCTAATTTTCAGAACCGCAAAAGTGTCAGTCTCGCGGTAGTAAGTACTTTTTGATGATCGTGTAGACCGTGGTTTATCAACAAACAAATTCTGATCATAATTAATAATTATCGGCTTTTAGCTTTCCATAACACAAAAATTTGCAACTTTTTTTAACTTAATTCTAATAACCGCATTATATATTAGAGATAGATATTATTCGAATAATTAACTTTTTCAACTATTCTCACATTTCAAATATTAATTAATATTTGTATAAAATAATTTTTTAACTAAAATCAAAATTAAACTTTCGTAAATTTTTATTAATTTTGTTATCTTACCAAAGTTTAAATTAATTTCGACTGTGCTCACCGAATTACTTTCGTATATTAAATCAAATTAGACTATGAAGCAAATTTATAACAAACACCAATATATTTTTTAAAACTCATCGTTATTTACTAAACAAAAACGACTATCACAGTATTCAAAACAAATTTTTATCGGCTAAAATGAATTAGCATTAATATAGTAAGAGTATATTTGCACCCGGTTATTTACTCTAACGAGTGGCACAACCCGAGTAGGGGGTTTCTCTAGAATAGCACAAATGCGAAAATCTCTTGAAATAAATTTTGCAGGTTGTTTATTACTCTTATTTTTTAATATGTTAAAAAGTGTTATAGAATTAAAATATATTTTATAATGAAAATATAAAATTTACATTTGATAGCAACACTTTATCAATACGGAACAAAATTAGTATATCATCTGTTAATGTCGACAAAATGTTTAGATAGAAAGAAAATGATCGAGGTAAGAACTATTTCGTTTTTTTTTTCTAAAATATTTATAATTATAACATATTAATTAATAAAATGTATTCAACACTAAAGGATTAGTTTAAAATGAAGTGAATTATGGAAATATATTCAACTTCTTCATTCACTGTTTGATGGATTCATGGAGTCAGTATCATTCGAATTTTCGCTCAATCTCATTTAAAGAATTTTCAAGTATATTACTTAGAAACACTTGTATCCTTTATATACTTTATTTATCACTTTATATGAATGCAAATGGGTTTAAGTGCGCTATGCTTTATATCGTAAATAACTATCGGAGTACTTATGTTTTTATATATAGGTATTACTATTTTGTATGTACCAAGGAGGCCTTGATTACTCTTCGAAGAAGTGTGTTTATCTTAAGTGTTTGAAATTATTTAGCTTCTGAGTCTTATGTCTTATCGTACAGTAGATTTAAACATATAATTGGATAATATAAAGGCATTCTATTGCTGACATATAATTTTTATAAGTTTAGCATAATTTTGTCAAATGTAAGTTCCAGGCATTTAATACTGTACTGTTGTTCTATGACACCAATATCTTTAGTTTTTACTGATCTTGTAATTTTTTTCATGATATTGCTTTCAGTTTTTCGGTGTTGATACTCATTTTCCATTAACTATATACAATATTTTAATCATTAATCAAAATTTTCTTTGTATCTTAATATTATTCTCATTGTATTACTATCAGATCTAAGAAGGTAGATATCATCTATATATTTTTGGAATATCTGTTGTATAGGGAATTTGAATTTGGTTAGAATTTGGTGATGATCTATTTAATTTTTAATTCAGTATATAGAAGCTTTGCAAATTTTAAACAATATCAAGCTAGTTTATTTAATTTTTTTCCTCTTTAATAAAATGTCATAGTTTATTTTAAAACCCAACGAAGGTACATTCTTTTAGGTTTCATAAAACACGATTTAGTATTAAAAGGACTTATACTCAACAGAGTTTGTGGTAACTTAAGTGATGGACTTTAACAATTGATCCGTTGAAATATAATAATGAGTTATTTGGGTAATTTTATGCAAGTATAGCTTGAAGGAAATAATTATATTAAGGGAATGTAATTTTAAAGTATACATGTATATAAATTCATTCTTAAATTTTCCTTATATAGCGTATTTAAGTTTGATCTCTAATATATTGATCTTGCGGAATCCACATGAGAAACGTTGTTTTATATATATTCATTTAGTTTCACTTTAGTCCTTAAAGGAATAATATTTATACTTTTATATATATATTATATTAAGTGGAGACGACTGTAATGGTATTATGTACATGTACATTTAGTATCGCATCAAAACGATTTTAGGGAATGTAAATTTCTCAATTAAATTTAAGTTATGAAGGATACAAGAATTACTATATTAGGAGACATTTCTTCTTATTCCTTAATATTACAGTTTTTGTATTTTTGAAACGAAGTTCAAAAATTAATAAAATATTAATCTATGGAATTATTCTACAGTAACCACAGTAACAGTAAGTAAATACTCTCAAGATAGCTCTTCATGTCAACGAAATTTCATCCTTTGGGTATTGACAAATTTGGGTATTATTGACACCTGATACATTAAGTACTATATAATAAGTAGGGCATAGGTGTGGCGAAATTATTGAATTATTAATTTATTATTGTATTTCATTCTTTTTAATTTAGTAAGTATAGACAATTATTACACAATACTGACATATTCGATTCTACAGAATAAAAATTTTACTAGTAAGAATCTTAAACAATTTTTTGACCCCTTACCTGTAGGGTTTTTTTATATCAAATTATACTGTCGTCCAGTTAGGCAATCGACCCTATGCTGTTATTTTTAATAAAGAAAAAACTTTGTTCGTTAAATGAATATTCCTAAATAGCTATCATCTAGGTTGGTCTGCCGTTTATAATAATCAAAATCTATATCCGTTTTTCTTATTATGAGAGTTTCTTCATGATCATATTGTATAATGCGTCGGTTCCATTTTCAACGAGGCAACAAGACGGAAATTTATTTTTCTTTCCACTTTATATTATAATGAGATGTCCCTTGTATATAAATAGACAACAGACTACCTTATTATTAGCTCATATTTAATTACAAGAGTTATTATTTTCAATACAAACAGAAATCATAAAAAAAATGTGTTCATTGTTCAATATTTCAACAAAGTTTATTTTTTCTCAATTATGTTCATAGAAAGATTGCATATGACTCAATTATAACAATTATGATAACAATTAAAACAAAACAAGCTTACAGTGTATAAGGTGTAAATCAATACTTCATTTCCTATCTTCATCTTCTAAAGAAGGTAAAATAAATATTTCATACAAATATTATTTTCTCTCCTTTCCCTTTCCCTTTTTTATGATTTTGCCGATGCTTTCACATCGTACATGCGGTCATTAACTACATTTAAGTAAATACCCGTAGAACATTGTAATACAATAGACTTGGGATCGAATTCCATTTTAGATGGTGTTTGATCGCAAGGTTCAACAAAATGATTTTTCAAAAAGTGCACCAAACCAAGTTTAGTTTGAAGTAATCCCAAGCGACTTCCTATACAATTATGTGGTCCATTTCCAAATGGCAAATATGTCATAGGAGTATGACTCTTTTTATTTTCTGATGAGAACCGTTCTGGATCAAAAACATCTGGATTTGACCAATACTAAAATTAAAATAATATGAAATCAAAAACTTTATAATATGATAATAATATTTAAAATACCTTTGGATCACGTTGTATTGCATATATTGGAATGTATACTGGCATACCATTTGGAATAGCATAATTGTAGTGTGGTTGAAGTGTATAATCTGACTCGTCTTTAGTTTTACTATATTCGCGATCCAAAAATGGTAATACAGGATACATACGCAAAACCTCATCAACAACCATTCCCAAATACTGAAGATTTTGAATATTTTCATAAGATATTTTTCCGTTTTCAGCTAAGAATGCGTTGCAAATTTCTGTTCGTAAACGTTTTTGTAGTTCTGGCTTTTTCGACAATTCATAAAGTGCAAAAGCCATTGTTGAAGATGATGTCTCAAACCCTGCAGTCAAGAAAAGTGCCGCTTGAGCTACTAGAAAATCATTTTCATTAGCTCTATATAGGCTTTTAGCATTTGCTGCTTCTTTTCTTAAGGATACAAAAATATCAATAAGATCATTACGAATGGTTCCACTGCTTTCACGTTCCGATATTACATAATTAATAGTTTTACGCAAGAACTTGGAAAACTCTTCAGAGAATATTTTCACACGAAAGAGTCTAACTAATTTCGGCAAATATAAACTGATGAATGTATGGAAAGCGCGGAGCAAACCAAATTGCATCATTATACGTCCATACTGACGGAATTCGGCATTTGGATTTTTGAGACTGTTGGCACGTAAACCAAATGCTATAGTAGCTATGACATCTGTAGTAAATAGAGCACAAATTTCCTTTACTTCTGTAATAAAGGAATTATTCGTTTTCTTATAAGATGTCAAATGATTTTCCAATTCTGTTGCAATCTTTTTAAAAAAAAATTATTTAAAAATCATTATATATTTATTATATAATACATAAGTTTTTAATACTTACATCAAGCATGAGTGGATACATCTGTTTTATTTTACCACTTGTAAAAACTGGTGATAGTTTTGTTCTGATTTCTTTCCATTCTGGATTTCTAACGAAAAATAAATTATTCGATCCAAGTGGATCATTATGTGGATCACATGCTAATGTACGGTTTGAAAATTTATTGAAGTCCTTGATTAAAATTGATTTTATTAATTCAATATCTCGTATAACTAATCCGGGTTTATGGAAACTGTATATTCCCACTACTGCTTCATTGCTCATTGATTTATCATTATAGATATTTGATATATTGAGACCAATACTCGTTTTTAATGTTAGCATAGGTTTAGTGTTACCAATAATGGGGATTGGTTTTAAGTACGGAATGCCCTTGCGTTGCCAATAGCTATAATTGTGTTTGATCCAAAAATAAATTAAGCCAATGGCAGCAGTAATTAGGAACAGAGCTTCGGTAGATACCATTTTAGCTGCGTAAGAAGGGAAGAATGCAATTATGCAATACAATTAGCAATTTTATAACATATGTATATATATATTTTTATTATAATATAGACTTTTCACATTCCCAAGTGTTAATATATCTGCATGAAGTTAGTTATGAATTGTAGGACTGAGAGATTTTCTATTGAAAGAAATATTTTATTTGATTGTGGATTAAATTTAATCTCTATATATTACACTATCCGAACTAGAAATAACATAGTCTTGTACGGAATATGTAACACTGTTTCAAATTAAGAACACTTTATATTCTATGGATAGTATATTCCAAATTATTTAATTAATTTTGTGTATACAAATTTCAGTAGTGTACAAGTCAACATAGTTGTTGCAAATTTATTGATTTTCTCCTTGTATATGAAATGCTTCATTTATTCTACATTACTTAATGAAGAATTAACGTTACTTTTGAGTCGATGAATAAACTTGAAGCCTTCGAATAATGACGTTATCGATGTTTGCTGAAAAACAGTTGGAGGGAACCTACTTTTACACGCTAACAAAGAATGATTAATATTGCAGACAGTTAAACGGCAAATATTAGAATACTTTGGTCATATCTTAAAGATCCCCAAAAAAATATGCACCACTTAAATTAATCATTGAAAGCAAAATTTAAGATCGACGCGCCCTGGTAGACAAAGGTATAATTTTTGAAAAAGATATGACAACGGTTTATGAAAGGTACAAGATCGATTTTCCGCGAAAATGCTGACAGAACAAAAATATCAATCATTTTCGCCAACGTTTAATATGGATAAGGCACTTCGAGGAAGAAAGAAGATTTGTACTAAATCCAAATCAATCCTCAATTTTATAAATTGCGTACTAAAAAGAATTAAAACAAAGTGCCAGAAGTTGATAAAGCTTCAGAAATATTTAATTTCTACTTTCAACTAAAATCTTGTCTTGGTATTGTCGACCTAATCATTATAAAACACTATATAAATATTGGAACAATAGAGCGTGACAACAAATCACTTCTAATATTATATTTTTAGTTAATGAACACAATGTGTTAAGATAAAGTAAGTAGTTTTTTTTTTAATTAACATGTATGTATATCAATATTTATTTATTAATTAAAATTACGCCTTCATTTTACATATAACTTACAAGTCGTTTTGTAATGAACTTCACTAGATATAACCGGTTCTAAATTCGTTTAGAAAATTACTTCAATGTGTATTAGTGTAACCGATGATTAGATATTTTTACACACATATAGTAAATTATTTTATAAATTATTTTTACAATACAAATAATGTATTTTTAAATATTTTTTGATTTGTTTAGTTTGTCATATAATTTTATTTAAATTTAAAGTAACATCGATCAGCTGTTATAAGTTTTTGTTTATATTTATTTTCGGTTTTACCAATATTTTGTTTATAACAACAAACTTTTGTTTCGATATTTTTTTTAGTATAACTTTTTAGTAGCATCTATTATGTCCCGAAGAATGGCGCACGCCAAATTACTTTCGCATACTAAACCTCATAATACTATGCCTCGAATTTATAACAAACTCGGTTGAGGTTCTGCAAGTCATGCCTGAAAACCAAACAAAAACGAATATCATCGCAAGTTGAATTCGATTAAAATGTGCCTATTATTTGAATAATATCAACTTTTATCAGCAAAAGTGAGAATGCATTAACCGAGTTTATCGGTTCGTTGCTCGGAACGAGCAACAGAATCAGCAAATTTTTCGCTCTAATATTGAATATTTATTTCAGTGTAGTGTTAAAATACTAGTCTAAGTACTAGTGATCTTACGTCTGAGACTATGTTATCAAGCTAACACAAGTTTGGTTGACTTAATGGCTGGAGAGTGTTATAAGTTTATGTAGTTGGTTAGCATCTAGTCACACTACTGCATTCAGACATTGTACATTTACATTTATGTATATTTATATATGTTCATGTGTATTTGTTACAAATATAAAAATATAACAAAACTACGATCCGCCCATTAGTTTTTAAGTTCTTTGTAATTTTATGAAATTTTGAAGAAATCAAGATTTCGCAAAAATTGGGCCAGTTTATACCCTTAGAACTTTCTTACTACTTATTAAAAAATTATTAATTTAATTGTTTTTTAAAGCTTAAGATAGATTTTCAGTTTTAATTAACAGTAAAATTTTATGAGTGAAAATGTGCAAAACATCAGACATTTTTATGGTTTTTCTTATTTCTATTTACGATACCCAAAAACATATTTGAGTTTTTCTATTAAAAAAAAAATCGTCCTTCGCGCTCTATATTTCATATCTATTTCATGTCCCAGAAATCACTAAAAAATTATGCATATATGACTTTCAATAAACATAGTATTATATATATCAACAAAAAAACCAATAGTTAAGAACATAACATTTATTACTTTATAAATATTTAATATATTTACATTTTAAATTTCAAACAAATCTATTGAAAAATAACGAAGTTATCAGACATAACGTTTAGACGCACGCCCTTCAGTATGCCAATCTCAAAATCTATATTTCAGTGATATTATATTTCAATATCGCTACTGCTTAAGAAAAAAGCGAATTTTGATTGTCTAATTTTGTATTTTTATTTTCATCTTAATATTTTCTATGTGTCTTTATATCTATGAAGGATATATTTCTCTATATTGTGGTTTTTGTGTTTACTATAAAAAATAATTATTACTATATTGTTAATTTGGATCTCCGACATTGTGATTTTTGAGAGTACTACTTAATGAAAAAAACACTTACAAATCCTTAGTACTTACCCACTAAGAACATACTAATCTATTTTTACAATCTATTTTTACAAAAAAATATTTTAGAGATGTTTATTTTAAGTTCCATAAAAGGCGATCATGTCGTTATACATAATATGGTAAGGGTTGTTATATTTGATCTGTACAGAAATGATTTCCTGTTGATATTTAATAAGATTCTTCTTAGCTATTGCAAAGTATTTTTCTTGATAAA
>NC_051847.1:53037819-53158584 GCF_002237135.1 Teleopsis dalmanni
TTATGGAATCGTTCGTTTCAAGATCATGGACGAGTTCATCTTCTCAAAACTAACAACTCTAAAGAATTTTGTTTTAGTTTTCGAGAGAGTTATACAGAAACAGATAAGATGCTCAAAGGTTTCTTTGATGTCGATTTCAGTATTGCTAAGTTTATGAATAGGTTTAATTTGCACAAATAAGTTTAAGAAGCTTTCTACATAAAAGAATAATAAAACTTCGCGCGGTATGAAACTGTCACTCCTAATAGTAGAAAAAAGTTAAAAAGTTTTATAATATTATTATTTATAATTTCTTTTTTATTTAGAAAAAATACTTTTTTAATATTTTTCGCAATTAAACAAAATGTGCTTAATTTATATTATAATATAAAATTTTATTATATTTTTTATTTTATTAATTATATTATATTTTAATATTTCATAAATTAATAATTATATATCTTTATTATTTAATATTATCAACTTATTCTCAAACATATATATTATAATGTTATTCATTTATATTTTATTATGATATAGCATACATTTTTATTTTATTGTTATAGAATATTTTTTTTGTTATTATTGTATTAAATATAAGACTTGTTGATTTTAAAAATGACTAATCATTCTATGCAAGCCATCTAACTTCTAGTACGAAATAAATCTACCTACATTTAAATCTAAGTTTTATAATATAAATAGATTTAATTGTCAGCGATTTTTTTAATGAGTATTTTTTTTTAAAAGCTATATTTTTTTTATAAAAGCTATATTTTTTTATAAAAGCTTTTCAAAGAACTCATTTAATGACGTCATTTGAGTTAAATTTTCAATTAACGGCGAAGATTGGAATTCGATGATAAAGTAATAAATCTAACTGAAATTTATGAAGATGATATCATGCTGTTATATATACTTCTAAGAGATATGTTGCAACAAAACTTTAAGAAATTGGCAAGTTTTAAGTTTTAGCTGAAATGCCGTTTTGGTTTTGTGAATAATTTTTATTGTTATAACATTGACTCAACATTTAGAGTTTGACATAATAGATCGCACTTTGCCTTTAATTTACTGGAGTTGATGTCATAAAATTGACCAATTTAATCAATGGCTTAGACAGCTCACCTTTTATATACAAATAACATATTCTATAATAAATTAAATTCTAAATTAATTAATTAAAATATTTCTAAACAGAAACTATCAACATAGATTATGAAAACTTAGTAAAAATATATTATTGGCATATTTTTAAGTCCCACATACAATGAAAGTAATTAAAAACTTAGACGGTTACAGGCTAACAGGCTAACTACGTGGTCGTAGTTAGGTCTATGTCTTGGAGATACTTATCCACAATAACAACTACAAAATGAAAAACTGATTTTCTGACTTTCACTATCAGCACATCGCCACAAGCCCACAAGCACGTCGCCATGAGCATACTATTTTTTTGGAAACACCTCGAGAAAGAGAATTCCTCGCGATTTTCTCTATCTCGGTTCTTGCGTCTTAAGAGTTATCTTTCTTTTTCCTTCCTTTTTATAGACCGCGTACAATATTATAAATTAAAAATTAATAAAAAAAATAATTTATTATAAATTAGAAATTAATCAAATTAAACTTTTATAAAGAACTAATAAATCGAATATGAAAACCATATATAAATATTATATATAATAACTCATTGCTCAAGAAAAAACAGTTTTTATAAGTTAAGTTTATAACATTTATTTTATAAATTTAAAAAAAATCCATAAAAATTAAAGAGATTCTTTGTTTTTAGACAAAATAAATAATTCGATATATTGTTTTTAACAGATTCGAAATTCACATCTTAACAAATGACAACATTTAAAAGTTAGGCACAATTTTAATTATTCGCGTGCAATTAGAAATGCATTTTGTTTTGCATAACTACTTTTTTTTTAATTTGCTCAAGTATTTTAAACACAATACAAATCCTACAAAGCTAAGTGAGTGCAATACGAAGTTGCGACTCTATGTATTATACATATATAGGTAATAATTAGTTTGCAACATAGATTTCATATTCCTTATATGCCAATTCTTCACCACCGTATGGAATGTAGCAACAGCCGTGCGATGGCTGTACTTTGCCTACGGTAATTGTGCCATCGTGGGTAGCGCGACCAATGAATAGAGGTTCACCTTCAGCGGTTTCGCCACCAGGAATAGCGTTTGGTGGAATGCTGCCATCGTAAACTGGTACCCAGTGACCGCCACCTGAGCATAAAACCTCGTATTCATTATGACCATGTTCGCCACCGCCAAAAGCAATATAGCAAACGCCATGGGATGGATGCAATTTACCAGGAATAAGATCACCTTCATGACGTGCACGTCCAATATACAATTGTTCACTGCCATCGAAACCACCTTCCATTGCACTGGGTGGTACTTGGCCACCAGCTGCAGGTACCCAACAACCTGGTCCACTGCCAGTTGGTGGTGCAAAACCATAAACTGGTGCTGATGGTTGTGCACTAAGAGTGTCTGCAAAGAAAATGTATGCGTTAAATTATACTAAGTATTATGCTAACATTGCTCGTAAACTTACCATCAATCAACCAAGTGCCATTTGCACCCCAGCCAGTGCACACACCAACAAAGTTTACTGGGAATAAATAACCAGCATCGTATGACATAAAAGCTGCAGCCTCATTTTCACGTCCAACAGTAATCAAATTATCATACCAACGTATCCAGAAACCACGGAATTCTCCAGCGTTCAAAATATCGGGTGTGGGTACTTCAACAACATCAGGCTTTTGACGATCCTTTCTGATAACAGACTTAGTATTATTCCAGCCACCAATGAAAATCTCATAAGTAGGACCGCTCTGATCGGGGGACGAGGTCAAAGCCAAATGAGCATCATGTCCAGCACGTACTTTAAATGTGAAAACACTGCCAGAGGCGGGATGGTATTGGTATTCCAACTTATCGGGTGTGTTAATTTCTGTAGAGTAAGAAATACAAGAAATACATAAAGATAATATTAAAATTAATTCTCATAAATATGCAAAATAATTTCATATATTATTTCATTTGTACACTTCTATTTGCATGAAAGTTTAATTCACGCCTCATACGTTCTAACAATCGTTATGACTCAATTGTTCTGAGCAAGGTTTAAAAGTAGAGCAATCACATACTGATAATTAAGATTTGTTTTTATGATGATCACTGATATCACATGACTACCGAAATTTCATATGCGAAAATTTCATTAATGTGTTGTTATGATTTTGTAAGTTTCAGTTATTTGAATATTAATAAGGTATTCACAAAAAAAAGTCTTTCAAAATTTATTAGAACATTTCTATAGTTTAGATATTTCTAGTCAAAATAGAGGAAAAGTACACTGTCATATATCTCTATATTTAATTTTACAACTAAAAATAGTATTTGTCACATATTTATTAAAGATTCTAATAATAATATTACAATTAATAAGTTAATTATAATTGTAACTAATAATTATTTAGTAAGCGGTATTATGATAAATTAGATAAACTAATACCTGAATTATCAGAATCAGATCGTTTCGTCGTCTTTTAATTCCATATTTGAAACGTAGTATATAAACGAAGCTTGTTTAGTTAAGGTCTGCATATGAGTTGAATTATTAAAAAATGAGTTTTAAAAGTATAAGTATAAGAAACTAATTAAAAATTCGCATTGCTTGGAAATTCTACTATGCCACAAAAGTTAAACATTGACTATTTCTTTCTCTAACTGCGTTTATATCTATTCTTTTAGCTATATTAAGTTTTGTTTATCATAGGCTGTACATGATTTTCTCCACATAAGTTTTTTACCTTTGATTCCAACTATGACGAATTTAATCCCATTGGAGAAAATAACACGTTTCTCTATAGGGTCATTTAAATGCTCTTTTGCAAAACTTAATCGTTTCTTTCTATTTTTTCTGGATATGTCTGGCTTCTTTCTTGCAACCCGGCGATAACACTTGCTTTTCTTCAAAATTTTTCGCACAGTATCAGGACATATTTTTTTCTTAAAATTTTCAGCAATACCTTTAGCTAGTTTTGAGGCTGTTACTGTTGGATTTACTTTTACCTCTCTGATGATGCTGCGTCTTTCTCTATTTGATAGAATTGAAGGGCGACCCATGCGAGGTTTAGAAACGTAAGTACCTGTTTCCTTGAAGTTACTTATAACTGTCTGCACAGATGAATGTGGACGACCAATATCTTTAGCAATTTTTCGTTGGCTTACGCCATCCTTCCATAATTTAACAATTATTTTTCGCTCACTAACACTAATTTCACGTCTTTTATTTTCCATTGTTAAAATTGACTGTTTATAACCAAAAATATTTTTAAATGATCAATTCTTAAACTCTTTTGGAAGTCAACTGATATTTAAATATTATTTAATTACACAATTTTGCTTGCAAGCGAATTTAAATTAACGGTAAATCTAAATATAAAGAAATGACCGCAGACCTTTTCTGCTACAAAAATTTGTTTTTTTGTAATTTTTTTTTAAAGAATAAGTGTTAATTTTTTATGTTTGGACTTCATTGTTGTTGTTTTTTTGTTTGGTTAAAATAAATGAGAAAATAGAAATCAGAAATAAACAGAAAGCAATATTTTGTGGATGAACGCAGACTTTTTCTACTAAATGTATATATACGCTTAATTCTATACAAAAACGATCGCAAATATGGTATTGTTCTATTAAAGATATATATTAAGGATATATTAGATATTTAAAATCTTTTTCAGGTAATAATAAAAGCAAATATTGTTCTTATTTAAGTGTCTTATTTCAAGGGTTTAAAAGAATAATATAGCAATTGACGTTTGGGCTAAATAAATTTGATCTATAAAGTATTTTCAAAACTATGACAATCTTTTCATGTTTCTAAACATTCATCATTGTAACAATAGAAATAGTTTTGTCTATTATTTATAAAACTTTCATAAAAAATAGATATTTTTCCTTTGATTTTCTTTGTCATGTTTTTGCTGTTAACAAATAAAATTTTTTTTAACTTGAACAAAAAGTACAACAAAAACTTCGAAGTCAGAACAACAAAATTTTCAAGCGCTAATTTGGGCGTCTATTTAGGAATGAGGAATGAACCCGTCCAAAACAAGTTTCTGAATAAATTATTAAAAAAAATAGAAATATTAACAAAAATAAATTCTTTTTGGTTGTTTTCTCATTTCATTCCACTAAAATATTTGAACATAAAGAAAAGACTTTACGTCAGATAAAGAATAAAAAATGAGTATGTTTTTTATAGACTATGTCTTTTCATGTTTGGATTTTTTTTTTTTTGTATTTAAATTTCTATTTATTTTTATTTCTATTTTATTTAATTTTTTGTTTTTTATACTTTTTAAGTTTCTTCCAGTTCACACATTTGTTTGTTAGAGTCAACGAAGCAAACAGCAATAATTTTACTTGATTGGATGACATCATCCATGCAGTTCTTCGAATAAATTAACTTGAAACCGCTTAACATTATATGCAATTTAAACAAATTGAATCTGAGGCTAACGCAAACGATATCACCGCTAAAAAACAAGTATAGAATTACTTAATTGTCAGACTTAATTGCATACTAATGCAAACCATTCCTAACTCTCCGTGCACGTTTATCTAAACACGTATTCAAATGTCTCCCTGTTAGTTTATTTGTTGCAGTTAAAGTATTAGAACAGATGTCTTAATAGTTATTCTAAATAACAAAAGCAATTAAAATTCCAACAAATTACATTCTTATATTAGTAAGCAACGCATATAAAGATTTAGACAGGAACCAGATACTTTTGAATAAGTTGTCACAATGTCAGAAGAGAAGAAGTGATAAGAATGCCATTATCCTTATTTGACCTTAAAATTTATATATCGCACTTCCAACACAAACATAGACGAGTCGGATGATATATTTAAATATTTTATTGTAAAACTACCGAGCACTTAAACTCGTAGTTCTGCCATTAATTAATTTAAGAGAATTAACCTAAATTACTTTATACATATTTTAATATTTATTATTGTTCATCAAACTGTATACAAACGTGGGTTAATATTTATTATTGTTTATCAAACTGTATAAAAATGCTTAAATGAATATCAACCACTATCATGTTTAAACTTTTGTTTACCATTTTACAATCCAAAACAGCTGATTTATAATAATGGCCATGGTACAATCAAACTTAATAATAATAATGGCACTGGTACAATGTTTAATTTAAAAATTAACAAGAAGAAAGAATGTTATACATGAATTTGGCATTAAAACTGAAACTTTTAACATTATTATAAGATCTTTATTCTAATTAAAAAAAAATTAGCAAATAAGATATGTATACGTGAACTATAAATATATCTTGAAGTTCAAATAAATTTGCTACAATTTGTGATTATATAGTATCACAATGTATCTGTATTGATCTTAATAGTCGATAATGGTAGAATATAACTTGGAATTCGTATAAATATTCCACAAGTTGTGCTTATATTTTATCACAATGTATCTGTCTTGAACTAAATAGTAGATAATGGTAGCATATGTAACCTTATAGAACTAACAAAGATGGTTATGACAGAAGGGAATAGTGTAGAAGGTCTACTTAAAGTCTTGAGGTGTAAGACTGAGTCCGACAAAGTATCATAAAAAAATTGATACCGAATAAACTAAATTTAAACAAATTACTTCTGTCAGGTTATGATTAATAGAATGCAAGAATCTAACAACTATATACCTATCTGACATCAAATACGAATCCTTGTTACAAGCAAAATTAAAAAAGCACATTTACAAAAGATTTATCTATTTAATATATAACTGTCCTTGCAAAGATGGGATCTAAAAGCGGAATGAAATCCATCATTAAAGATAGCCAGACCAAAATTTTAATAAGGTATTGCTGGTACCAATAAAAGTCCAAGCAGGACAGTCGAAGCCTGATTTAAACCTCAGAAAAGCAAAATAAACATTTTAATCAGTGACATAAGTTCTATTTTGATAATATGGATGTTGAAGTATAGATGAGTTTTTTGGAAGATTAGCCGTCAATGATTGAGAAACGGTTATAGCGGATTTGTTAAATAAGGCTAAGGTTATACTTTAGTTGTACCGCTAATACAGAAAAATAGATACTTATTAAACAAATATATCAAATAAGAATAAGAGATAAGAAATAGTCATTGGATGTGTTTTAAAGATGGTTGAGGCTGTACGTTTGTTGAAACGCCAATGAAAAAATTGTTGGTAGAAAAATAGATCAATACCATAAAATTAAATACGTAAACGTATTTAAATGTTTTTAAACTAAACAATACTAAAGCAAATGTATATAATTTTCAATTAAATAAATGTATAAAAACTTTTATTATGAGTATATGAAAGAATCTGTCAATTTTGCAAAAAATTATTTTATTAGCACAAAGATATAGCGTAAAAGTAGCTAGAACAAAAATAGTTAGTAAAAATATTTTCGTTTAAAATACGTGCTTTAATTAATATTCAGAAAACCTGTTAATATATTTTTAAATTTCGAATTCGAAGTTCAAAGCCATAAATATTTTGTATTAAATGTATTTTGTATATATTATCATTTGCAAAAATATCTAAAATATTTCATATAATATTATACTAATATATGCAAATAGCTATACACTATATGCATATATGAAAGTTTTTGCAAAAAATTAATTGTCTATATTTATATACAATTTAAATTTGTATTTTATTTATTAAATAATTAAATTTTATAATTTTTTTTATACATTTTATCTAAAATATGGTAATTTAGATTTTTACTTAAAAGTTGACATCAAAGATGGAAAGAATTACTGATAAACTTGATTTCTACTCAATTTACCTTTTTTATATATTTTATATATTTCTTTTAAAAAAATAAAAAAATAATTGATTTTAAAGCCTCTTTATTGATTTATTAATTTTTTTTCTGTTTTTAAATAAATAACGGGCAAATTTTGTTACTCCTTAATTCACTTTTTCTATGCAAAAAATCAATTACAAAGTGAACACACCCCTCCACTCAACACATTAAAAAAGCTATTATTTAATTTTATAATTTTACCTTCTTATTTATTTGTTTAAAATAACTAAATAATTCCCATAAACAGAATAGCAAAAACAAAGAAAACGAAAAAATAAAATAACAATTATCCCAAGCATTTAAAATTCATTACATTTTGACGGCAAAAAATAACAATAAGAGAAACGTTAAAAAATAACGTAAAAACATAGTTTCGCTATGTAGAAGCAAGGGGAGTGATCGCAAACTGGAACAACAACAAAGCTAATAGTAAAAATCTTGCTTTTTTATTATTAACAACGTATTTAGAACATTCCATTATTAAAAAATAAACTATGACATAATTTCAATTATTTTTTAAGTATTTGTCATAAAAACTATTTTAAAGAGGTGAGGTGATTACATTCGGCAGGGTCAAAATCAATTAGAATATATGTACGTATGTACATATGTATATCAAATGGAGAATAAAAATTATATAAAAATTTAGTACAATAATTGTTTTTTAAAAAAACAAACTTTTATGTCAACCACACCCTAATTATAACAAATACTTCATTTTATTGTTAAAATTATTTAAAAAATTAACATTAAAAAATCACTAACATAGAAATAAAGAAAATGAAAAACTTGGACTTAAGCCAAAAAAAACACAACTCACTCAATCAAAAAAAATTAATTATAAAAATGTACAAGTGCCATACTTTCACCGGCTTTACAATATTTCTTCTAATACTTTTAAATTCTTTTCACACAAAACATAAAAATAAAAACTTCTATTTTAATTTGAAACTTACCAACTGGCATTTTAAATTTTACTTGAATATTTTCTCAAATAATAACTTCTAAAAACTTTTAAAGCTCGCGTTGTTAATCCACTGAGATTCAAAAAAGTACTGAACACAAAACTTTCTGGCTAATCAAAATTGTTTGAGTTTTATTATAGCAGCGACATTAAGCAACGATTCAGGTATGTGTCGTTGTCGAGTGATTGTTGTTGCTATTTGTCTTGTTAGCTTTTTAGATCAGCGGCACGAAGCACGAAGTCATGGGAATAGCAAGTATCTTCTATGCTTGCGATGATGTTGTTGCTGCTAGTCTTATATGTATGTCATCTATATATGAATAGATGAGTAAAAGCTAAAAGCTGTTGATGATGTCATTAAATGGCATTGAAAGCACAACAATTTGTTTTTGTTTTTGTTGTTTTGAAATATTTTCGTACTTCATTTTGTCATCATTTGCCGGTCTGATTTTGTTTTTGTTTGGGTTACATTGTGAGGTGTTCCTTTGACAACTACACAAATTATTAGCTTTTTATGCTATCTTTTGCTATGACTCAGTAATTTAGTTTAAGACAAGTTCATAGATTTATTTAATTTTTTCTTTTGCATGTTGTTGATATTTTATTATTATTATATCAAGTGTTATATTTCAAATATTATATTTCAAATATTTATAAGAAGATAAAAAATCCGTTTAATTAAACAAATTTATAAAAACACTGAATCTGGTCGACTTAATAAATAATTTAATAAATAAATTGTTATGAAATTGGTTGGATAATTATATAATTTAGTTAAAATGAATGAATTTTCTTTAATTAAAATTTTTAAATTAGTTATCTTTATATATCTTTATTTACAAAAAGTAGACCGAAATATTTATATAAAAAATATTTTTTAAAATAATATATAATGCATTTAAACAAAACTTCGTATATATTAGGATAGGTTAGGTTATACCGGCGGTCCGTAAGGGATCAAGTTATGCTTATTCGTCCATTGTGTTGCCGTATAGTGAAAACACTCAAGATTTAAAACCACCTAGAACCCCTGATGAAGTTTAGAGTGTTGTTAAATGGTAGGTCTCATAATTGATCAAGATCATCAAGGAAGGGCTTGAGTAGTCACCGGGCAAAGACAGAGTAGATGAGACGTACTTTCATCGTCTTCCCCACAGCTGCGACAGATATGATTAAAACGGATCCGTAATAATCTGTAAATGCTACTTTTTAATAATTTGAATGTTAAATAATCGATCTTAAGTCCAGTTAAATAAAATTTAAAAAAAACATTATGATTTTTTTTTTGAAATAAGTAAAATATGATTCATTTGAAGGAAAGTGAATTTTCAGAATTTTGATTTAAAAAAAAATCAAAGATAAAGTGTCTAGTTAAACAGAATACACACAACGCAAAACAACATAAAGACACAAACAACACAACCTTAATCCGATCATCAAATACTTCGCACACCAAGAAATGTAATGCAATTGTTTAATATTTATATAAACTGATATAAGATTTTTCCTATAATCACGTCAAAAATATTTTTTGTACACATATTTGCAATCAAAAACCCTTTTATTGAAAACATTTTTCATAAAACAATGTTCAGATCATTTTCATTATTAGTCGCTAGAGGCTTAATCTAAAAAATGAAAATAAAATGTTTATGATAAAGAAAAAATTGATATTATTGAAATTCTGTTGTTAAAAAAAAAATTAAAAGAAAAATATTCATTAAATGGACTATAAAATGACAGTGATAAGAAATATAGAGCAAAATGAATTTAATGAATGATCACAGTAATATTCCTTTTATACAATATTATTTATATAAGAAATTAATGTTACTCAAAACAAAATATTACAGATATCCCAATAGGTAGTTAATATTTAGAGAACTTACATTTGAGAAGTGATTAAAATTTCTAATGATTATCTTTTCCTTAAACTCTTGTTTTTACTTATCTTCGGTCTTAATAATTGTATCAATTTACTGTAATTTTGCGAATCGATACCATATCATTAGGTTATGTTCGGACAATTTGGCTGACCTTTTAGTGTTAAGTTATACCAGATAGGGTTAAATCTCAAGGTTTAATTTGTAGTAGTCATATCACCGAATTTAATGGAGTACTGAAAGCTTTATTCCATATCAAATAAGTAATTCATTTAATGTATTAATTTACGTGAACTGTATAAGAGACTTCAACAAAGACAAAGCATAATTAAAATATTGTTATTAAAATTGCTCTAGATTATTGTTATTTAAAATATAAATCATATTTTTCAATAGATTAGATTAAAAAATATTTTATAAAATATTTACAAATTTAAATATTTCTTTCCACTGTTTCAGTTTAAAAAAAGGAAAAGTAAGCCTAAAAACATGCAATGCTTTTTATTTTATTTTTCCAATGATTTCAATCGTGAAAGAGTATTTAAATTTTAAAAGATGTTGGCTAATTATTTGGTGCACGACTTTGAATTGATTTAATTATTATTTATAAATTTAAAAATTTTTAAACGCGGCTGTAGTCGTTAATATATATATTATATATATTATTATAAATGACGTTACTATTCATTGCACATTTATAATATACATTGTCCCATACATATGCATGTATACATGATATATACTAATACACATATATAAATAAATATATATAAAATAAATAATATATTAAACCTATAAAATATATATACAATAAAATTTGGTTATAGCTTTTCCAAATTTTGCCAAATAATTTTTTCCATATATATTCAAATATTTCTGTTATATAGAAATCTTCAGATTTAGTAGATTGCAATGTTATTGGGATTCCGATAAGAACAGAGGGATGGATAAATGTTATTCTGCTGAGAAGATAGTCATTCCGTGGTAAGATTTCATACATTTCATATCATAAATTCTAATTCAATTACTTCATGTGGATGCATCTACTCCAAGTTTCGAGGTATAATAATTAAGATATAAAGAGTACATAATTTAAAAATTGCAAAAAATTTAATACTATTAGAAACTATTGGAAAGAGTTAAAATTTTACAAAAAAAAATATACTGCAGCTTATCGGCGATAATAAGTAAAAAAAGGAGTAACCACAAAAATATAAAATTTAAACAAATAAGAATATATTTAATTGTTGTTTAAATTTAAATGTTTCAAAGTAAAAATATTAACTATAAATATTTATATATACCATATATTGTGCTGTTGACTGATATATTGCACAAATTATATTATTTTATTTATTAATTAAAAACAGTAAAAACAAATTAATTTTTCCCAAAAGTCACATAAAAAATGTTGCAGTAAAAAATAAATTAACAAGATTGTGGAAGATTAATTACCAGTTTTTTGTACAAAAATACTTTAAGTAAATAAGAGCAATGTACTGATATTCACGTTACCTTATTAAAAAATCCTGAGTCAATCTTCTTAATATTACTGCTGCCTTTACTGCTATCGAGAAGAAATCTACAAAAATGGACTAAGTCGTGAATGAGAGGAAAATCGGAGTATATGTCGGCTACTTACAGAAATGTATATCGCTCGGATGCTGAACTGATTGCTGACGACTAAATTTTCGAAGCTGTCAAGGATTTTATATTACTTTGTTAGCCTGAAGATCAGATAAAAAATTATCATTGCCAATAGGTACTTAACACATTAACTTAAGATTTTCTATAATAAGTGATACTTAACTATTATTTTGAACTTTTTCATTTATACAAAAATTGTGTAGTTAAGGTTACTTATTCTTATCTTAAATCTGAGTAGATAAGAAGAAAGTTTCTCACGTTTGTGTACTGCTCGGTTTTGGTGGGATTAGTAGTCTTAGTTGCGAAACTGGAACTAATGTTAGCTTCTTGATGAGAAAGACAATTTTTATCTGAGGGAATGAATGGTATTAAAAATTGCTTAACAAAATTAATTTAATTTGAATGATAATTACTTTAAAATGTAACTAAGTACATATTTAAACTTATCGAATAAAAAAAATGCATCAAAGACAATTTCATGCTACTAGGAAGCACCATAATAATACTTCCTTTATAAATTAGAGAAAACTTGAACTTCAGTAGCTTGCTGCCTACTATTTTAATATAAACTTATAGAGTTTTCGCAAAATTGAAATGCGAATATATTACACACGGCAACAATCAAAGTTTAAGGTTGAAGACATAAAATTAACTAACTAAGACATACCTGAATGATGAAGTGTGTTCATTTGACGCAGCTGAACGAAAACTATCTGAGTAGACGATCTAGGAACCTTAATTTTCGTAAGAGACAGAAAAGAATACAGACTCTATGTTAATAGTCTATATTCTTGATAAAAAAATATGTTTAACTAAATATATGTATTAATAATAATTAAATTTTTTGGGAAGGGGCCTTAAAATTGAAATGGATATTTTTATATTAGAGTATAATATATTGTTATGTGATTGCCGTCTTTGAAGTTATAAAAGCACATATCTCATTCTAAAGTTATCTATAGGATACTAATCTGAAAATAAGTAAAAGTTACAATATAAGTTCCTATTTCATCAGGTTCTCTTTTTTAATGAATAACACATTTACACTATTCTATAAAACATACTACAAAAAATTTCCGTTAAATATTATATAAATCAGTGACTTTCAAATGTCATTAACGGTTAATTATCAGTGTAAATTACAGCAAATTCGTTTTATTATAAAAAATAATTATCGTTGGCTTTTCCGAAAATGCAATACCCTTCTTCTTATATGTTGTTATTTTATTAGTATAATGCGACCTTCAGAAATTATAAATGGAATTAACGCATTCTCTTTTGGAAGCTTGCCATTTGTTCCAGTTCCTCCTAGCCCAGTTATCTAGACTTATGTGAATGCCTTCATCTTATTCAATTCAGATAGTTATATAGCAAATAATTTTATATATTTGTTATGATATGTAATTAAATATATATATAAAATATATAATATGCTGCTATTATTAAATTTATTATAAAATGCATTTGAACTATATTCTCGACAATTATTTATTATATTAAAAATTATATTCAATTGTCGGTTTTATTTAAATGGGATTCACAAAAAGTATCTGGTAAAACCTTTCTTTAGTTAGAACAAAAATCAATCTTTTCGAAACCACATCGATTTGTCTTTTCATACTAATTAAGAATATATACTATATATAAAATTTATGTTAAGCAAATAGTTCTTCTACTATGTTACAAACTCTTGCAAAATTAATATATTCTTCTCTGATATTAGTGTGAAGGGTATGAAAGTACAAAACTATCGAACATTACTAATCTTCAGTTTATCAAAGACATAGTCTTTATTGCAATGAAATTCATTAATAAAAAAAACTATTAATAATCATAAAAATTGTTATGTCATAAAGTTATTAAATATAGAATAGAGATTTCCGGTGGAATAACTAATGTAGTTAAAAGTCAGTTGCAAACTTTTTCAATTGCATTTCAACAGTATTTATAATTGCATTTCAATATTTATAATACATTATAAATATGTATTATATATTTCGTCTAAGTTAGACTCATTTTGAAAATCAAAATCGAATTTAAAGAATAAAGAAAAAGAAAAACTTGATACATATATATATACTGAACCATTTAACAATATCGATATTTAATTGTCGCTTACTACTTCCGTTGGTAATTCTTTCTATGTAAGTCAGGACGATATAGAAAAAGACAGAAGTAGAAAAAGAAAACCATTCATGAATATATTTTAAGAGTATATTTTTTAAAAATTATGCACTGCAGATGGTCTACAAAGTAGTCCAAAATATTTATTTTAAAATATTTTTTTTAAATATAAACAAAAATGTTAACAATAATATAGTAAATATTACTTATTATTAACTTGAGTTGTTAAATAACTGACCTTAAGCCCGGTTAAATAAGATTTTATGGAAATATAATATTAGTCGAAAATATTAATTAATTATTAAAATAAGATATACTTTTTATAATTTTGGATAAGATGAATAAAAAAAGCATTTGCTAAAAGACACTTTAAATATTAATTTTTAATTACTAAAAGCTTTCCTATTTGCCTACATTATAGTTCAAATGAAGGGCTTTAATAAATCGCCCATTTGATTGATTGAATGCTTGAATAAAGAATGGAATCTCATATCTTAAAAGATGAACAGAAGCAGTTATTGTCACACGTTATATCTATATTTCTTGCATTTTGTTTTGTTTAATCTGCTAAGCCAGGTACAAACATTTTATTTTTGCGTTTTTTGTATAAATAGTCAAGGCAGGATAGCTTGTCAGGGCGCTCTGCTCCCTTACATTCATTTCTCAAATATTGGTCAAGCTGGTAATTAAAGAAAAAAATATCTAATCATACCTAAAAAAAATTGAACCATTTCATCTGATATCAAGATCGACCTGGTTCAAACTGGCCAAGAAACTTACTAGTCAGCTGTTTCAACTAAAGAGTAACCTACTCAGCACTTCGGTATCGATGCTGAAGGTCACCGCATATTAGGAACACATGGTATGAGATTGAGTCTAAACTATAATGATTGTGGATTTGCGAATGAGGAGGAAACTGTACTGCATCTGGTTTTTTACCGATCTGACAAGACAGTCATACTGCAAAAGGACTTGACTAAGTTCACTTAAATGGGTAAGTCGTGCCTTTCAGCGTTGTTCGTACCCTGACCTTTAGTCTGAGTATGAAAAACGCCAATCCGTGATATCACAATAACCGTTATTTGAATTCAAGACTGAGTATGAAAAATGCCAATCCGTGATATCACAACAGCCATTATTTGAACTCGAGTAGGGTTTTAGTGCAAGGCCACCACTTAACCTAACCTAACCTAAACTAACCTAATATAAATATACAGAGGATATATACATTATGTATACTAAAATATATTATATAATGAAATTAATACTGTTAAAGAGAAATTTGTAAATAAATGAACTTTATTCGGTCATATTTTAGGATTTGCAAATTTAGTGTTGTTCATATCAGAGCTTAATTGAAAAATTACTACTGAAAATTTTTTGCAAATGAAACCAATTGATTTAGTGTTGTTTTCTAACACAATTGATATCTTAATTAAAATGAATCAATTTGATTGTTTAAATGACAGAAATTGCCAGTAATTGAAATGATTTTGAAACAAACGACAGGGATGACAGCGGTGACACCAGTAAGGGACCGTAAACAATTTTATTAAGACTTCCTTTCTAGTTTTGCGCCATTTTGATTACGTTCAATTATGCTTATTCTTTTGCTTATTCTTTTCATTTTGCTTGAAAAAGACATCGAAGCAATATTTTTATTAGAACAATGATTTGGCATCACTCGAGTGCCAGTTTTTGCTATAGTTTTTATTATTTTTTATTATCTTTGATTGTTTTGAAAATATGTTGCGCATCTAATTCAAATGTGTGCACTCGATTCTAATTACGAGGCACTAAAAATGGCACTTGTGAGTTCATTCCATGTGGCTCAGAGCACATAAAGAACTTTAAAATCTAGTAAGAAAGCAAGCAGGAAATCTGACACTGTCCATAATTTAATTAAATTCAATTGTCACAAAGAAATCTTTATAAAACAAATGCGACAAAAATATTTCATGATACTTTTGTTTTTGTTATAATTTTTTTTTGTATTAAATTTGTCGTATGATAAATGACACGTAAGATAAATAAAAATTTTAAAACAAATAACACACGAATATTAATTAAGTAAAAATAGTCAATTTAAAAGAAAAATGTCTCCAAACATGTACAATTTTTATTTGAGAAAGTCTACAATGCTTTTGCGTAGAGTAAAGCCGGTTTGTTCAGTTGCATATGCGTATGTAGCTAGTCACGACACATATCGTATCCGTAGTAGATTCTCTACTTAATAATTGTGTTTGTGTATGTTAGACGAGCCCCCTTCGATATCAAATTATTCAAGAACCTGTTAATGCTTAGTTGATGAGTAAATACATATTTTACACAAAAACTTACATAGAAATAATGCATTAATTTTTTTGTTGTTTCATTGAAGAAGAAAAAGTATAGAGAGTGAAGACTTAAAAATGCAAAAATATTTAAATGGACTGCTTTTAACCCTTCTAAGCTATCGGCGCCTTATGGACACCAATGTGCAAGAATTTAAAAATTCTAATTTTATGCACAGTTTTCGATAATAATTTACTTAAATAATTTGTTTATTCATGAAGTTAACATTATAACATATTTTCTTTCACAAATGTTTTTTTTAATTCATGAATTAATGTAGTTCTGTCATTGATAATTAGTTTCTTTACAAATTCTTAATGATATATACATATACATATTCAGCTATTTACAAGGGTGTAAAATTAAAATATTTGTTCTTTATAAGAGCCACGAAATGGTTTTATAAATAAAAACAGTTAATCTCAAATTAGGCAATGCAGAGTCAAGAGTATCTAGAGATAACTAAACCAAATGTCACATTAACCTATTTTATTTTAAATTAAAAGTGTATATGAAATGATTATATTCACCTTTATGAGATTATTAGATTATATTATACAAGCTTTGGCTTGAATATACTATTAATTTCTCTAGGGTAATAGTTTTGTGATCAGTTTATCTTCGATGAAACATACGTATAAATTAATAAATTTTTAAAAGTTTTTGAGACAATTGAGTAAATAGAAACATTTAAATTTGTATGCACTTAGAGCAATATTATTTATTTTCATTAACAAACTATGTACAAAACATAATAAGAAAATTGTAATAAAACTTTAAAATAAATATTTATAATTGTTATTTTTATTTTTAAGTAAAATGAAATGACTTTTTAAGATCTATTGTGTTATTCTTGAGAAAATAATTCTAATTTTTTGAACTTCACAATGTATTTTGATTCAAGTTTTCATTCGATTCAATGCGAATTAGTTAAAAATACTGAATTTTGTGATTTTTTAACATTTACATATCAGTCTTATTATTTGTCCAAGGATATCACAATAGATCTTAAACAGTCATTCAATTTTACGTTAAAATAAAAATAATAATTACAAATCAATTGTATTAAACATTTGTTACAATAGATATATATATATATATATACCTATAAGATTTCTTTTGTTGTCTCCGGAGACAATCTTTTAAAGTTACATAGAAAAATTAAAGTTATTAATAAATCTCAATCATAAATTGCCATATGTATTGAATATATATGTATGTTATGTATATCACTTTGTGAATAATAAATTTTTTCTAATACAATGGATTTTTTAGAATTAGATATTTTGAATTTATAATAAAATCTAAAGAAAATATTTAGACTTATGTATGACATCACTAATTATTATTACTATAATTAGCTTTGAGTAAATAGTATAACATATTTATAATGCAAATACATAAGCTGAAAAGTGTGCAAATTATCAAGTCACAACTGTATTATTGTTTTTCACCTCTCTGACGAGCTTAACATGTGCATAACTTTAATTTTAGTTCAGTTAATTTCAGTGGAGAGAATCGTATTGCGGTTTGTTAACAATTTTATTCAAAAATGTTTAGTATGATTTTTGTGAAGCAGAAAACGTCACCATATTTCGGTATACATTTATCTTGTTTTGTGTGTAAATGTAAATAAGTACATATACGAAAATTGATAAAATGTTGGAAATGTGACGTAAACAAACGTAAATTGTATTAACACGATTTGTTAAAGTCTGATGAAATTAGCGGCAACTCAATGAAAATTACACTACACATGCTACATTTGGCGTCTAACTGTTGGGAGAGTTTCTATTCAGAAAAAACTGTTATACATTTTCTTTCGCTCAGCTTAGTATCCACTAAATGGCTATATCAATGCGAAAAAATCATTAGCATAAGCATGCATATTTTCTGCTATGTTTGACTTTAATTTATCCTACAATATTTTAATGTTTTTAATTTTTGCAAATCAAAACAAGTATATATGTAGATATATGTTGCGGTAAGCAAAAAACTCAAAACTAAAATACGAGATATTCATTGCTCACACCACACACACAACTTATGTGAACTCGTGTTGCGTGGAGAGAAGTGGTAACAACTGCTGCCACCGGGTAACGACATTTATTTATTTACAATGGAACAGTCGTTTCCGACCATCAATTCAGTTTAGCAAGCTGCGCGGTTCGGTACGGTTTCTTTCTATTTCAATTTCTGTTTCAAATTTAGACGAGACAGCAGCAGTCAGCGTATTTTAAGATAAAAATTACGATAAAAAAGTTTGAAACGTGTTTATAACTTAAAACGGTAAAAGAAAAATATCACAAACAACAATATAGTAAATAAACAAAATTAATTGTTTTTATCAGTGGTTATTTTTGTTCAAACAATATTAAATTCATCACAAATTTTAACAAAAATTCTAAGAATTTTAAATGTTTTAATATTTTATACTTGAATTTGTAAAATAATAACTTTTTTGTTTTTACAAATTGGTTTTTATCACTTGTAGTGCAAAATCTTTATCGTTTGGTGTCGATATTCCCAACTAATTTACACTCAAAGTCTACACAAAATAGTAAATCATACGTTGGCCACCAATCAAGCAACTTCAAGTCAAAGAGGAGCACAAAAAGATCAACCACGATGAGTAACAAGTAAGTCAAATTTAATTTAAAAATATTTTAAATAATTCAAATTTTTGCAAGTTGCATAATGTTTGTGATTGGGTGTTTTATTTTCTTTACATTTTACATTTAACTCTATTTTGTTTAAATAAAATTGTGCAATGAAACTCAAAATGAAAATACAAGAGAATAAGAGAAATTCCTTGACCCATTACTCGCAAAACGTTTAGTATTTTTAACTGAGGGTAATGCACTCTGAAATAATTTTTTAAAAATCTCATTGTACGGAAATAATCTTTATTTATTTGTTAGAACTGCCCGAATAATGGTAACAGATCTCAAACCTTTAGTTTGTGTGGTAAATATTCTTATCTCCAAAAATAATGCCCAAAATGTGCATAGAATTTTTTATCAAAAAAAAAGAAATCCTGTATTTTTAGAGTGGTGGGTAAGTAGTTAACTAAAATTGAAAAAGATCAACCCTCCATAATTTGTTAGAAAGCATTTTTGATTCTTTCGATTTCGGTGATCGGGTTGACACATTAATAAATGTGAGTGGTTAATTTATTCCCAGACTGCAGAACTATAAAGCGAGTAGAAGACTAGTGTGCCAATATGCATAACTCTGTATATAACGTGTACCAATGCTGTCGGGGCCACAATTCGGTCGCTGCTATAGAAACAAAGTAATTAAAATAACAAGTGTAACCGTCATGCTTCCAAAGCCCGACAAATAATTTAAAAAAATATATCAATTTCTTAATTTGATCAAAATGTTTGACACTTGTTTTAAGAGGGAGCCTAAAACAAACAGGCTTTTTTGAAAATAGCTATTTGTAGTTAGATCCTTGACTAATGTCGTCTAAAGGATGTTGACGACGTATGGACTAATAGTAACTGGATTATGTTTTGTTAAGGCTAACTACTCCTCATATTCACTTGACTTTGACCTTTGCAGAAAGTGAATTTGCTGATAAAAGTACCACAAATGAGTTCCAAAAATTAATAAAACCATTTTTCAGAAGGCATACCCGAAAATGGATTTGTATGACCGCCTTGGTGAATGTTACTTTTAATACAATCGCGGTAATCCTTTACGGTTTGTGTTTACAAAAAACTCCACTAGTGAGAAATCATATCATTTTGGTGAACAATTTACGTTACCAATACGTGAAGTTAATCTTCCATGAAATTTCTCGCTTAACATAATCAAAATAGAACATATTATAAGGTTCTTAGCACCAACTTGTTGAAAGCGTATATCTTCCAAACCTATGCATTCGATTTCATCCAAAAAAAAGTGGTATTTATCTGGTTACAGCGATCCAACGGTATAATCGGTATAACCACATATCAAATAGTGACTTTTTGTGGATGCAAAGGTTGTTTTGCAGTTTCTTGAGAATTTCTACTATCCCAGGTGCGACAACTTTATTTATCTAAAAAGTGAAATATGAGCATTAGGATTGAAGGAAATTTTTATAATTTTAACACGTTCAGCGATTGATACATGATAAACTTTATTTAAATGCATATATGGTATATTGTCTTGGATGATAGTTTCATTGACACTAAAACTGTGATGTCAAATTAGCGGATCGTTTATGTAACTTTCTCATTTAGTTTTCTCGAAAGATTTTTCACACTTTTAACAAACATGGCGAGTAAATAATTGTCAAAAGTGATATACATATGTATGTGCTATAATTATTTTTGCAATGGGTCAGACAGCCCAATTGGATTCTAATTTTTGAAATTTGTAATCAGTGGTTATGACTAGGGACAGCTCGAATATGATACTTGAAGGTATCGATAAAAGTACTAGAAGGTATTTGTTGCTTGCACTACGTTATTTTTATTTTTTTATTCTGTATGAATCTCACAACCAATGTGAGAAATGGAAAAATAACAAAAGTACTCACAACAACTTTTAAATGTGTTTAAAACTTACCCTATTTAAACTGCTTAAATATAAGCAGCGTAGAATAGCTAACTTTGAGTTCCATATAAAAAACGTTCGACGTTGCTTAAATCTAATCGCCTCGAGCTTATTGGAGACTTATGACAGTTGAAAGTTAGGGTTGCCGCTTTTATATAATATAGACTGAATGGTTGTTTGTCTAATATGTATAATTTTTAAAATTAAATTTAATAACAACTAAGATAACAGAATAGTTGAAAATTTAAGCAAGTCACTAATGGTATTAAGCAAATGCGTATCAAATTTAATGAACTAAACAGATGTCACATCTCTAAACAAAATTAGTTTACCTGCAATCGTCCTAAGTAACAATCCAATATATACCCTAAACTTTAAAAACCTATTTGCGTATATATTCGTATAGGAACATAATCCAAATGAATTTAGAAACTTCTAAACTATATTGGTTTGAGCTCCACGTTTTTCTTAAGTATAAAGTTAAAAGTCTTACAAGATAAAGCTATTTTTGGTAACGTCATGACTTCCAATATAAAAATCTTACAAATAACTTAGTATAAAACATCTATTACTAAAGACTAATCGCTAATTTTTCATGGTATATTACGAATAACAACAATTACAAAACTCTTGTTATACTAATTGTAAAAATCGAGTTTAACAACATAAGATAAAAATTTATTTAACTGATTATATATGGAACGCGTTAATCGAATAGCCAGACATCTCGGATTCGCTGACACAGTCACCTTTTTAAAAAGGTTAACTTTGCTTAACTATTAATTCAAATAAGGTAAAGACGAATTAAAAAAGTTCTTCGTGTTAAAATTTTTAAAGTAAGCTATCGATATCGAATAGTATCGGAGCAAGCCAAACTTAAAATAAAATTTTTTCAATCAAATCGCTCTCTAATAAGTATCTCAGTCCATATTATTGTCCTGAGTTCCGTGTAATAAGTGAAACTTATTTTAGTTTATCTTAAAAATTTCGTTTTCTTTGCTTTTTAAAATATAATTTGTAATAGTCTCTAAATTAAGAAAAGATTATATTTCCAATAAAATAGCCTGCTTACATTTTCTTTGAAAATATTATACCTGGTATGCTGCTATGACATTATCATATACCTTATGCAAGCATAAAATGGAAACATTATTATTTAAAAAATATATGTATGTCAAATATATGTATGTAATTTAGTTAAAGATTAAAAAGTCAAAATTTACACATTTCTTACAAGCAATATTTAATTTTCATTCAAAACAATAATAAAATATTGAAGTTTAGGTTGGCGTCGCCTCCCTGCCTCGACCTATGTACGTCCATGATTATATCCAATTATATATTTAAACCTTGTTTTTTTATTATTCATATAAAAAAAAATAAATATAAATACAAATTAAATAAATAAAATAATAAATAAATATAATAAAATTTATAATCGGGATATTCATATAAAGTCCAATAACTTAGTACCTTCTTATTCGGGAAAGTAATAATATATTAAAAAATAATTAAATATTCATTTAAATCAATGAAGATTTCGATTCGAGTTGCAATAGGAAAATTAATAGTTTCAGACTCAGTTGAAAGCCAATATTATGTTTTTCGTCTATATTTTTATTAGCCATCTGCTCTATTTGTTTTCCAACCGATCAAATGTTCAATGCACTCTACTACGAATATATTGGTGCCAATAATTATTTTCGAAAACTAAAAAAATTTGACAAAATAGTGAAATTAAAAAAAAAATTTATAAATACAATATATATATGTTATATATATATATAAATATGTCTATATATATATAAACTGTCAAGTATAAAAAATAATTTTTAAATAACCAAGATTTTTAGAAATTAACTAATCATTCTGCCGAATTGTGGTTTTGATGGGGGCCGTGACATAAATTTCATTTGCAAAAAAAAGCAAAATATTTTCAACTAAATTTTTTTAATTTTATTTTTATTTATATTTTAGTTTTCTTCAAAAAAGCACGTGGTAAACAATTTTATATTTGTTTTAAGTTAAAAATAATTCAGAGACAGTAAATTATTTACGATTCGACTTTAGGTAAAAGAGCACAACAGTTCTCTGAACTCTCTGATAAAAACAATATCTGATTATTTACGTAAAATTATTTTTCTATGTGTTGATTGAAAAGTGATTGTAATATATAATATATATACTATATATTAATATATGTATACATATATAATATATATATGTATATAATATATGTTACTACTATTTATGATTTGCCTGTATTAATTTTATTATCCATAACTATGAGAAAAACTCTCTTAATATTTGAAAATAAATAAAAGTATACTTATTGCTCATTATTCTCTAACATAACCTATGTTAATTATAATTTAATTTATATTTATGAAAATATATAAATTGTCTTACATTGATAGTTGCAAATTGTTTTGTAAAAACATTCATCATTCATACATATTATATTATATGTATTACAAACAGAATAGTATTGAAATTCAACAATTAAAAATAAAAAATATAATTAATCAATTCAATTATTCTACAGCTGGTTTATGATTTTGTTCTAATATAACACAGCAAGTGCAAATTACACAGCAAATTACAGAAAAATGAGCAAACATATAAGTCAACTAAAGCTTTGAGTCAGTTGGCTAATAAACGCTGACTCTGAGCTTCAAATTTGGCAGGGCAAGAGTTCAACCCCTGGTCTTAGAAATATTTCTAAGACCATTGATGATGGTTTTTTGGCAATACTCAAAACAGCTGTATGGTCAGCCAAAAATTCAATTAATTAAAATAATATAAAAAGATTTTTGTTGTTGTAGTTCACTATTTTTCGAAACCTCTTAATCGTATATATATTACTACATATAAATTATATAACATATATTGCCATATAAGTAAAGCCTCAATATAGATTCAAAATACTGTGTAAAGAGTATCTAAGCTTTGACAAAGCGAAAGTAAACAAAGTTACTTGTTTTATTTTTAAAACTTCTATTTTTATTTAACGTACTGTAAGCATAAAGTTAGATTTTAGTACATCATTATCATTATTCACAGTTAGTTTTATTTCTAAAGTTTTGTAATTTCAGAAGTTTATGACTTTTTATATATATAATAAATATAATATATATAGTGAGCATTTTACTTAATAGAAACTAAAAATTTTCGTAACGGAAGTTCAGTTCTCGGTATGTTATTGCTTTTTTCGTATAAAATCTGTTTTTACATAAGTTCATCTCGACTCCTAGCGACATGTGTCGTCTCGTGAGTAGAAATATCTCTGTTTTTTCAGTTGCAAGCTTTATGCCATGATCATCAAGCCAGATTTTTGTTCTCACCATAACACAAGTTAATTTGTGGCGCGCTTCATCTAAATATCGTGCCGTTATCACTGTGGCTATATCGTCAGCAAAAGCAACTAAGTCTGAATCATCTGGTATTTGTATTTCTAAAACCATTGTAATTTAGATTCCAAAGATCAAATCCAGATATGGATCTTTCGGCGGCTCATGATGTTACTTGAATTCTCTCTTTACCATCACGTATCTCGTAGACTAGTTCTCTGTCCCTTAAGTAGCTTTGTAAAATTTTAATTAGGTACGCTGATACTCTAAACCTACGTTTGAGTGTATCAATTATTTCACTCCAGTTAACACTATTGAAGGCATTTCGGACAACGAGACTCATTAGGATAACTATACGTCTGGAGCGATGGTTCCCAGTCTGCGCTAATTTTATGCTACTAATAACATATGATGGCGAATATAGAATACATAATATGTTATCATTTTCCGTTAGGCTTATGTTATAGTCGAACACTCTTATAAAATAAATTTTATACTTTACTGCGTAGGACATTATTAGTCTTTAGACAGTTTTAAATGCCGATTAGAAATAAATTTCCACAAATTTTGATGTCTAAAGAGCTAAATTAATCGTTTAGTCATTAATTTCTTATTGAATTAAATATGTTAATAAATAATTAAATTATTAATGTACTGAAAATAAAAGGTCAATAATTTAAAAAGAAATAAAATCTTGGAGGCTGGACTTCTACAAATCTGTATCTACGTATTGTAAATTAGCTCATATAATATAGGTATATATATATATAAATGTAATGTATCGTCATTAAAATGTAGGAAGAAATATTTTTTTATTTGCGTGAAATATAATCTACAGTTTAATGAAATTCTAAATATGAGAGTTTTAGATAAAATTGCAAAACAATGACGATTTTACAAGTTAGTTTAGAGGTCAAATAAATGTTAAAAGAAAAAGTGATCGCTCATTTTTCATATGAGTTGCAAAATGTGTTCGTTTCTCGCATTAAACGTTCCGTATTTATAATAGTACGTAAGAATGTTTAGAAATACAATTATAATTATATATATTTATATTTGTTCGATATTTACTATTACGAAAAGGTTAATGATATAAATATATATATATATATTTCTTGCTTTTACATTTTATTTTTTGAAACGAAACACCTTTTCAAATAAAAATATTTTCTTTGAATATCTGCTTTAGTAATTTACAATATTACTTATATTACGACAAAGTTGTTTTTATTAATACAAAAAAAAACACATATTTTTTTTTGTATTTTCTTAGTTAAGATTTGCAATTTTTCAATTCAAATTTCCCTCTAAATGTGCGTAAATGAAATCTGAACTGTGCCAGATCCATTATTTTAAAAATATCATTGGTTTGCCTTTTAAGTGTGATATAAATATATTATTGGTTTATTAATAGTTGGACGTTAATTTGTATATTTTATAATTTTAATATTTAAAAAAATTATAGAAAAAAACTATATTTTATAGAAATATAAAATAAGTTTGTACCATGTCTTTCCTTGCTGAATGTCGAATTATACGAAACGCTCAAATTTCTAATCACATTTTCAATATCAATTTCTTAACATAATAGAACAATAGGTCTCGGCATACCTTTCTTTGTTTTTTCTAGCACTAGAAGTTATAATAACATTTAGAATTTATAATAATAAAACTACTTAAAATAAACAACAAATCGTTTTGAATTTGTGTATTTTATCGCTAACATATTAATTTTACCATTACAATTGAAGTTCTCCCTAATGAATATTTTATTCTCTATTATATTTACTAATATTATTATAATATTATTATAATATTTGATATACATATCGGAATACACATCAAATAAAATATAATCAATTCTAACAATAAAATATCTGAGAGATCCTAAGCAAAGAAGAAAAAATATTTACAAATTCATAAATTTCTATAAAAAAATAAGGTTGCCAGATATCTGCATATACACTTTTAGTAGAGAACAAATTAACGGTTGTGTATTATACAAATCATTCATTTTAAGATTGAATATATTTGCTTAAAATAATGACAATAACAATTATTACCTAATGTATACCACTCGTTGAAGGTTTAGACTTTTTGTTTTAAACATAAGATAAATTTAAATCTTAACAGGCACAATGTATCGTATTTGGAAATATTTCCTATAAACTCTGTTGATTAATAGCAAATAATAATTATAAAACAAAACATGTTGAATGTAGAGAGTTATTGTCTACATACAGTTATTGACGGCTAATTATCACCAGAAGAGGTAACCAATTACTTCTAACATATTTAAGTATTATACATTGTGACCGAAAAGCTTTCGGAAATTCTCATTTAAAATTCGCGCGCTGTATATTTTTCGATATTTTAAGTTTATGTAGTTTGGCAGCACTGTCCTTAATTACTATGCCAAAAATGAGCGCGATATGTCAGACAGTTCGTTTACGGCAGCTGTTGAAACCAGTTCACCTCAGTAGTGCGTTGCGAAAAAAACAATGGAAAAAAATATTGAACAAAGAGTTTGCATCAAATTTTGTTTTTCGAACGAAATTTCGTGTGCAGAATCGTTGCGAATGCTACAAAAGGCTTATGGGGAATCAGTTTTATCGAAAACTCAAGTTTATGAGTGGTACAAAGCCTTTCAGGACTGTCGTACGACCGTCGAAGACATGCCGCGTTCTGGACGACCTTCGACCTCTACCACCGACGAAAACATTGAAAAGGCAAAGGAAATCGTGTTCAAAAATCCTCATGTGAGTGTTAGAGAGATAGCACGAGAGCTAGGCATCGGTCGTGAGATGGCTCGTTTGATTTTGGTGGACAATTTGTGTATGCGACGTGTCAACGCCCGGCTTGTTCCGATTCACCTCAATTTGTTCAACATTATCAACGATTTTAAGGCCAAACATTCAATAAATACCATCGAACAGCCACCGTATTCACCTGATCTTGCACCGTGTGACTTTTTCCTGTTTCCCAACCTCAAATTACCACTCAGAGGAACGCGTTTTGAATCCATAGAAGACGTAAAACAGAATTCGCAGAGGGAACTCAAAGCCATACCGGAAAGCGCCTATAAAAATGTTTTGATGATTGGAAGAAACGTTTGGCATTTGTGTATCGCTTCTAATGGAGCATATTTTGAAGGAGATAAAATAAATATTGATGAAGATTAAGAATTTTGCGTTTTATTTAAAATTTCCGGAAACCTTTCGGTCACAATGTAGATTAAAGCAGGAATAAAATTATTCTGCATTGCGTTCGAGAATATTTTTATAAATTTTGTTCACTAAAGTAAATAAGAATTATAAAATAAAATATATTAAATCTTATGTGTAACTAATCATTCTCAATAATCATTTATTTATACTTTAATTATCTATGCTGATTCAAAATATTTTCATGAAATAAATTGGTGCCAAAAAATATAATGAGATTTAATTCTAATAAACTTATAATTCTCCTGAAGTTAAAAAGTTATCATTACCACCAGATATATAATATGATTACGTAAAATGATTTCAGAAAGTAAACATTAAACTGTGATAAATACTCAACACTTTAAATGATATAATACCAATTTTTTATCAATTATGTTAAATGAAATTATTGACCTAAAATATTATATATCGTGAAGTAAATATTGCAAAAGTAAAGATGACATGTTATTAACTAAAACAAAAATAATCGCTGTATATGAGAGCTATCCAAATTCAATTGAAAGACATTTGTTATATAGAAAACTACACTTTCACAGAAATAGTCAGTATAAAAATATATAAGATAAAAATAGAAATATTAGCATTAATTAAAAATTACATTTTATCTCAGTACTTAAATAATCGAGTATATAAATATAGTTTGGTTTTCTCAATGAAACTTTTTAATAAAGGAACTTTATCTAAATGCACCATACATATCTATTGTGTGATTAGTTACTAATCATTACGAGTATTGTATGCAGTTCTTGTTCCGTGCCATAATGTCAGACAACAAACCAAAGTACAAATTTAGTTTTTTCGTCATGACTCAGTCAGAAATGTATAATCTTATCAGAGTCCCGCTTATCATTTTTCAATGGATCGCTTGTTCTGATAACTACTTAATAATTTTTTAAAGTTCAAGTTAGAAAAATTATGATTAAAACAATTTAATTTATATTTCGCTATAATTCATCTCATATGCATATGGCAGAAAAGGCTTGTTTTTTACGAGCCCTTTTTTTCTCAAATTCAAGACGCACAGACGCATGAGTGATTATTATGGGCGGTGAATTACATTTGCATTATTTTATTGTTTTTTGATTAGTTACAAATTTTATTATCTATTTGTATGCTGCCATTTTTAGTTAAAATTATTATTAGCTTTGTAAATTATTAAAACTAATTACAATCAAATAAGTATTAACAAAGTCTCATATATTACTGATTATTTAACATTGCCATTATTACTATTATACTATAATAATATAAATAAATTTATTTTTAATGTCCGTTTTGATGAGATAAGCTTAATTCTTGATATAAACTATTATTTTCAATAAAGAGATTTTTGACTAACAGTAGTAAATTAATAGTTAATATTTATATTTTTATTTATAAACAAATAAAATAAATGTGTATTATCTATAAAATAATAGTGAAGTTGTGGAACGCAAGTTCAAAAAATGAAATAACGCCGAAAAGTATACAGTAAAAATTTGTACACAAATTTTATTTTCTCATATTAAAGGTTGATAAAAAAAATATGAAGGCTTTAAAAATATTCATTTAATTATTATTAAATAGAATTCTAATGTCCATTTTGACGAAAATAACTATTTATTATATTATTTATAAAATAAATAGTATATTTTATATATATATATTTATATAATATAAATTGATGTTAAATTAGAATATTGAGTTGATTATTAAATCATTAATATAACTATATCAACAGTAAATTTTACTTTTTTAAAAAATCTAATAAAACTATTCAACTGTTTTTCCTACATGCCGTAAAATTTTAAACGAAATTCTAGTTTTAATGCAGTTTCATAAGATATAGTATGAAATATGAAATACTAGTAATAATGCAATTCCGTAAGATATAGATCATGTTTTGGCATGAGTCCAAAATTTTCAGCAACGTAAGGTGACCTCTAGTCTGTGTAAGAACACTGCTAGTCCGTGGTGTCATAATGGGCCATTATTTGAGCTCAAGTTGCCTTTGGCCACAGACCCCCCGCCACCCTAACCTAACCTAAACTAATTTAAGAAGTGAAAAAAAATTATAATCAATAATATTCTGGCCTTTTAAACAAATCTTCAATCGGCACATATCTTTTTTTACACAGACCACAAACATTTTCAAACATGTCACATCTTGAATAAGTAGCTTTATTTATAATTTAGCCAAAAAAATAAAAAAAATTTTATATGTATTAATTATTTTTATGCAATATTTAAACAAACTAGTTTCAAAAAGCAGAAGAAAAATGTGTTTTTTATAGGAAATATCCAAATGGTTAACACAAAAGATTGTAATTTTTTTTGACCTAACAGCAGTGTGAGATAGACATATAAATAAAATAAAAATATTGTTAATTAATTTAATTAATGCATGTCAAAATAAAAAAAAATGGTTTCTGCATATTTAAAATTTCCGTTTTTGCAAAATATTATCTGTCAGCGTGAATGTCTTGTCACTAATTAGTGAATGTATAAATCTTTATATATAATATATAAAATTTATAAGAAATGAAGAAATTATATAAACACCACATTAATAATATTGCACTAGTACAGCATGGATAAATACTTTAAAGATAATGTTACGGAAACACCTGCAAGAATGCACGTTTATTAGAAATCTATTCAGATCTCTATGTCAGCTGCTTGTATACTACACTTTTCAATTAAACATATATTATTGTACTTATATTAATTGTATTTCCCCATTCCTTTAATGTGTAAATTAAGTACAAATAAAAATACTTAAACTGAATCGTGCAATTGTCTTATCATGAAATCTTGATTAAACAAAAATACTTACATTTTATTGCCATTGACATTAAAAGTACAATCTACTTAGAAATGAAAAATAAAATAAATAAAATTTGCATATTTTCTTTTTTTTGTTTTTTTTTTAATTTATTAAAACAGTAGAGAAAACTATTAAAACCAGTTTAAACAAATTGATTTAATGCATAACTAAAATAATTGTAATATATATCGTTCACACACGTTTATATGCTCAACTTCAAGGTCATTTCAAATTAAGTTCCACAAAGTAACTCATAGTGGAACAAGGGAATGCATTTTGTTGTACTTCCACACAGCGATTTTAGTAAGCTTGCATAAGTTTATTTCATGGAACGAGTAGTAAACAACAACAACGAATAGTAAGCAACAACAACGAATAGTAAACAAACAACACGTGCAGAATTTATACTCTATAACTGTAAAGCTAATTCAGCTAGTATTTTTTAGTTTTGTTTTTTGATTTTTTTTGTTTTTGTTTTTTCAAAAATGCGGTTTATCCGCGCTCCGATTGGCTGATGCATGGCGGTGTGTCTCAGTCACTAGTCACTATTTACGTCTAATTGGGTTTTTATCTTATTTTGGTTTTATTTGTAATTAAATTGAAATATGCTTATTTCTATAAATTATATTATGTGATTTTAATTTGAAGTATATTTGTTGTAGATAGCAAATAAAATAAAATAAAATAAAATATTATAACATAGAATAAATATGGGAAATTATTTGAAAAGGGTCGTTTAAAGGTGATTATAATAAAGAACAAGAGATATAGCATTATTGCCTTAACTACGTAACACAACAATTTTATCAATTTAGATTATTATTAATAATTCCAAGTAATTAAGTGTTAAAAAACCATTTTTAAATTAGAACGTTTTGACGCAGTTAACACCAGATAGGTATTGTACAAACAATTTATTGTTTTTGATATATTTATTTTGACACATTTTAAATGACTAATTTTTGTAATTCATTAATTTTTATTTATTTGTGATTTTAAAAATCATATTTACTGTAGTTAGCCATTACAGATATGAGTCGTCCTTGGCCGCATCTAGTAGCCTCCTTCAGCCAGCCTGTTCAGTGACTTGCTGTGGTCATTTGGTAGTATCGATGTCATTCGTCAGTCGTCACCTAATTCTTCTTCGTTTTGCAATAGAGGACGATTACTTTTGTGTCATTGGTTACCTAATTCTTTTTCGTTCCTTGATAGTGGACGATTACTTCTGTGTTATTCGTTATCTTATTCTTCTTCGTTCCGCGATAGGGGACAATTATTTTTATGTCATTCGTCAACTAATTCTTCTTCGTTCCGTGATAGAGGACAATTATTTTTATGTCATTCGTCACCTAATTCTTCTTCGTTCCGTGATAGAGGACGATTGCATTTATGACACTGGTTGCCTAATTCTTCTAATTCTTCCGCGGTAGGGAATGCGCACGTTCTCTACCGAGTTTTACTCTACAGCGTGTACCGACATGGTTAAGTTAGCGATGGCGCTGAATTTTTATGCAGTATGCCAATGTCGCGATATAGCTTGTACACTTATCGTTGCATCCAATTTAATACTCGTTGCTAACGTGTAAGAGACCACAGATCTTTCGAAGAATATTTCTCTCGAATGTTCCTGACGATTTTTCATCATTGTTGGTAATTGTCCAAGCTTCTTTACCATACAGCAGGACAAGCATCATAAAAGACTTACAAAGAGTGATATTGTTTGTCAAGAAAGAGCTTTAATTCTCATTGCCTATATAGCTCAAAGACACAACTGTTGGCAAGACTGTTTCTTCGTTTTAAATACTAGATTTTTTTATTGAAAACTTGCGAAAGAAGTTGTGAAAGAATTTTGTTTATTTGGGAACCAGTGCAAATACCAAAAATGACATCAGCCTAGAGAGCGTATTACATTTAATGTATACATTTTAAGCAACAAATTAAAGAACAATATTTTACATTGAAAATACACACCTCATCTCTTCACTCCATAAGATTTTATTTTCGTATCTTATTGGACCGATGAAGTATTTCCTGCATTTGTGTCGAATAAGTAATACGAATAACACTATATTATAAACAGTATTGTATAATGTAGGTATGGTAACAGTCAAAATTTAATCCTAAGGAAAAAGAAGGAAAAGAATATTTTCCAATTGATATTAATATATCTAAGCAGATTTTGTCACTTTTAAACCACTATGGCGCTACTGTATTTATTATCAATATTTTCGAATAAACTATTTGCAAGATTTCTGTAAATGATGAACTAATGTTGCCAGGTAATTAAGAACCATACGAGTAGGTTTAAATTGTACTGTTGTATAAGAAAGCCTGATACTATGAAATTAAATGAGATTGATTGTTGAGTAGGTAATCCACATAATGCTCTTGCAGTTTCAATGGACTAAAACGTTAATTTAGTTCTAATGTGCTTTCGTCAAATCAATCTTTCATCAAAGTTAATGTCTATATAAACAAGATTATCTTCTTATAAATCAATTTCCTCTAATTATCCATTACGTGAAACATGAATTAATTACCGTATCATTATATTTATATTTGTTGAAATATTTAAAAATAATAATGCATTACGCGCGTAATTACTATAGGATATTTATTTAACTAAGAACCTTAGACCTCCTTATCTAAACATCAACTTAAAATTAAAATAATTTATAAAATCAACAATTACGGATTTTATTTTATTTGAGTTTAAATTCATGTATTTTAACTTTAATATATAGAACTAAATCACGTTTTTTTAAGATTTATTGCTTTTCATTATATACTCATGTATAATAAAAATAAAATACGTCAATATATTACTTTGCTAACAAGATCTGATATTGTTTTACACATAAGTGGAAAAAAAGATTTTCTTAACTTTTAAAAGCAGAACTCCTAATATACTTTGCTATAAAGATAACGAAAGTCATTCACTTCTTATCAGGACTTGAAGCTAGAATTTTTAATATTCTTTTAGTTATACGCACCATAATTAGATATTTAAATGTAAATTCTACTAATTTTTTAATGAGTTAACCGAGTACTCGCAGTTACCAGTACAAGGGCAGAATAGTAGGAATGCATTTGAACCTTTAACGTTGAGTATATAACATATGCAGATAAAACCATTTGAGTGTTTATAAAATTAACATAAGACATTGACACGGTAAAAATTGTTTAGTAGTTCTGAAACGTTTAAATAGTGTAATCTAATCGTTGCTATCTTTCTTCATTATAAAATGTTTATGCTAATATAATATAATATAATATAATATAATATAATATAATATATAATATAATATAATATAATATAATATAATATAATATAATATAATATAATATAATATAATATAATATAATATAATATCATATAATATAATCCTAAATCCAGGCGTGGTAACTTCGAAACTGTTTTTTGAGTTTTGGTTTAACTTGCATCAAATCTTATAGCCCTTATTTTTCTTATAATCTCCCAAATCAGTCATTTCTAATTAAATGAGATTATTAATACAAAGATATTGCTGGCGACAATCTAACTATAAATACCATATCATAGATAAGATAGATTAGTTTGAATATGTGGGGCAAAGCATTTAAAGTTCTATTCTATTATATTTATGGAATAAAGTCCAAAATATCTTTTGTTGATGACCTCCTAATTGCAAAAAAAAAAAGAAACACCGTTCTCAATATCGTCTCTACATCGTCTCTAAATTTGAAAATTTATTTAAAATAGAATATATATAGAAATTAAAATATATATTGAATTATATAATGTTTTATATATAAAAATATAAAATATATTATTTATATAAATATATAATATATTATGTATATGAATATATTTGTTTTACCAAATATTTTCTGAAAACTACAAGTCATAAATCCCTTGGAAGATTTTAAATACAACTTTTCAAGATTAGATTTACGATAACTATAACTTTTGAGTTATAAATCTTTTTATTAATAAAAATAATTATAAGATAATTGTAATAGAAAAATTTGTATATTAAATGATATAAAATTTTACTGAAGCATTTTCTAAGAAATTCACAGTTAAGGGTTTATAAAATTATGGAAACCTTTTAAAAACTCAAAATAAAATTTTTCTATTATAGATTTTCGATAACTACAACTTTTGAGTTATAAATCTTTTTTCGAATAAAAATGAAATGTATATATATATATATTTCATTTTTATTACAAAAAAGCTATATAACAAAAAGAGATATATATATATATATATGTATGTATTAATGTATTTATATACAAATAACATGAAATGACAAGTCATTTTAAGTGCTCAAAGGTGAGTGCGCTTCAATTTCAAATTCAATTGATAATTTGTCATGTTTTAAATCATTATATAAATTCCTTAAAATATATGAAATAGTTCATATATAATAAATATTTGAAACTTAAGTACAAAATAAATTAATTAAACAAAAAACTTAGAACACGTTCGATTCTTATTTAAAACAAAACTGAACACTTTTTCGTCAGTGCAAGACTCGAACTCGAACTGTCAACAGCGAAATCGGTTTTGTCGTAAAACACAATAACTAAAACAAATTATTTTTTTTAAACAATAAACATAGTTTCATTCTCATAAAGTAATTTTATTTTTATCAATTACGACTTAATAGCTTCAACATTGCAAATTAGAAAATTGTTAACAAATTAAAAAAGTACAAAAAACGAAACCAATTTTGCGGCAATTAAATAATTTAAATTTAGAAAAAAATTGCTGCTGAAATTAAAAAAGTGTTGTGAACTATAACAAATTATGTGAAATTTATATAAAACATATTAACATAAAATAAAATAAATAAAAATTGCAAATTAAAAAATTTAATTAAATTGTATTTTGCAGTCGAAAAAATTTATTTTAGTGCGAAACGAATTTTAACCTTAACAAATGTTAAAAATATTTATGTCAAATTGATAAATCCACTATAAAAAATGTTGACTTAGCATTAAATTTTATTATATTAACATATATTAATATATTATCAACGTACTTTAGTAAGATTGGAAAACGTGTACAAAAATATATTTATAAACAAATTTGTTACTCATACGCCACCATGTAAAAATTATGCATCAAAATTAATGGTATAGAAGCCATGAACTAAATTTATGAGTTTTATAAAATTCAATATAAAACGAAATAAGTAAATTGTTTTTTTTTATTTTTATTAGTAAATGAAATTAAAAAATAAAATATAGAATTAACTTTTTTTAATAACTCACTATATATAAAAAATGCATAAAAATATTTGCAGAACATTTCAAATAATAATATTTAATATTACTATTTAAAAGTAATATTTCCCCTTTTTTATATATAATTTTATTCATTATTTATTCTTGTTATTTTTTAAATATACTAATGAACTTTTTGAATTCCATTGAGGCATAGCGCCTCAATATTTTAATAACTATAAATTATACTCTATAACATCAAAGAAATACAAGTTAGTAGCAAACAGAGTACTGTGTCTTCATGGATGTCTTATCTAGATATCTAATCACATTTTTTGTGAGTACTCGGGTTCTTGAAATGGAAACTTATGACACCGTTCAATAGCAGGATCTTCTTATTATTCTTAATGTCTGCATTTATCTCCAACATTTGCATCACAAAAGAACTATTGGTTGCATTGCACAGTCAGGCTTTCTATATTATATCTTTTTAAGTAACTAAATCTTTCACTTTTAACTGCCTAAACTTTTTAAAAGATATTTTAAATTATATTTACTATATGTAAGAACTTTTTCTACATTTATTTACAAACAAATAATAATAATAATTAATATTTTAAATAAATCTTATCTTTCTAAATTTAATAATTTTACTTTACTTTATTTTGTCACATGCATTTAATTTATTTTACATAAATTATTAACTTTATCCTGTCGTAATAAAAATATCTTAATTAAAATATTGCTATGACATGTTCAGAAAATTTTTCCTATCATTCTTTCTAGAATTGCCACATTATTTATCATTCATTTTTAGTATAGTATCTATATACTATAAATTTGTTTTGACACTATATTGTTTTTATATTAAATATACGGGAATCTATTTTGATTTATTTCAAACAATAATCAAGTCTAATTTATAGTTCAATAAATTAGATAAAAAGTAATACCATATATGTATTAAAATATTTAAAAAAATAATTGAAATTATAATTTATTAGCTTATGAAAAATATTCTACTATCTATCAAGATAAGCTACTATATAGAAATTATTGACAGGTTTTTTTTTAAAAAGTAAATTAAATTTAATATAACTTAAGAGTTCTAACACACAGGATTTCCATAAGTATATGAAAGATGTTAACAATGCTATTTATTATTTTTTAAAAGGAATTCCAAATATTAGAAGTTATTTTTTACAAATATATTTAAAAATTGTACATTTGTTTTTTTAATTAAAAAAAAATGGTGTGAAATTTAATAGAAACTCTCAGCATCCTTTACAAAAGAAATAAAACCATGTATAGAAAATGTATGCATCTGAATTATCCAACTGTGAAGAATTGATATAAGTTATAAAGTAAGCTTCTTCACTTTATGCACGCATGCAGACAGTACTCAATTTAGCACACATGTATATATAACATTAAAGTCAAAATGCCACATAGCAGCATAGCAGCAAAAACATTAAAAAGAATTGAAAAGAATACCGAATCAAAGCCCTTTTTTATAATACTCGTATAGCTCATTATTTCGTCATATGATATAAATAATATAAGAAAAATATATCGTAATTGTCTAAACTTAACCCTGGTGTTTTTTGGCCTGAACCCAAATAAATATTGTCTGTCTGCAATAACCTCAAGTGTTTATTTTACTTAGTTATGGTAATATTAAAAGAACAAATGACATGTAAGTCTCATTGTATCAGATATGACCAATACTCTAATAATCATTGTATCAGAATTAATATAATACTAATAATTACTATAATATAATATAATTATAATAATAATAATATTATTATATATTATTATTATAATAATAATATTTTTATATATAATAATTTTAATAATATGATTATATATTATTATTTTGATAATAATATTATTATTTTAATAATAACTATTAGCATGAACTCTGCATATTGATTAATAGTATAACATAATTCTATATATGTACTATTTATACTATACAATTATTCACTTATCAGGCCATAAAAACTCGTTACTGGGGTTCTGCCTTACTGTACTATGTATAATGACACAAAAAAAAAAAAACGTTATATGGTTTTTAAGCATATCAATCGATTTACATAATACTTATTTAAACACTTCAACCACTAAATTGATTAAAATTAATTTAATTATATTTCTATATTAACTTTTCAAATTCGTTTTAAAAGTACTCTATACGAAAATGGTGCGTAAAATCCAATACTCTTTATCTGTAGTTCAGAATAAATAATTAACTCTTATAAATTCTTCATCTAATTATCAATTATCAAAATTGTTGTAAATAAAATAATATGATACAATATATTTTTCTGATATGGATTGTTTACTGATACTGTCTAAATTTAAACATTTTTATTAATGCTCTTTTGATTCAAGTGGTTATTATTTGTATGAAATACTGATAAAAAAATCTTATCTTTACATATATAGTATAAAAATGTTTAAGTAATTCTATTACGGAATTTTTTAATTATTTTAGAAATCAGTTTTTTGCAATAATTTTTAGAAAAATTAAGCAACTAAAAAGTTAAACAATTTCGGAAATATTGAAAGTTATTCCAGAACAAAGAAAAAAAAATTAATTCTTTCATAAAGAGGTTTTCGAAAAGTAGAGAACTACAACCACAAAAACTATTTTTTATATTATTTAAATTAATTGAATTTTTGGCTGACCATACAACTGTTTCGAGTATTGCCGAATATCCATCATCAGTGGTCTTAGAAATAATTCTTGTATTTAATTAATCGTAAATAATTTTTTGAGACTGCAAGTACCAGAAATCGGACTCGTGCACTGCCAATTTTGATTCTTTTATAAATTACAATCAAGGCTAAGATTGCTTTCCAAGTTTTGTTAATTTTTTCATTCTACCCCTAATGCCCTAAGTTCCAAATTAGTTCAATTGTTTTAAATCAGAATCTTATCTCCTCATATATTAAATTAAACTCTTAAATTAAGAAAATTTGCAATAAATGGCTACGCGTATACAGAATTTTTATTCGTAGTATAGTCATGTAGCGAGGGTTATTCAGAAGCATAGCGCCCCTCTTAAAATCTAAAAATCTTCAAAATACTTTTAAATTTTGAAAAAAACTTTTCCATATGTTAAAGAACTTATGTTATATACCTTATTTTACTTATTCTGTTTCGTTTAATTAATTGCATCCTAGTTGACACAAACTATGTTATGTCTAATACTTTTTTAAATTTTTTTTTGAGCTAAAATCACATTAAACTATTTTTTTTTTTAATGTTCACATATCTTTACATTGCCACTATATCACTAATGTCACTATCAACAATACTATTTATTAAATATTTAAAATTTTTAATTCAAAACAAGGTCTTAAAATCACTTTAGACTATGTACTTATACTTATTGGAGAGAATTACCTAACTTTACCAGATTTCATAAATGAAAAGCTTCTGATCAAAGAAAAAAATTTTGAATCCACATTGATCAGAGATATATAATCAGTAAAGGGAACCGTAGAACCATAGAATTTTTAATAATGTGATTGAGGCCTTATGCTCCAGTAGGAGAAAATGACAGCAGTAAGTAACTAATGTTTCCACTATTTTTCGCAAAAAATATGATAGAAATAGATCGGCTGCATTTGTTCTATAATGAATGGTAATACGTAATAAACTCCTGTAATAGAAATTTTAACGTTATATTATTTTTTACTTACTGTCAATTTACTTATGGTATATGGTAATATCTACAAATAATATGAAATGAGTACAAGAATAGTGACGACCTTCAATTCGACTTCTTGCCAACAACAATTTTTTAAAAACTTAATTAATTTTTAATTATCAAGGAATTAAAAACAACTAATTAGTAATATTAATTAATTAACAAATGATATGTAAATTAAACAAATCTCACCCACTTGTATAGGCCATTCTTTCGTCTCCCTATTAAAATTTGTATTCGTATATCTGCAAAAATAATGTTAATTGCTAAAATGATTTTAAATCGTTCTTTGAATAAATTGTAGTATGAAAATAAAATTACTGCAAATTTATTAGTTAGTATAAAAGCAATATCTGTAAATAAATGCTTCCATATGATTAAAGTTTTTATCGTCAATTTTATTTTAATTTGGAACAAATACATTTGACGTCAAGTTTTAAAAGAACTCCTTTCCTCTCACTTCAATTTTTGATTAACAGAAGATAATTGTTTATCATTATTTATTTTTTTTTTTTTGATTTTTTTATGTGAATTAAATTAATTATAATTTTCGTACTAAAATAAATCATAAATATAAATTTTTAGCAAAATATAAAATCTGATTTTTGCTAAATCGTAAATTAGTCAAACTTGTTTTAAATTACGTATTCATACATGCAAAAATATATTTTTACATACATATAGTATATATAATATATGCAGTTTGTTTATTTCAAATAAATAAATAAAATTTGAAATTAATTAAGTTTTGGAAAGTTGAGAGTTATTTTACTTTGATAGGAACTTACTATTTGTGAAAGTTGTTTCAAGCTATTGTAAAAAATTCGTAATTATGTACTTATAATATATAAATTTTTAAAATTAATAATTAATTAATGCATAAATAAAGCTTTATAAATTTCTTTTATATTATTAAGTATTAATATTGATATTTTTGAAATATGCTGTATATATATCTCTTACTCTCCTTTTTATTAATTCAAGATCGAGTATCCAAAGAAAATGGAACAGCGTAAACATGTGTTATTGTTGCTTTAACAAATACCAGTATATGTTATACATATACATCTAAGTATATACTAACATTACTTTTGATATATTTCCTAATTAATAGTGATCACTAAATCGTAGTTTATTTATTATTTGTTTTAATTTTTCTATAACAGACTTAAGCAATACCAAGCTATTGGCTTATATTATATATATATATAGGCTTCCTATAAAGTAGAGTTAGTGCGACCTTAATAGATCTTTTGTACTAATAGTAACTTCCTAAACCAATGTTTCTCATCTTTTTTGTGGTATTGAAGAATTACTTTGCTCAAAGTACAACTATATTTTTTACCTACTCTAAATACTATTCTTTTTTTTAAAAAACTACTACTAAGTTTAGAAAGTTTGTAAATGTCGAGATAACATAAGAAGTAATAAAGGAAACCCCAGTTGAGTAACATTGCCTTAACTGAGGAATATTAGTAAAAGTCATAATATACTTTGCCTAAGAATATCTGATGATAATAGAATCAAAAAAGCGCAATATCTTTTATCCGACCTAGAAGTTTAACATTTATCCTCATAGATACATATGCTGTTCCATTTACATATAAGACCTATCTTGGGAAAATTCAGATGGAATTGTGTCATTAGCAACCCGGTTCTGTTCTACTGAAATAAATTTTCTTTTTATATACAAATGATGCATTAATTATACGATCGTATCGCTCGATTTATGTTTATCTACTATACAATAATAGTGTTGACATTTTTCGAGTATTATCTAATCGTTAATCAAAGTCTTAATCCGTAGAGTCTTAATTTCATGATTTACACGTTTATTGCAAAGTTAATCTAGGCTTTACGATAATGGTAAATGATAAATATACTAATTTGGTATACTTCAAGTAGAGTTATTAAATTTTATTCGAACGTTTCGGTTCATATTTTAAAATTAATCACTTATTTTTTTCATTGTTTTATGAATTTTAATTAATTGAATAGATTGTCACACAATTTTTTTAAAAAATCTAAAAAACAAATTTATTCATAGTTTTTAAATTTTTTAAAAATAAAATTTTGTACTTTTTTTATAAATTATAATTCGACAAACGTACGAATTTGTTGTATATTTCAATGGAAGTTATTTTACACATCATACAAAATAATTATGTGAATCACAAAATGTGTAATTTCGAGTATTTATTATTATTTATTGCACTTTACAAGGTACTTTAAGTAAATAATAGGAGAATCAATTTTAGAAATATTATATATTACGGAAGTGAATTTAATTAAAGAACAATATGTCTCAAATGAATGTAGAGCGATTTGTATGATGTTGTATAATATATGTATGTGTATATTATGTTTATTATATAGGCGTATTTATTAACAATAATAAACTTTAACAAAAAAATTAATTTTTACGCTAAGTTCAAGGTCGAATTTTCGTTCGAATTTTCTAGTAAAATAATTATTGTTTTTTATTTAATGTTTTCATGTAATTATATTAATTGAGATAATAGTCACACCCCTGATTATTAATTTTACCTTATCCTATATAAAGATTTCTAAAGAAACTATAACTTAATTATCTCATAGAAATAAAAATTTATAAATATAATTTTAAGTGATAAATAAATGACAAAACTTGTATATATAATTTATATAGTTTATATATAGATTGGTTTTAGCCTTAATTTAACGTTTTATAAGTAATAGAGAATACGAATCCTTTCAGACCACCGAAATGGGTTAGCTCTGAATATTTTATCGTTTCTAGGTAAAGATAAAGTGAGAATATTCTTCTAAACAAATATTAAACTCTTCTCATTTACTTAAACTTGTTTTATTTTACTATTTACTATGGAAACTTCACCGTTAAATTCCAAGTCTGACATTGTCTGGTACTTAATGGGATAAAGAGCATGTTAGTTTTCATTAAAGGTTAGAAATATCATCAGGAGCAGTTAAGTTTCACAAATAATTGTCGAAAGACTATTTAATTCACAAAAAGTCATTGTATGTGACATTGGATCTGACTAAGTGATAGAACAACACTTTTTCAAAAATGTTGTCAGCGTGATACAAATTGTTAATTGCGTTCACTACAGACATATGAATACTAATTTGAAGATATGGATGTAAACATATATGATTTCAACATAATCCAAACAATACTTCATGTTTGGACGTCATTGCGATAGCAATTCACTGAACGTGTAATTTCACTTTTAGATATTGGCAATTGATGACACAAAACTATATGATTTGTTATTATCGGACTTTTATGTGGTCTTATGCAAAGGATCATATTTATCTAAAGAACCCTTATATTGACGAAGATTATCAAGTTATGATCGAGCTATTACCAGCAATGTATCGGCATATGAAATGACCACAAAGATGTTCCGTGAAAAAAAGTTGAATAATATTCCATTGCACCTATTAAATTACCTAAATTCAGTGGGATGGATTTAGTCTCTACTCTTCTATACTAGGGTTCTTGCGAGGAATGTGGTAACAAAACGGCGAAAAATCGCTAATTGAGGAACATTTGAAGTTATCTTATGGCCTGCCACTGCAACCAACAAACCATTCCATTGCATACCTAATGGCAAATAATATATTAAAATAATAATTTAATCGAAAACTCAATTAGAAATGTATTATATTTACTTTGACTTCTGAAAACACGAAAAGGATAAACCTGTATTGTATATATCATTTCTTTTATTAGTTACTGTTTTAATGTAGGTACTTGTCCTGATTACATATTCTCGAAAACAAATTTTCTCTGAGTTAAAGAAATTCAAAATCCTGATTGTAATGTAATTATTATGCGATATATATTAGAAACTCACGTTTGTTTATATTTAAATAATACAATAAATACATTAATCCATTTTTAATTTCCAATTTCGTGCAATTATCCCTAACAAGTTCTCTACTACATACTACAAAACATTGAATAGTTACTTTAAACTATTTTAAAGTAAACAGATATTGTTTGAAAAGTAATATAATAATTATATTAAATATTTATGAATGGTCGCTTGTTTTTTTTCTCTTAATAGTTACACAAAAAATATACACACAAATATATTATTATTATTAAAGTAACAATTGGCAAATATTGCACTTCCTGTTGTATAATTAAATGCGAAAAATGAAGTACGATCACACTTCGAACATAACACGATCTATATTTTCACAGAATCAGTTTAGTGTGCTCATATTAATCTCACTTAAGTTTATTTTTAGCATAAAATGTATCTTCAGTAATCTTAAATCTCTTACTTAGATGTCTGCCCGTTTAGCGATTTAATTCAATTAAAATCCACTAAATAAATAATAAAAATAGCGACGTCAAAGACCAAACTTGTGTTCAGTTAACATTAAAGTATCGTAACGTTCTGGAAATTCTGGAGCGAAATTGCCTTAGGAGCCTATGAAATATTTAAATCTTAATATATTTAAAACGTATTTATAATTTTATTTAATATTCACAATATGTTTTCCAAGAGAACGATCAAAATGATTAGATGTAGTGAATAGTGACCTATAGAAGAAGCCGAAGAAATATATAAGAATCATTGTCTATAGTTCGACAGATAATAGTTATTAGACCCTTTAATAATTACATCATATTTTTCCAAGAGGACGACTATACAGAAAATGTTTAGATATAGTGACCTAAAAAAACAGAAAAAATCGATGAGAATCAGAGGCTATTATTTGACAAGTAATACTCATTAGACCCTTTAATGATAGAAAATGATTAGATGTCGTGAAAATAGAAAATATAGAAAAAGATTTTAGTCATAATTCAACTAGTGGGAAAATATTTTTTTTGCTCAAACAGAAATTAATTATTTAATATTATATTAATATAAAATGATTAAAAATAAAAATTGTTTCAACTTAGCTTTATGAGAGAGCCATTAAATGTAGTTAAAATATTTCGGATGTATCTCCCACTACTTCGAATGTATCTTATAACTTAAGTTCAAAACATATTTACTGTGAATTCCACTTAAGATAACTTCTGTTATCAATATTTAAAAATATTTGTAAGCGAAGACTATAAGTAGCTTATGAGTGATATGTGACTCCTTCACAACTTATATTTATAGTTTATTTAATTGAATAATTTATTATTATTCAATTATGTATTAAAAAAGTTGAAAGTTTAAACAAATATTTGATAACTATAACTTCTGTTTATTTAGCTTTAAATACAATATTTTATTTATGCGTGTCCTACAAAGCCTTTTTCTTATGATCTGAAAACCCTTTTTTATAATAACGGTTTTGTTTCTTCATAAAGACACCTGCTAATAATCGTTTTCAAGCGGAAGCAATCAATCGCTCACTCAAAAACGATTCGTTGCTATTCGCATTTTATTCTCTTCATACAAGTATTCGTATAGAATAAGGATAAGTACTTATGCTTGGCGGAGTAGATAGCACAATAGGAAAGAAATGATGGATGTTTGATACAATATGTGAATTGTTTTTGTAATTTCGATTGGTTAGACTTATTGACTAATTGCTTGAAAATTATTCGCTTCATGAACGATTCATTTTACTAATTTAAGGTTTTTTGATATACATATGAAATATTCATATAAATATTTGTTAAAGACCTATTTCATATATCCACTAGTTTTCAACCAAATAATAGTCGAATATTTAAATTTGGATTTAATAATATTGTCGAAACTAATTTCATTAACAAAAATTTAAAATCTTAAAAAAATATATAAAAAATTGTATTTGTTCTTAAGAGTAAATATTGCCACAGTTGTTCTCAGGGAAGAATTTAAAATTTGCTGACGGTCACAATTAATATATAAACAATCAAAAATTTGACATTTGTGTAAAAGTCTTGTTTTTGAAAATAGTATAAATAGATTAAAAAATATTGCCTTATAAAATTCCATTGTTTTAAAATAGCTTACAAAATGACCACTTACGTGACTTATTTTAAGAAAAGTTCATAATTAACTGCATAAATTATTAAGTGCAATTTTTATCAAATTAAACAATTGTTAAGATAGAATAGCAAATATATTTGTTTTACTGAAACTATTGGTAATAAATATTTATGAAATTCTGAATTTGCAACTAGCCATAAGTTTACCATATTTATCTTTCGTGTAAATTATTGCAGATACATGTTTTTAAGACAGCAAAGATAATAACTGAATGCATAATTAAAAAAATTATTAAATTACAAATTTATTATAAACCTTTCAAACGTTATTTATTTCACAATAGTTCCACAAACTAATATTATTAAATATCTCCGACTTGTACTGTTTACCATTTAAATATTAAGATATGTGAATCTTAATTAGTAATATTATAAGAATATATAATATGTTATATTATATTATAAATTAAAAACATTTTGTAATAATTAGATCAACTGTTGACCTATAACCAAATTATGTATTTGTCTGTGACTATATATAATCCTCCCACAACACCTGTAGTTGTGTGGTATAAGTTGGCATAAGTATAATTTTGTATTTTAAAAAATAATTGTCAGTATTTAATGATTTATTTTGTTTAAACAGCTAATAATAATGTTTATATTTTAAATTAATTTTCATTCTTTTATTAAATATATATATGTATCTTCTTCAAATGAAAGGTTTATTGAAGTGTATAAGAACAATTTTTTTTGCCAAAATCGACTTTATTCATCAATATATGTTAGGCTTCCTCAATTAAAACAAAATCATAGTTAATGTTTCTCTACGTCTCTATTTCTATCGTCTCTATTATAGAACGATTTAGCTAGCTTAAGTCTCAAAATATGTTAAAGTCTCAAAGACGTCATATCTGAAAGAAATCACTTTTAGCTTCTAGTTAACTATTGATGTGATAGTTCACTTTTCAAATGACTCTCCAAATTATTTAAAATTGGGAGATATGAACAAAAGTTCTTTATATAACACTCTCAAAAAAAATATTCTTTAAATTTGAAATAAATAAATAATAGTTAAGCAAATGTATTCAGTTTTGTATACCAGTAAAGAACCAAAATTGCCAAAACTCGTAAATTAAGTGTAGGTTGCCTTTGTGTTTTACCATATGAGTACACGGTTTAAATTTTTCAGAGCTTAATTCTTGGCACTACTACTTCTAAAAATTATATACGAATAATTGAAGCCGATAAATATCCCAAAAATAAATAAGTATAATAAGAAATATTTGGCAATTTTTGAAAAAGCTATGGTATATGGCCAGCTTAAGAAATCACTTACGTAAAAAAAAAATTTCTCAACTTATATCCTTTTTTCTATTCGAAATAAAATTCTAGTCATAGGATATAAAAATATATAATTAAAATTTATTGTAATATACAGTTAAAAGTACCTTTAAGTAATTAACAAAAATCTTGTGTTATCCTTAGAAAAATTAGGATAATAGACATTATCTATTATCTGGGGTCTATTAATTCGTAAAAATTTGATACTCTGGGAAATAATAAAATAATGTTTTTTTAGTGGTAAAAAAAAATATAATAGTATTTCTATTGCTAATAAAAATAATAGTATTTGATAGTTTTTAATGATTTTTCTTTTTTTTTTTGTGTTATACAAAAACATTCAAACCGAATGTTGTAGTGAATTATTTTAGCTGAAAAAAATACAGCTTTCTTGAGAATTTTTCTTTGCTCGAAAAATAAATATTGGGATTAATAAGTACTAAACACAATTGAGCTAAAATTAATCATTTGTTCGTAGAAATAATATATCAATATATATATAAATTTTTACTCATTTTTTTGTAAAAGCTAGGTTGACCACAATTTGAATACATTAAAAGTTGCATTTGATTAAAACCTAAAACTTTCTATAAATAAGTCAGTTAAATAAGTATTTATAACATATAGAAAATACATTATTTTTTATTTTTTATAAAGCCATAATAACATAGTTGTTAATAATTGTATTAACAGTCTTTAATTAGTTATATTGGGACGGAATTTTAATTTATGTATATAAGCTTAGTACGTAATTGTTTGTTTAGTACGTAATTAAAAAAGAATTAATTGTAAATTAATACTATAAACGGCGAAAGCTTATTATAAATCCAGTGATGATAGTTCATATGATTCAGTAACCAATTTCCATCGTCAAAACGTGAAACCACACCTTCTGGAACTTTAGAGGAACAAAATCAAAACAGAATGTGTTGTCTAACGTATAAGTCACAGCACTACTCTAGCGATCAGATTTATACTGGATTCACATGAGAGTTTTGTTTGTAATTTTAGTTGTCATGTTCGTAATTTAAATTGTCAGTTGTTGTTGCAAAATAAATGTTTTTAACAGCTAAAATTATAAACAAAACTCTCGTGTGATTCCCATGTTACTGATTTCTGTCACATCTTCCTTATTTTTACAAAAGATCGGGTCTTCCAAAGTGATATGTATGTCTGCAAACTCTCCCTCTCTATCTCCCTCTTAGTATAGAAATTAGGGTAGACTTATGAACTACATATTGTGTAATTTTAAATATTATAAATTGAGTTTGATTTGAATTGCAAGAACGGTGTTTTATGTTGCTCGAATATGTACCACAGACCCGCAGTGGTCTTTCGATATACACATATATCATAGTTCACATCTTTTGATGTCATAAAACTACTTTTCTTAATTATAGTAAAAGGAATGTCTATAAATATTACAATATAATGTTATACTAATCAAATACAGATTATTTCTTTTATTTTGAATATCTTTTAAATTGTTATAATTGTATACTTTATAAATTCGAATATCCATACCGTAGATTTTAATTTTTTGCTACTTATCAAAATTTTATACTCAAAACAGAAATAAATAATTAAAAATAAGTTATTATTTATATAAACTCCATCATATTCAAATTTAAATTCATATTCAATTTTAACAATTAAATTCAAATTGAATTTTTAATAAAAATTTCTCTATAATTCTGATACTACTTGTTAAAAATCCGCTACTGTTATCAGAATATAAAAATAAATATAATGCAATCTAATAAAGCATCAATTTGCCGCAATTTAAAATTAAAATTAACTATAAGTAAGACTCAAGAAGTGTGAGAGACAAGTGAGTGCATAGAGTACGTAAATCCCCAATATCTCTGTATACAATTTTTTCTGCTAAACGAGTAAAATTGAAGAAGCAGCGATTTGATACCACAGAAGTATTCCTTTGCTGACGGACGACGGTTGTGTCGGCGGGAACATTTTCTTCGTAAGAATTACATTCCCGAAGTGCTTATACATTTTTCCAATCATAACTTAGAATAATAAATAATATATATACAATATATTAATATAATAAATATTATAATAGTGGAAATTATATAAAATACATGGAAAGTATATAAAAAACTAAAATTATTGAAATTATTTTTAGTACTTATTTCTAACTGTGGTACTATAATTAAAAAAGTGATTGATTATTTACTCGTATATTAAATAAGAGTAAATAGAAAAATATTTTAAAAACTGGGACCTTGAAAAAATATAAAGAAATGACATATAGACGCATCTTACCGATAAGTGTAATTTTCCTATTAAATGTATATGCACGTCCAGTATTATCAAGGACTTTGTACAATAATAATAATAATTTAATAGAAAAAAGGGATATATCAGAACTAGAATTACCAGCATGGTAAGTTGCACTTTTTTTAATATAAAAAATATTATTTCTCATGTTGTATTTATTTAATAATAAAAGAATTATGTGATATATAGTACATAGATTGTATAAGTTTTATTTTTCAGTCATAGTTTTATAAAACAGAACAGAACAAAATTTTAAAAAGTAGAATTAGAATTATTTAATGTACAATATAATTTATTACTGAAAATAAAAATTAATTGGGTTCAATAGAACATTTTCAATAGAAAAAGAACTCAAAACTATGTGCTGCTTGAGTAAGTACATACGTAGGTAAGGAAGTCGTTAAAGGTTCAAAATGTTTTTAAGTCATTTGATATTTTTGCTATAATATAATGTGTCAACATGTCCTTAGTGAATACCTTGTGGATGGTGTTCCTCACTAGTGAAACACCATTGTAACCTAACTATCTACCTAATAAGAGCACAATATCATAAAAGTAGCGCGTGGATAGCACAAAATATCAACGCTATAGCTACCTTTAAACGAGCTTTTTAAGCAAGAATTCAAGCAATTTCTTATACAAAATAATATTTTGTGTTATTATACTGGATCATTAGCAAAAAAATTATTGGTTAAAAAGAGATGTCCACTTTTAAAAATCATCTATTACATCTAGTAGGTGTCTAGTAATATGTTGACGTAGTATTATGAAACATAGTATTATGAAATAAAAATCAACTATTTAGTAAAATTTAACACTAATGTTGATTCATACTATATAAGGAATATATATGAAAAATCTGGGAAGAGTTTTTCTTTATTTCTGATATTAAATTTATAGTTTGTAAGGAATATAAATGAGAGAAACGTAGTATTATGAAGTAAAAATCAACTATTTATAGAATTAACCATCAATGTTGATTCATACTATATAAATAATGCATATGGAAAAACTGGAACGAGTCTTTCTCTATTTCTCTATAATAAAATTATAATTTCACCATTTGTAAGAACAGAATGCGATGCTTTAAAATAAAAACAACTACCTCTATATATTACATATATTAATATACCTATATTATATATAAAAATATATTAAAATCAGCAACTTTATATCGTTCAATTTTTAAACAAGTTTAATTGAAAGTGTTAGTAATACTGTAATTAGGCAATTATATCTGTGCGTCTCCTACTCTCGGTAATATAGATAATAGATAGAGTCCAAATAATTATAACAAACAAATCAGTTTAAATGAATATCGATGTTTACATAGAAGCAGGAATATCTGTAAATTTCATATAACTATTGTATGTTCAAGATATAGTGCGAATAATATATTATAATCTTAGTTATATCGTTATCAACTAGTTTTGTGAGTATTTGGAGTTATTAGAGATTGTAATTTAAATTTTTTGGTTCGAAAAAATTCAGAAATTCAATTTCTTAAACAATGATTCTTAACATCATCAAAATTTTATAAATCAAAATGCAGCAGATCAACGTACCAAAGCCACTCATCAACCACCAAGTGCCATTCACAACTCCCGTCGGTATTACACTATTTACAAGAATTCTCCAATAATAAGGGAACTACCTGAAATACAATATCAATAACAGCAATCACAACAAGAATAAAGATAACGTAATGCAAACAAATTTGATGTATAAAATAATTCTAAATCAGAATAATTTCTCCTTCTGGAAGTTATACACAATACAACTTATGTTAATTAATTTAATAGTTAATAATTAAATAATATATATAAAAATATTAAATACTGAAATTTTTCATTAAGAATCTAGAAAATGTATGATTAATATGATTAAACTGATCACCATTGATAAGAACAAACGTTCTCATACTACTTTTTCATTACTGATTAAACCTTATCAGTAGACGGGAATTAGTTTTAATACTTTTTTTAGAAGAATGATTATTTAAAATTGCATTTATTGATATTTTTGTATTGAAAGAGTTTTTAGTGTGATTTTTCGTTAATCACAACAAATAATAAACAAATAATTTACAACACAGAAATGCATACGATTCGTAATATTATGGAATGTCCAAAACAACGTGTTTAATCGTGATTTCACTCTTCAATTGTATTTTAAGTAACTACTGACATACTCTATTTATACATATATTTTATATATTTTCTTTTAATACTCGTAGATACTTACTATACTGTAAATAAATTTCACAAAATATCAATCTTTATTTGATATAATATTTTTTCAACTTTCTAATATTTTTTACAGTCAAATTTACTGCGAAGGACCCCTCCTGCACACTGTGCAAATGGCGCATTTATTCAAGGATTCAAAGACATTTGTTGATATGAAACTTAAATATTCACCGGAAGAAACAAATCTTAAATTCACAGAATTTATGACTTCCAAAAATAATACACCGACCGAGGATGATATAAGAGAATTTGTAAATGTAAGTTTTTCTAGACAACTCTCTTTTATTATCTTACCTATCTACTTATTTACTAATAATAAAATATTTTAGAATCATTTCGATGATTTAGGTAAAGAGTTCGTACCTTGGTTGCCAGCAGATTGGAAAGAACATCCAGCTTTCCTTGACAGCATTTACGATCCAGATCTTAAACAATGGGCATCCGATCTTAATGGAATATGGAAAGATTTAGGTCGTAAAATGATAGATGATGTATTTAAAAACCCTGAATATTATTCCATAATACCAGTTGAACATCCAGTAATTGTACCTGGTGGTCGTTTTATTGAATTCTATTATTGGGATTCTTATTGGATTATACGTGGTCTTTTATATTCTGAGATGTATAGCACAGCACGTGGAATGCTTGAAAATTTTCTATCCATTGTTAAACGTTTTGGATTTATTCCAAATGGTGGTCGCATTTATTACGCCACACGTTCACAGCCACCACTATTAACAGCTATGATAAAATCATATGTAGATTTTACGCAAGATGAGAAATTTGCTTTAGATGCACTTGAAATATTGGAACATGAATTTGAATATTGGATGAATAATCATACAGTACAAGCTAAAGGTCATGATATGGCTACTTACGGTGGTAGTTCTAAAGGTCCAAGACCAGAATCTTATCGTGAAGATGTTATAACTTCCAATTCATTCGTAACTAATGAAGAAAAAGAGAATCACTATTCTGAATTGAAGGCTGCAGCAGAATCTGGTATGGATTTCAGCTCACGTTGGTTTATTAATGAAAATGGCACAACCCAAGGCAATTTAACAGACTTGAAAACACGCTCAATCGTTCCCGTCGAACTCAATGCTATATTGTATTGGAACGCAAAAATAATTGCAGAATTTCATTTAAGAAACAATAACGTGTCTAAAATGACAGAATACATGAATAAAGCTGAAAAGATTTTAGAGGTGAGTATTCTTATATTATTATTAATATTCTTAAGATTTTATTTTAAAATTATTTTATTCCATAATTTTCGTCACCACCATTTTAGCCACCATTTTTATATTAATACAAATTATTTAAAAATATATACACTAGTAGGTTTTATCGAAAGAAGTAACGTTCGAATAATTCAAATATGCTTGATTTAAAGGCAGGGAATCTTCAGAAATATGTTACCTGCTGGAAAGCACTAACACCATTTTTATATAAATAGGTCATATTTATAATTATAAAATTATAAATGTATTATAAAAATATAATATATTTGTATATTATATTCTTTTTTTGTGACCAAAAATATTTTATAATAATTTATGAGCGGAGTAATTGATCATTTAAATAAAAATAAAAAAAACTATAGTTTGTTATTTATATTTAAAACAAATTATATTTTATTATGATATTTTACGATATTTCGATTATAGTCATCTTCAGAGAAACTAGTTTCCGAAAAATATCTTAATAAAATTATAGAATTTTTATTTTTATTTAAATGACTAATAAGCCCGTCCATATTTTATTATTTATATATTATATATAATATACATATATAATATATTTCTATATTATATATAATATATAAATGTAATATACAAATATATTTTTTAATATACTTATTAACTTCAACAAAACTCATTACTTATAAGTATATGGAATAGATACAATTCAGAGATTAGGGGAATTTTCAAAGCAATATTTATTTTCAAATTATGAAGCAGAGTACAATGAAATACGAAGGTTAGTTAACAATATAAAATTGCTAGAACTTCAAATATTGTTCGACCTCTACAATCATTTTGATGTTCAAGTAAGCTAGTACACGAGTATTATATATGGGCCAAACACTGCAAATTGTTAGAAAATATGGTCGACGGGTGTTATTATATGTGTTGATATAAAACAAAATGAAAATGATATGAAATCTGAAACAGATTTGCTATTCGAACAGTTCGAATATGTATATATTCTAACTAAAAATGAAGAAAAAATTTTTTATTGATATAATCAATGAAATTCAAATCAATATTTATGATTATGAAGTATGGTATACTACAAACAAGAAAGGATGACGACATTAAAATCGAGCATCTGTTATCAATACTTGAATATTGCCTGCACAATAATACGCCCTTCATCATCGATCAATTGGAGCAATTAGGAGCACTTATGCAATGGTTTATCTTTTGATTACACATATTATTTTGGGCAACCTTTAAGGAGTTATGATCCCATATACCCCGCTGTTTCAGGTTTATGCATACATAAATAATATAATGTTTGTTATTTAATGATTTTGTGAACTGTTATCACAATGCTTTTGAAGTTTACCGAAAACTTTAAATAAATATATACAGTATAAGAAATATATACAGTATAAGGTATATACAGTATAAGGTATATACAGTATACTTCTTATGTCTTTTAAAAAACAGATATAACATATAAGTACACACGTTCTCATATATGCTCAAATATCTATATCACTTTTTTAAAGGCCATCCAAGACGTGCATTGGAATGAGGAAGTTGGTGCATGGTTAGACTACGATCTTATAAATAACAAACAACGTGATTATTTTGTCCCAACAAATTTAGCACCATTATGGACGAAAGCATTCGATATTAAGGATTCGGAAAAAATTTCAAAAGCAGTATTGCAATATATTGAAAATAATCGCCTTGATAACTATCCAGGTGGTGTACCAAATACACTCTATCATACAGGAGAACAGTGGGACTTTCCAAATGTATGGCCACCCATGCAATATATACTGATTGAAGGTTTGAAAAATTTGGATACACCAGAAGCGAAGAATTTATCTACTAGCTGGGCAGAACGATGGGTTAAATCAAATTTTGAAGCTTATCGTGAAACCAGAAATATGTTTGAAAAGGTAATATAACAATATAAAACAATAGCTATATGTATAATACGAGTAACATATAATAATTAAAATATTTTTGTTTTTCAGTATGATGCTGAACATTTTGGTGGACATGGCGGCGGTGGAGAATATGAAGTACAAAAAGGTTTTGGTTGGTCAAATGGCGTGATTTTGGAATTATTAGCTAAACATGGACGCCAGCTTTCTGTTTCAACTGACGGAGCAGGTGACAAAGATAAATAAATTAAACATATCCATCACTTGTTTGTTATTATGTGTGTTGTTTACATATTTCTCTTTTTCATAAAAATCTTATTGTTTCTAGTAGAATTTAATAAAATTAGGTAGAAATTATGTATTAAAATTAAGATAATTTGTGATATGTTTCGAAGTTACAATTTAAATAAAATAAAAATCTCGAAATAAAATGAACATTCTTAAATAAAATCATTTTTATGTTTTTGTTTAAATTTTATAATACTATTTTTTTTTTGTGAAATGTTTATAACTGTTATAAATTGTTATAATTTGTCTGTCTTGTAATGTGTTCTATTTTCGTCTAGCTTCGAAAAATGTGAGGTTTTTAAAGTGTTATATTTGATTTCAATTTACATCCACTGTTTTGTGTTATACTTTCGTAAAAATACAGAGATGTTAATTTGTCTATGTAAGAAATTGTATTAATTGAAGTAACATTAAAGAAAATCTACACATTTGTTATGTAATTGTGTTGAAGATATAAACAAAACGACTTAAAGTAAGTACATTAATTAATTAAAAATTAACTAAATCATAACTTCTACAAACATTTTTGTTTATTTTAATATATTTTATTATTCTATCTGAATAATAGCCTGAGAAACTCCATAAACATTTCTAATAGCATAATTATTATCCATTTCATATCATATAATAACTGTGAACTTTTATATTAATGTGTTTAATAATAATTCTTATATTAATTGTTATAATTTTATTTTTCATGATATTTTTAATGTTATTAATATATAACAAACATAAACAAAATAAGCAATATTATTTTTTTATAAAAAAAAAAACATAAATTAAACAAATACCACTACCACAATTTTATTCAGTCATTTTTGTAGTTAATAATTTTCAATTTTACAAATCTAACATACATTTTCCATTTATATATAATCGTATATATACATATTCATTAATATTATACCATTTATTTCTGCCTTTAAATAAACGACTTAAGACTTCGTATATGTAAATAAATGTTTTTCAATAATTCCAATTTTAGTTCAAATGAATGTAATGAACATCGTTGGAGTGACTGCAATTACTCTAATAGCAACAATACTTGCAAGACTTATGTGGTAGAAAGATTTTAACCACGAAGCAATCTTCAGAGGGGCAGCTCCATGATTAAAACAGTGAATTTTTTTCGTTACATTGAAATATTTTTTGTAATTGTTAATTATTACTAGCTAATGTTAATTTTAAAATAAATATATTATTTGCAGTATTAAAAAATAATTTATTACCATATTAATATTTGTTTTTTATTTCTCTTTTTATTTTTGACAATATTTAACATATTTGTACAACAAATTATGAGCTAATAGTTTGAAAATTTTTAAATTTATATATATAAACATTTCGTTTTTTTTTTATTTTTTACTCGTTAAACGAATTACAAAATTTAAACATTAACAAATTATTTACATTATACAATTTATGATATTGTTTCTAATCGGAATAAACATAGTACACAATTTAAAGTTTTGGAAACTTATATTAATATAACTTTTTTTTAATTTTGAAAAGAAATAGCATATGTATTTTCATTTTTATAAAATTTTTAATATTAACTCTTACACCACACATTTATAATTAATATTCAAAAGAAATTCAGTATTATGCTAATCCAATTATATATCCTATGCTACTACATCAAAAGAAGAAATAATTTGATGCGTTAAAAAAAAGAATAATTTAATGCATAAACTCATTTTAACGTCATACGTCATACAAAGGCTTATGATGACGACATCGGTTCGTGACTAAAGTACGGTGCTGTATTTGGTGTTAGTAAAGTATGGCACATATCACAGACTCGAGCGACTCTTTTACGTGGTCCCGATGGAACAGTTTTTGTAAGACATTTATCGCAATATATAATACCACAGTGACGGCAATGTATTCTACGTACAGTTACAGTAAAATTTGTACTACATGATGGACAATTATCTATATCTTCATCATCCTGCCAGCGGACATTTGTGTCAGCTTGTCTTAGTTTCTCCAAAGACATCTTAAATTTATTCAAGAGTAAATATATATGTTGTTAAATGAAAACATATTAATAATAAAGAAAAAAATACCTGCAATGTTTGTGATAATTTAACAAAATCTTTTTGCACTTGTTCACTTGTTATTAAATCATCTTGAAGATTCTTTATTTTGGCTTTGGAGTCAGAATTAATTTTATTTAATTTTTCCTGTAATTGCAATACAATTAAAAGTATTAAGAGAAATTGGTAATTTTATAAATTTTTATATACCATAGATAATAAGTTTAGATACGTTGCTTAGGCATTTAATTGTATTATTATACCAAATTTAAAATACTTTATAAACAAATTTAGACTAAATTAGAATTAAATAGGGTTATGGTCTGCCAAGAGAGCATAACACTGCGACCATGATAGACCTTTAGTGCTAGAAACATACTCAATTCTTCTAATGAAGATCAAAATATCCTTCGTTAAAAATTTTCTTATATCTATTCAGACAGATCCATTTCGATGATAACGCAAGGCATGGTGACTTGTCAGAATACCTGGTAGCAGCCTCAACTCAGCTTTATTGAAGAGGAACATTTTAGCAGAGTTGAGTACCAAGTTCTACTACCAGCACTTTTAGCCATTATCTCACTTTTAGTAATAACTAAACAGATTCTACAATATAGCCCAGGTTTATAAAATTGTATGGTTGAATGGATTCTTGTGAAATCATCAATGGATTCTGACCATCAATTCCAGCATGTCCAGGCGCTCAACAAAGCGCTACAGGAATTTCTTGAGAAATCATCAATGGATTCTGACCATCAATTCCACCATGTCCAGACGCTCAACAAAGCGTTACACGGATTTTTCTTGCCAGTAGCAATACTGACTAATGATGGATAATGCTTTATTTGCTGCTGGACTATATGTTTAGTTGACATATATATACTTAGTTGACTAACAATGGATCACATACATTGCTGACTTACACTGGGTCATACACTTTGTTAAAACTAAAAATAGTTTTCGATTTGTTCAGATTATAGTAATTACAAATTTGTGTTGAAGTGCGGATTATTGAGTCTTGACAGCCTACTCTATTACATACATCTTCACATCTACATAGACTTTATAGACATCTTATTCTGTTATAGCACAATCAATTTCTATATTTTTTGATATTTTCTTTTGTAAACGTTTTCAACAACCCTATAAATATTTTCTAATGCTTTTATGTGACCATTATTTGACGGAGCGTCCTCTAAATAAAGAACACATACTTTGTCACTTGATTCTGACCTATAAGAATCATTTAAAATTAAATAAATAATCGATATGTCCTTATTATGGACCTTAAGGTAATATTTTGATTGAAATATTTACTTACATTTTTTTCTTGCAATTCAATTATATCAACACGTAGTTCAGAAATTTGTTTATTTAATTCTGATTCTCTTCTTTCCAGTGCAATCTTTGTCGTTTCATAATCTTGAACTTTACGTATATGCTCTGTCAAACGGTCCCTGTTTTGGAAATAATATTTTTAAATTAGTTTGTGATAATATTAAGTTTATACCATAGAAACTATATTGAATATGGAAAAGTTTGCACTTGCTATTAATAAATATGTATGTAAGAAATTATTTTTAACTATATTTGTAGAGAATTTTAAAGTGATGCTTTTCAAAAATATATATATATAGTGATGCAGTCTATTTTTAATTATAGTGAAGTAGATCTTTCAGCGAAGATCTACGAAAAATAACAAAAATATAGAGAAATAGACTGAATAATAAAATTTATATATGAAAATCACAAAAGTTATTTAAAAAGGTTAGTGTTTCATTTATGTGTTTGCTCTTAATAAAATAAAGATTTAAAAAATTAACCAAAATATTACTTACTGTAGTGATTTGGTAGATTTTTCCACCTTTTTCTTATATTCCCGTTGTTCATTACTGCTAGCATTTAATTGATCGCGTAGAATTTGTATTTCATCTATTGAACTAAGACATTTTTTCTTTTTGAATTCACTATCAACACGAGCTTGTATTAATTCGTTTTGCAGTCGTAACATAAGTTCCTGTAATTCTCCAACAGTATTCGGTAAATTTATAAATTGATTATCAATTTCTTCTGCAGTTTCCAAATAAAGTCCAGAAAGAAAATCATTATCAGCTTGTAGCATTTCTAATTGTTTATTCACCGTTTCCCTATCATCAGTCACACGTTGAAGTTGACGACCAATTTCATCCTTCGTATTGTGAAATTTCTGTTGTAGCTCTAACAGCTGTTGTTCATTTTGTTTAACCTGCTCACGCAGAAGTTGAACTTCTGTTTTATGTGCCTCTCTCTTTTCTTGCCATTGCTCTTCTAAATCTTTGCGTAATGCTGCTTCTTTCTTTAAATCATCACAAGATTCCGTTATATTCTTTTGTAAACTTTCTACTTTTTCTTCGTACCAATTTTGTTTTGTCACCATTTCTTGAATTTTTGTTTCGAAAGTAAGACATGAATCGCATACTGTATTTGTCACATCAAAGGAAGTGGACTTATTTATACTACGACAATCTGTTTTATTTTGATTATCAGATTCATTTTCTACTACAGTACTTGGTGGATTAGTTTGTAATTTTTCATCAGCTTCACGCAATTTCTCTTTTAATACATTCATTTCTTCTTGTAACTGCACCAATATCGTTTCCAGCACCTCAGCATCTTCATGTGCCTAATAAATGTTCATCGATTATTCTTTAAATTCTTATGAATAATTATAAATCATATTACATATTGTTTATTGCTGTCTCTAGTTCGATTAGATTCATCAATACTCTCTTGATGAAAACTATTACCTAACAAGGAACCTCCATCAGAACGTTCACCGCCTAATTTACGTACCAAAGTTTTTTTTACTTGATTTAACATTTGCGGTCCCAAACCCAAGTCTTGTTGTAGTGGTTGTTGTTGTTTTTGCTGCGCATGCAACAAATTCTCTCGGAGTTCACGATTTTCATTCCGAAGCTTGTCAGTTTCTTGTTTTATTCGTTCTAATTCCGATTTACAATTTGTGGTTTCCTCAAAGGTATCTTTTAATATGGAAAATTACATGAATTATCAAAATTTTAATTTACGAAATTACTGGTTGTAAAGAACCCGCACAACATACCTTGTACCATTTGCTGCAATGATGAAATCTCTTCCTGTGACCTCATTTCTTTTAAACGCATTTCATTTTCACATTTTAGATCGGCAACTAGAAATTGGCTTTTGAGCTCGTCCAATTCCTTTTCTAGTAATTTTTTTTCTGTTTGGCATTTAGTATGTTCTGCCTCCTTTTGTATAAACAAATCTTTCATTTTTGCACGTTGCATATTAAATTCAATTTGCATTTTTCGATTTTCTTCCTCTAGGCGTTGCACCTGCTGCGCTGAATCAGCTAAAAACAATTATTTAGTTTTCTGTTTTTTTTTTCAAACTTATTTATATAGTTATTTACCACTATTGCCATCAGCCATTATGACCTTATTTAAATCGCTGCTATACTTCAGCTAAATATTTTACAATAACATTTTTATCAAAATTATTCTAAATTGTTTTGAGATGTATTAGCAACAAATTTTTTTTAATGCTGCCATACGTTTATATTAATGCAGAAAAATGTATTCTTTATGGTATTTAGCGTTCTTGTGTGTTCAACTATTGGTTGAACTACATTTTTTATTTTTCAGTAGGTGGAAAACATCGAGAACTACAGTGTGAGACTTGAACCCACTAAGACTATCTCTTAGGACTTCAAAATGAAAAAATATTAATCATAGGACCATCAAAGAGAAAAGCTGTAACCATATTCCAGTAATCAAAGAAAGGCAGGTTTTATAATATATTAGGCTTGGTATTTATACTATTTAATATCGACTTTTAATTCATTAATTCTTCATGTTTGAAATATATCAGTACATGCAGTGACGCAGTTAGATCTAGTACCTAAAGGAACCACTTAAAAACATTATATGTATTATTATTAATACATTCACACTGTCTCATTTAGGCATTTGTGTATTTATATTAATCAGTGAACTTTTACATTATAATGAGCTCTATCATAACTGATAGAACTATGATAGAAATTAAATGCAAGTTGCAAATCAATTCAGTATATATAATAGAGGTGTTCAGATATAGCTTTTCAATTCGTAAAGTAATAAAATGACAAATTTTTGAACATTCTATTTTAATTATTTCTTGATAAATTTATAGAGAGGTTTCGAAAAGTAGTGAACTATAACAACAAAAAATCTTTTTATATTACTTAAATTATTTGAATTTTTGGCTGACCATACAGCAGTTTCGAGTGTTGCCAAATACCGAGTACTTAATTATTCGTAAATAATTTTTTTTAAAACTAGTATTAGGAATTGAACTCGTGCCCTGGCAAATTTGAAACTCAGAGTCAACGTTTATTAGCCAACTGATGCAAAGCCGACTTGACTTGGCTTGGTATATTTATACAATTGAACTTTCAAACTACGTCTTCATTTGAATGTTTAATTATCTAGTTATATATGTAACTGCTTGAATGAAGATATATCAATATATTTTTATAATTTGTCAAACATATGACGTATAATCATTGCACACGCATACTACAAACGTGCTCTTAGTATAAAAAGCAACTTAAAATCACTTTATTATTTCTGACAACTAGTTGTTACTGCGTCACTTTAATATATCTGACAACTAGTTGTTACTGCGTCATTACTGGACTATTTTTTGACCCGAACAAAATCAATTCCTGTGTAAAAATAAAAATATGTGCAAACACATCTATGTGGCATCTTTTTTTAACTGTCAGTCAATTACTATCCACATGTTTTGTTTTATTTTGCGATTTAAGTAAATGGAAATTTTTATAAAATTCTTTTTGAAATATTGTTAAAATGGTAAGTATTATTATTTACCACACTAAACTTCAATAATTTTTGATTATTTTTTTGCAGGGCAAAGGAAAAAAATCATTTATTGATCGTAAAAACGCAGTGACATTTCATCTGGTACATAGAAGTCAACATGATCCTTTAGTCACTGATGAAACAGCACCACAACATGTTCTAGTTGAGGCTACTACCCGTAAATCTCAAAAACAAGAGACCGAACCTTTGAACTTAGAAAAGCAGATTGAAGAACAAAAGAAATATGGAATCAATTTTGACGACGATTATAACTATTTACAACACTTAAAAAAACCTGAACAGGAAACTGTTTGGGAGTACGTTGAAAATCCTAACCATGTCCGTAAGCGTTTAGAGCAGGGTGAGATTACCACAGCACCAAAATTAAAACTTCCGAGCTCTGTTTTTGCATCTGAGTTTGAGGAGGATGTTGGCATGCTTAACAAAGCTGCCCCACATCCTGGTCCTCGACCAGATTGGGATCCAGATGTTGTAGCGGCATTAGATGATGATTTTAATTTTGATGATGCTGAAAATCAACTAGAAGACGATTTCGTATTAAAAGCAATGGAAGAAGGCGATGAAAATGATGTATTAACTGATAATGAAAGTGAGCGAAGTTTCGATACAGATGATATGAGCGACATTGATGAAGATGATGTTGAAGAGTTTATGGACCGCCTTGCGCCATTAATGCGTGAACGTAATTTTGGTGATGAGGAAACTAAGTCACGATTTACAGAATATTCGATTTCGTCCAGCATCATACCGAGGAATGAACAACTTCAATTATTAGATGAAAGATTTGAAAAATTCTATGCAACTTATGATGATCCAGAATTGGGGGATTTAGCAATGGAAGATATAGAAGGAACATGGCATCAAAAGCATCCATACATTATGGGCTGCTATAAAGAATTTAAAAAATCTAAAAAATTAGAAAAGTATGATAAAAACTGGGATAAAGAAAGAATTAAAAAATATGAAAATATTGTAGATGGTGAAGTTGATCCTAATGATGAATTAGTTGAATTTGAGGTACCTGATACACAAGATAAAAAATGGGATTGCGAATCTATCTTGTCTACATACTCAACAATTTATAATCATCCAAAATTAATTGATGAACCCCGTAATTCTAGGCGCAGTAGAAATAGCTCTATGAGTAACAATCAAGAAAAAATAGAAATCGATCCAAAGACAGGTTTGCCTACAAATGTCTTGCGAGGTGGAGAGAATCAACTTACGATAAAAACATTAGCAAAGCTCGATGGTAGCAATAATCCTATCTTAAGTGGACCAAAATCTCTATGCGCGAAATCAGTCTTGTCAACCCTTAGTGTGCTTTCTATACGACCAAAAGATGAAACCAATGAAGAGAAAAAGGAACGTAAGCGTTTACTTAAAGAGTATAGACAAGAGAGACGCATTGAAAAAAAGGCTAATGCCGATGCCTTTAAAGAAGAGAAAAAGCGACAAACGCATGTTAAACTAAATCAAAGACAAAATCAACAGGGCAATACAATTATTTAGATATAAAGTTAGTAATAATATTAAATTATTTTTCGCATGAAATTTATTTCCAAAAATAAATTATAGAAGAAATTAAAACAAATCTTTTGAAAATAAAACTGCTCATAGTTTTGTATTGATGATTGTATCTTTTATATATATCTTCAACATATACAGTAATTTAAAATTTATTTTTAAATTAATATATATATACGGGTATTCCAATAAAAAGATTATTGGAGACAACTGTTCTATCTGTGAACACATCATTTGATGTTGATTTAATAAAATGTTTATATATTAAAAACCTATAATTACTAATTTATTATTTAAAAGACCGATGACACTTTGTCAATGTCATGTATATCATTTATAATCTCCTCTGTTCTTGTTCCAATTTTTTTAGCGACTTCATTTTTTTGAGCATTAGACATCAACATGAATGACCAAATCAAATCACCATCAATTATACAACGACACGGATTCAGTGATAGTTTCTTTGAAGATTTTATAGTGCGAAATTCTTTCGGATTCAGTCCACATAAATGTTCCTGATACGACAGTAATACGTTTTGCAACATTAGAAATCTACGATAAACTTTTTCTGGCAGAGGTAAACAATAACCAATACCACCATCAAGTGTTCCAAATACAGCTAAATGCTTATTTTCATATAAAAATGGTTGTCTTAGCACTGCTCCTCGCTGATGACATTGTACACGAAACATTGTATTTACACTCTGTCCGAGATAGTAATCTGCTTTGCGTATTAGTTTTTGACCTCCAATGGATTCACGGGATTCTGGCTGATACATATATACAATAAAATTCTTTTCTATATCGCTGACAAGAAAACCGAGATTTGTATTATCGACTAGGAATTCAATGTTAAAAACTTCTAGTCCATTAAAATCTCTCGAAGCTAAAGAAAGCGTCCGATATTCTTCTTGAAACCTTAACAAACTAATCGATTTATAAACGTCTGCTATAAGTATGAGTGATTTCACTGAAATAATTTCATGCACATAAATATTTGTATCTATAAAAGCAACGCCAATTAAATCATCATCTTTCAACTGCCATAAATATATTTTTTGACCCAAAGCCGTTACCAGAAAACCAAGTACGTCCGAAATAGCTGACACAGGACCCTTCTGCTCCTTTTTAAATATCTCTTTTAGTTTAAATTTTGTTAACGGTTTACCCGGTTCAGGCACAACTTCAATAATGTCATATATATATATATTACCGCGTGAAGTTATATCTTCACTGTAATTGAAATTAGTTCCAATGCACAAATATTCCTTAAGACCTGAACGTGTACCCTCATACGCAAGTTTAACAACTTTGAAAGCAGTTACATGTTCCCAATCGTCAAATTGTATCGATGCATCCGGAACTATTTCCCATGTTTCAGGACTCATTAAAACCATATTGAATTTAGAAATATATGGATATATAAAACGCTCTCCTTTACTTTCCTCTGTTAACTCCTTATCTTCACCATTGAAACGATAATATTTATTTGAAGACTCTTCAGTTTGTGTTATTAAACAATAAACTCGATTTTCACGTAAGTAAACGATTTGTCTTGGACTGCAACGTAATGGTACTTTTCGTATGGCCCAGGGAGAATCATACGTAAGGTAACTGGGTAAAACAGATATCTTCAGATAATAAGTAGTATCGAAATATAGGAACCCTTGTGGACAATTAATATTGTTAAAAGGTGCAAAGCTCCGTATAGAACTATTACCAAAAATTTTATGTACTCGTAACTCGCCTTTTGTGGTTAGAAATACTAATCGAGGATTAACTCCACATATCATAACACCATTCAGACCAGATATGTTACCAAAATAACGTATTTTACTAATATTTCGCTCTTCCAAATTATATAAATCCGTCTCCATATAATCATAGTCATCCACATTTAGAAATTCACTCTGCTGTTGCAGTAAATTTATGCTTTCTAATTTACGAAACCGTATTTTTAAATGACCTTTAGGATACCTATACACCTGATAGATTAATACTTCTAATCGTGTGCGTATAAAAAGCAAGGGACGATTGCCATGAGTACCTAAACCAAAGATAGACAGTTCTTGAACCTTTGGTGAATTAGGATATTGTGACATACAATTCAGAAGTATGCCACTTTTGTTATTTTCCTGATTATTCAATGATATTGGCACAAATTCCATAGAATCAGTCAACACCGTAGCTGCATTGCCAATATCATTCACTAAATAAAGTAGTTTCATATCTGGCATTGAATAAATTTCCAGAGTCCCGCTCTCTCTTGCTGTAATTAGCCAATATGTTGGTTTAAACTGTGTCAACAAACGTCGCCACCAGTCCGAATTTTTCTGTTTAGATTGTTTAGCTAAATCTGCCATGCTATTCATTTTAAATGCGTTTCCAGATTCACCATATAACAAATCTTCCTCGTCTTCGATTTTCATATGAGGTTCAGCTTTCATGTAGCCCAGACCACCGCTGTAAAAAGAACTTCCTGAAGTACCGGTTAAATTGAGTACGTCGTCACTTTTAGTAGTAAATAAGCCAGAAGTATCTTTATATGCTGCAATAGATACAATGGCCGGATAATTACTTATTGTACTTTTATTTATAGCTAATCGTGGTGTATTCTTAGTTTCACGTAAAGCAAGCGTCATTACTTGTCCATTAGCAAGACGTAAACATACATATGGATCAGATATAGAAACTTGCACTACATGTGATCCAACATCAATTGGTACGTTTTGTATTAAACGAGTTCCTTGTAGTAAACGAACATTTTTTGATGTAACTTGTATTATAAATCGATTTTGCCCCAAATTTCCTACAAATATTGTAGCTTGATTACAAGTAAATCCTGTATTTTCAATTTCATTTATTTCTTCACCAGTCTGCAGCACCAATGTTGATGACTTTTGTGACAATATCATAAAGTCGTGATGATCAAAATACATTGTTTTCTTAGTAGGATCATCATATATCGTCCACACATCTATACAACCATCCAATTCAAAACTTGTTATAATTTGGGGATTTATACAGTTGACAAATACACTAAGTGCACCATTTTTAGAATGCCCGGTTGATCCAACAATTTCGATTTTTATATCAGACATATTTTCAGCTTGTGGACGTAACGTTACACCATCTTCTTCAAATTCGATACGTTCTCCAGTACAAAAGAAATTAATAGGGCCAACATTTAACATGCTATCACAAACTTCAAAATTATATTTGCGTAATTGTACTGAAGTTTTTGCACCTGAACCATATACCTCTAATTCTTCATCCTCTACTCGATGTACTTTACTTGACTCCTCTGTAATTATTTCCATTTCCGGCTCGTCAGCTGCATCTTCCAAAGTAATAACTGTACTTTGATCCTCTTCAGTGAAATGTAACAGCAACGAGTTTCCTAATCGTGATCCAAGAAACAAATATTCCATTTGAAATACACAAATACAGCTTGTGAGTACACTGGCTGCAGCCTTATGAAAATGAAAGTTACGGACACTTCTCATAGAATCAACGCAAAGCGTTAGTACATATAAATCACCACCTTTAAGCGAAACAACTAATTTATCTGTGTCAATGAATGCGAGTCTGGCTGCATCTAGACTTATGCGCACTCCGTCTTGTGGTTTTAGAGGAAAAGCAGTACTGTGATCTGCTGAACTATTTAAACTTACACCATAAGGTGGAACACTCTAGAGAAGAAAAATAGTTTAACAGTAGCATATAAATATAATGATTATGTGTATACCTGATTCAAATAAATTATTGCATTAACAGATGTAACAAGACAGCCTCCTATAGGTTTTTGTATAGGAAATACTTGTAAACAATCAAATGGTAATCCGCTAACAGTCCATATAATAGGATGTACACGTTGTTGAATGTTAAGTGATATAGCAACTAGCACGCACGTATCTGAACGTACTGCAACACGTCCAGGATAAGTACGTACTGGTTCATAAAGTATAAGAAGTGTCGGTTCATAATAACCATGTAGAAATTGTAAATCTAACACATTGTCTATTTTTTCATCCAAATCCCGTAATGTTATAAGATACGATGCCAATATAGGAGTTCTTGAAATTAGTGTGGTAGGCGTTTTCTTTATAGGTTTTACATCAGCTAATTCTATTTCATCCAAACTATTGTCTTTTCGAAATGGTAGAACAACCAAACGTTTGCCGTAAACAAGCATTACAGCACAACGAGAATCTGGGTCTACTCGCACCATAGGAATATAATATCGACCAGTCCAGCCTCCACGTACTTCATCTTCTTCAAAGAAATGTAACGATAATGTTTTTAACGAAAATGTATCGGGATCATGTTGCACGACTGCAAGTTTAGCATCTTTGAAGCTAATTAATAATGCATCTCGAAGAGAGCCGGCTAATGATACACTCTGAAGTGACATTACATTTCCATACAATGTATACGATGCCATGCACTCCAACCGCATTTTAGGTGGAATACGAATTTCATTTGGGTTAATTTTTTGTCGTTGTATACTATCTACATAGGGATATATACGATATACTTTCAGTACATTTGCTCCAGCAATAACCAGATTATCTTCGTAATTGTTAAAAAATCTACATGAAATTGCATACTCCACTGATGTTGCTGGATGTGTTTGTTTGCACAAAGAAAACATTGTGCTTTATTATTTATTATATATCTCAAATTTTATAGATTATTACAAATATTTAAAAATATGAAAAAAAACGTCTTTTGACTATAACCAAATGTTTATCGTACACAAAACATTTGGTTTCGCTGTCACTTCACATATTGTATTATCGATAATTAAGCGTGGTGTAGATTCGATTAATATTTTGCGATTTTAAATTTGAATCGCAAATTTTAACATTTACATAGATTAACACATTCTAATAAATTAGGCACTTTATTTATTAAAATGGTCCTAATTTTGATTCTAGTAAATAAAACGAATAATATTATAAAAACTGAGATCATTTTATATATCAATAATTTTTATTTTGTGTTGAGTACGTGTACATGTTATACACAAATCAATAGATCTGTTTAATAATCTGATAATTGCGTTTTGATTGTAATAAATCTGATATTATCAGTTAACTTTAACTCTTAAAATAATTTATAACAGTTTCTATTATAATAAATACAAAAACATTTATTACAATACAAGCTATAATTCTTGTTTGAAGTTTCATAGGGAATAGCAAATTTCAAACTTTAACAAGAACTATATCTGACAAATATTTATGTAGATCTTATTTTTTGCGTTATTTGATATGTTTTCCAAAAAAATAAAGTTAAGCAGTTTTCATATTGAAAATTCAATTTATTTCTGCAATATCGTAGATTTAAAAGTAGGTAAATTAGTAGACAATATGTCTAAAATGTCAGGACATATCATAAGAGATTAATCTATAAATTTTAATAAATCACATTTGGTTAAACGGAAGAGTCGTTTTAGATGTTAAAAATATAGACATAAAAAATATCATTCTGTACAAAATCGCATGGTATAACAGTGAGATACACATTTGACTCAGTGAAGGACCGAAGTGAGGTAGGAAATTTTCCAACGGAATTTTTTAATTCACTCCATGCTAACGTATAATTGGAACACATTCGGAATTTTAAAATTTGAGTACTAATTATATTACATCAAAACATCAATTAGGAAAAGTTGTACAATATGGAATTAAACGAATTTAGTTTTTTTTAATCCAAATAGATAAATACAGATTTATTGTATACAACTTATTATATAAGAAAAAATTAACTTTAAACAATGAGAAAATTAAACAAATTACTTTTCATAATAATGTATTTATATATATATTTTTTTTTACAATAAATAAATTGTAAGAATTTATTTATTAAGTTAATATATGTATACGCTTTTTCTGTTTCAGTGTTCGATTATTGTAAAAGTTATTGTAAACATTTAAACTGCACGCTTTTTCTGTTTCACTGTTCGATATTTATAAAAATTGGTGTAAATAATACGTTTTGGTTTTGTTAACATGTTTTCGTTCGAAACCAATTGATTATTCTGTTACTTTCTACTTGTACTCAGGAATGAAAAATCTAATACTTTTTTATTTGTTTGTATTTGAAGAATAAAATTTCTAACAATTTAGAAATTAGAATAAAAAATTTCTAATTAATTATGAAATATGATTCTATGAAAAATGAATCTACTCAGTGTGCAAAGTACGTTGATACAGGTGAAACCATATTACAAAGTACTTAAATATAAAACTATTACAACGGACTTAAGTGAATCCGATTTCCAATAAACGGGTTGCTGCTGGCAGCTTACTATATAAACATTTATATCACACAGCTACTATGTCATATGTATTTGATTTTTCATCAAAATATTTTTTTTTCTCCTTTTTCATAATAAAGTAAAAGATCAATCAGTTGTTTATTATAAATTAATATTAAAAGAGGATTTATATCTATGTTGCTATTGGTATTAATTCAACACTCACACGATAATCTATGTTCTATGAGAAAGTAATTATCGATAAATGTATCAGAATGATATTGTTTATAAGATTATATGTTATTTTAATAAGAACACAACAATATTTCTATTATTTATATCGTATAATAAAACATATTCTCTTAAAATACATATGTTCAGGATAAATGTTATTCTGCGTCATTATTATTACTGGTAATATTGTGAATGTACCAAATTGGACAATTCGAGTTCGAAAGTCGAAATATAAACTACCAAAAGATAAGAAACACAGAAACAGAAAGACATAAGTAAATTCACTGCGACGAAAAGAAAAATAAATGTAGTGTAGTTGCTCGAAAACTATATAAAACAATGTGAACAACAAATTGATTATGTTTTATTTACAATTTGTTTAAAACAAAGTTAAAGATAATAAAAAATAAATTTACAAATACAAAACAAAGTTATATTAAAATAATGTACTGTGAAAACTTTGCCATACACATGCACCTAATATATATGTTAAAAAGAGATAAACAATATATTTTAGCTCACACTTGCTTGAAATAGTCACGAAAAAAAAGGAGGTTCTAGTTTTTAAAACGGACTGTCAAAGGCAAAGGGAATAGAAAAATTGATAGCTTTTGTTTGTAGGTTTGTGCACAACTTTTTTTTTATTTTATTAATTTTATGCTATATTTTGAAATAAAGTACTCTGATCTGGAAAATTGGATAAAAAAAAACAATCAAATTATTACATTTGAAATAAGTGAATAAAATGTGGAATTAAAGGACGATGTGTAGTTAACAAAGGAACATTGAGTGTTTGTTGTTGTAATTGAAAGGAAAATAGTAATACGCGAATGAAGCAAAATTAGAAATAGAAATTTAACAAATCATAATTAAGCACAGGCGAACCGAGATTATATATACCTATATATATATAATCAAGTTAGAATAAAAGAAATAATTTTCTAAGAATAACCAAAAAAAATATCTCGGATCAATTATTAAGCGCTTTAATTACAAACTGGGCAACCGGAGATTTAAAACAAATCTTTGATGGCAAATGTAACCTATATTGCATATAAAAATGGAAACGGTTTGCAAGGTAAGTAAATTTTTTATTTGCCTAATAGCTGCGGTATGTAATATAAAACATAAAAATATGAAATTTAAAATTAAGTTTTTATAAATAAAAACAATTCAAATTAAAATTATAATTTTGTGAAAAAACTCCAATAAATATATTTTACATTTAAATTTCAATTATTTTCATAATTTGTTTCACAAACAAAAACAATTTAATTGAAAAATGTAAATAAAATTCTATATTAAATGTTTACTCTCATTTCAGATTGGTTTGAGTTTCTACTTAAAATATTTTATCTTAGCTTGTAAAGCAAACTATAATAAATAATGAAATCTATAGCAGCGGAATCAACATCTTCTTTTCTACATATAACCAACGTAACTGGCGGACGAATTGATTTTCTCTCAACGAACTTTTTAACTACAGCTAAAGGAAATTTTAAAATGGATAATGACTCTCATATAAATCTCATCGATGATGATGACGAAAAAGATCCACTAGCTTTAGATTCTTCAGAACAAAATGTTTTACAGGAGCAAACGCAACCGTCAGTTAGTAGCAAGCACAGCTTGAGGTAAGATATTTTTTATATATGAAATAAATTGTTTGCACTGAAATCTTTATAAAAGATATAATAAATTATTTAATTTTGGGTAAGCAATAATTTTTCATTCTTTCCTTTTTTTAATAGGCGTCATGTTCCTCGAATTATTGTTAAACACTTACAACCAGAAAAGAAAATAAATACAACATCAGGTCCAGTAACATTAGTGACTTCTGCTACAACTACATTATGTGTAACTGGATCCACGACATGTCAAACTGCGACAAGAACCACACCAAGCCCATATAATCGTGCATGTAGCAGTAGGAGAATACAACAGCAACAGCAGGCAAAGGCTGCAGCTGCTGCTGCTTTAATCACAGCTACAACAACAACTGCAACATCTACCACGTCAACAGCAATAACACAAGCCTCTACAATGCGTGAAGTACTGGCATCAATACCTGGTTTTAGTATGAAACCGCGTAGGCGTTCATCTAAAAAAATCTCAACTGCTGCGCAGATTGAACAGACAAAAGACGGGAAAATTGATTTGGAAACACCTGATTCGATACTGGCATCAACGAATCTTCGTGCGCTGTTAAATAAACAGACATTCTCAATGCTCCCGCCTTTCTTTCAGTATAATCTTATTCAACTCCTGCCTAGCGTTGATCGCGATGCTATTGAAGTGGAGCAATTTAGTTCACCGTCATCGGATCAAACACCTATACAATTGGGACCATCCAGTCTTAATAATGAATTTTTTGCCCGCGCTTGTTTAGAGTGGAGAGAAAGGTTGTCTGAAGGTGAATTTACTCCTGAGAATCAAGTTAAACTTAAAACAGAGGCTGAAAGAGAGAAAAACAAGTTAGACCCTTGGAAATTAAAACATTTTGAACCAATTTGGGGAGAGAAATCTAACCGTTCTGATACCGGTAGTGAATTAAAAATGACTTTCAAAAATGCTGATGATGATCCTTGTGCAAGTACTAGTTTATCCACAGTAGCTACTAATATAAATAAGAATGCTGACAGTGTAAATTCTACTAAATCACCTGAGGAAAAGCTTGATTTGAAACTCGAGTCGAAAGATGATTTAATGGCAACAATAATGAAAAATAATTTTGCTTCCACAAGTACCCTTAATCTTACAACTGTAATGCCCTCAAATATGAAAATTACAGATGAGATAAAAATCGATTTAACAGAAACGCAAAAATATGAGGAAAAAGTAGCAGATACTCATCCACAAAGTTTGCAGCATACACAGTCGGATGCGGCTTTAAATTGTGATAAACAGACTGATATTAGAGAAAAGGTAAGCTATTGTTTCTAATTTCTTTTTAATAGAATGCGATTATTTTATAAATGATAATTTGTTAAATTTTAAATTTTTGTATTTGACAACAAAAAAAACTAAAATTTAATTTAATAAAATGCTGGCGATTTACGACAATAAATGTTTAAGAAAAAAAATAATTCCAAAGTTATAATAAAATGATATTGTATTTTTATTACATTAGAAAAATGCGGATTCAAATTCCGATATCAACTTGCTACACTTGAAATCCAATGAGAGTACAATAAATGAAATACAAAAACGGTGTATGAAACGTCCATCTTCAAGCCCAGTCCAAGTAGATGGTAGTGACAAGCGATTAGAAATAGACGAATTTTCTGAATTTCATATAGAGGGCAAACATTTAAAAATTGATGAATTCATTGATATTGTTCCTAGTACAGATATATTACCAGTTACAAAAACATTGATCAACAATTATTCTGAAACAGTACCGGACCTATCTGTCATTCGTAATGACATAACGAATTACCAACAATTACAAAATTCGTTTTCAACAGCGGAAGGTTTAATAGCTTCAAGAACTCCATCTAATATAGGAAAAATACAAAATTTTAATCAGCCTAGTACTTCCGGAAAAAGTTCACTTTTAAACAGTACCTGTGATAGTATTCCTTCGTTATATGCTTCGTCAACGGCAGCTTTAACAAAAACGCTTACAGATTCTCAGCAACAAAGTCAGTCTCAGCAGCAGCAACAACAACAGCAACTGCCGACTGAAGAAATGCATGTTGATTTATGTACAAGCGTTGTACAAATTGACGACGACGATGATCTTATTGAACAAAAATTTGTTGATGCAGAAAGTTATGTGCTAGAGTCAGTTGAAGTTAGCACCGATAGTATTACTGGTAATTATTTCTTCAAGTATAAGAAGCAAGTTTTTTTATATAAATAATTTATTATTAAAGATATGCAAAATGCTGCTAATACAATGGCTGGAAGTAAACATAATTTAAATAATGGTGAATTTTTATTTTCTGGATCCCTAGATCATGGTAAGAATTTATTTTACGTCAATATATTTATTTAAATTTTATGCTACCATGAAAAATTTTATTTTATTATTAAATTTTGTAAATAAAGTTATGTCTAAGTTGATTCATTAAACTCATTAAAAAGATATAAATGATTCCAGAAGACATCGAAATATACATTAAATACGTTTATACATGTTAAACAAGTTCAAAGAGACACATAAAACATCTTTAAATGCACATTAAACACGTTTAAAGACACACACGTTTAAAAACACATTGAACACGTCAAATATGCATTAAATTAAACACGTTTAAACGCACATTAAACACATTTAAAGACACACGCTCTTAAAAATATATTTAACTCGTCTAAATACACATGAAACTCGTTCAAATTAAACCTACAGATTAAAATCATTTAAAGATATATTAAATTCATTTAATAAAAAAAACCTTAAAAATTTAAATTTAATCTAAAAATTTGATCTATTTTAACAAAAAATGATTTTTACATCCCGTGAATAATTTTAGAAATCAATTGTGTAAGATTTTTATATATTGAAAAATTGTATACAAAATTAATAATTTCAATTGTAAAAAGAATAATATTTTGAAATAACTAAATTCAACAATTATTAATATTATTTCCTCATACTTCAATTATTGTTCTATGATTTAAATTTAAATATGCATCTTGCAATGAATTATTTATTTTCTAATAATATTCGACTACATAATTTTTTATTTATAAAATATAATACAAAATTCGTTTGATAGAAATTGTCTGAAAGATGTTTTTAATCACATTCAAAAAGAAAAAACTACAATTTTACTACACTCTACTTTAAGAACTTGTTTAAAAATCCATCTGGCTTTATTATCAACAGCAATATTATTGTATTAAATGCGATCATTAATTTATCGATGTAGTGTAGTTAGTGTAGGGCTGAAATATTTGTAACTTATTTAATGTTGGTTAACATCATAAAAAGGAGTTAATAATCTATTTACTTTATGTGGTAAAAATTTAATGCTTTAAGAAAAATATGTTTAGAACCAATCTATTATTGTGATGTGTTTATATACTTAAATTCTTAATGTTTTCTGTACTGTTTTTATATTTATGATAATTATTTGATATAATTATTCTTATATATATGATAAAACGTATAATGACTTCTGTATTTTGCATTTTAGTAATCTCCTCAGAAATGTGTGATAACGCTTATATAAGTAAATCTATAATCCCAACGATTATTTCATCTGCAACCACCTCATCGTTGTCATCATCTTCAACTTCTCTGTCATCAACATCAACATCAGCAAACAATATAGTTGCAGATATGCAATCCATACTTTCATCGACATCATCATTAACACCTGCACAGCAGAAACACGACGAATCTAAGATAATGGAAGAAGTTGAATTATCTTCCGAACCAACAACGAATGAGATTTTTTTTCATGTGCAACATGATTGGAATTTTGGTAATATTAAAATGCCAGATCAGCCATCTACAAGTAGTATAAACAACATGCAAGGACACCAAAGTGTTATAAAAATGAGCACAATTGGAGATAATGTTGATAAAAATATATCTGTACCTGTGGTAGTTACCAAATATGATGATGAAGATGACACTCAGGTGCGTTCTTTAAATTTTTTAATTTTTCTTGTATTATATTTGAAATTTTTTTATAAACTAAATTCCTTATAGCAATTGGAAAACAAAATAGCTCAACCAATTAAGCATGACGACGATAGCAACGAGAGAATGGAGCAACATGTGGCAAATTCTAAACAAATATTAATAAATCAAAGACAGCATTTGGATTTGCAGATACAGGAACAAGACCAGTTACCACCAAGTTATCAACAACATTCTGAGGTTTTACATGAGGTATGCCAACGACAAAAATTATATTAAATATTAAATATAAATAACTGAATTTAAGTTGCAAATAAATTTTTATTAAATTTAGTGTTTAGTTTCTGTATAAGATATTTCATATAATTACTACAACACAAATATTGTTTATATTAGAAAATATTTTCAAGTTTGTTATAATTACAATGTATAAATCTTGTTAAAATGAATAAATATTACAAAATTTCTGAATTGTACTGATATACAAAAACTAATGTTAATGATAAAAAAAACAAATCTTTGACTATGTAAAAAAAGAGATAAGTATTAGCATTTAAACTAAATTTTTTTTTTAATATATACGCATATAAATATAAGGTAACAAAATGATATTCAGTTAAAAACAGGAAATTACAAACAAATGTGTAAATTCGTATATCCAAAAAAATATATGTGAAGATTTGTTAACCACAATAAATATTGTAAGCAATGAAAAAGATAACTAAAGAAACTAATTTTTTGTTAAGCTGCTTATAAGATTCAGAAATTTTATATAAAACATTTATAAGCGGCTAATTAGTTTCTAGAAGAGTAACGTTATAACTTTATGTTGTACCAGAAACGAAAAAAGTACTAGAACAAATTATCGCATATTGGAAAAATATTACAGCACTGGCTAGCTTACAAAAATGTTTAACAAGATTTTATTATAAAGTGCTACCTAGTTGCAAAAATATAGACCTCAAATATGTCTAATGTAATACAATGAAAATGACACAAAAAATATAACAAGTGCTAGCATTACTTATCAGATTATACACAGAAACAAAAAATCAGTTCTATATTAAGATAGGATTATATTTTTTTGATTTATACTTCTATTATAGTGTAAATTTGAATAATAGTTCAGTATAGTATATGTATGAGAATAGTATGTGTATATAAGTATAGAGTATGAAGTATAATTGTGGTATATATATAAGCATTCGGAATTTATGTTTAAACTGAATTTGATTTAAGCGTGATTTTTTTTTATTGAAACTTAGTAGATTGTTGACTTGGTTCAATATCATATTAATTTCAAGAACGGTCAAATCTATGTCCCGGCACCACTATTCAAATTCAACGATTAAATGCCGTTCCTACATGCTACACCTAAATGTTACAACACAAGCGGATCCTTGTGGGTTACAACAATAACAACATCAAATTTGTATATCCACTTATGTTATGATACGTTGCAAGAATATATTGTTGATAAACGATTTAATCATATTTGTGATATATTACAATAGCCTTTTACAATAATTATAGCTCAAATAAAATTAAAATAACTTATTTATAACAAACAAATCTTTATAAACATATGCGTTGAAGATCATATATTGCATAATATTTATAATTGTTAACATAATTATTGAATATAGTATAGTGTATAACTTTTTCTATATAAGACTTTGAATACATTCATAAGCCTCATTAGGTTATTTGCTAAGTCTATACCTATATATGCAATTTAAAATTCCTAATTCTGAAATGTTTTTACATTTAACATTAAGTCTGAACACAACTACAACTTTTTTATAAATATTTATTATATAATAAAATGATTAATTTTAAAATTACAGCTACTGCCGGATGTAATATGTGAAGTACCTATGTCTACAGCTGAAATGGAGGTTTCCAGCACTGTTGTAACGAATTGTAATTCCAATGATAGCACTAATGAAATGAATTTATGTAGCAGTAGTAATAGCAGCAGTAGCAGTAGAGGAAATATAGATTTAACAGCAATAACACATTTTCAACAACTGTCTCAACACCAGCAACAGCAGCAGCAGCAGCAACATGATCCGACGCAACGACAAATTTTACTCGATTCTAACGGTCAAATAATTGGAAATTTTCTGGTACAACCTCAACAGCATATACAAAATGCACAACAGTTACTACAACATACAGCACAGCAGCTTCCTTTTACATCGACAAATCAGCAGACACCATCATTAACACAACACCAACCACAATCACCACAAAAAGCACATCAATCAATGCAAGTTATGCGAAAACAATTTGAAATTAACGCAAATGGCCAGCACTATTTACCAGATAATGGTTCTCAACATCATCAAATACAACATCATTTGCAACAATTTAATATGCATCAACAGCAACAGCAACAACAACAGCAGACAAACCAGCGTCATTTTTTACCACAGCCACAATCTCAAGTCACAAATACATCAGCTACAACTAGTAGTAGCATTATGCATTCGCATTCACAGCAACAACAACAGAATCATCAACAAATTCAACTTCAACAACATAATCATCAAATGCAACATATTCATCAGCAACAGCATTTATCAAACTATCAAACTCTTTCACCAGCACAGCCTCAAAAATATATTTCGAAGCAATTAAGTATTATACCAATGTCACGCTCAACAACATCGCTTGCTGCCTCTTCATCAAATATTGCTTCATCTGTCGTTATTCCGTCCACCGTAAATACATTTTCTTCATCGTATAATAATGTCACTTCGGCTACGAATCCCACATTAGTTTCGCACTCTTCCACAACTACTTCATCTAATTCGGGTGCTATAAAAGTACTACCGCCATCGGGAGTGCCTACAACAATTGCACAACAGAAAGGTAATGCCAAAATTCCTACAGGAAAGGGTCGGAAAGCGACTACTAACAAAATTCCACCTGGAGCAGTTAATCTTGAACGTAGTTATCAAATTTGTCAAGCAGTTATACAAAATAGTCCGAACCGTGATAACTTAAAAGCTCAACTTAGGCCTCCATCAGCAATTTTAAATCAACAACAACAGCAACAGCAACACAATTCAGTACCAATCACAAACTCAACATTATCGGCACCTTCTGTATCAACCTTATCAAATGCCTCCTTACAATCTTCGAATATGCTGAAGCATGATGATATTAGCACGAATGCTCTGCCAACTGGTATGCCATCTAATGTAATGGGTGTAGGTAGACCCGGTGTTTACAAGGTATATGCTTCTACACAACATATGTAATTGAATTAATAATTAATTATAAAAATATTAGGTAATTGGTCCACGTATGGGATTTCCACGAAAAAAATATGTGCAACGTAAACCATCACCCACTTTAATTCGGCATGTTTTTACGGGTCAAAATTCTAACACTATGCAAGGAAACTCTGGTCCACAATTAACTTTAATGCAACAGCCAATTGTACCCCAGCAACATGAACTGCATCAAAATGGTAGTGGGCAATATGTGTTAATACATCGTGCAAATGTTGGAGCAGCTGACAATCATGCACCTCGAGCATCAAGTGCTCCTCCAGTACCTCAAAATCAAGTAATATTAATTTATTAATGGTTGTTAAAGTAGATAGTTAAATAATAAAATTTAAAATTTTAGAATCAACTGCATAATATAAATGGAATAACAGGACGCGGGCGTCCTGCTTCTGTTGAAGTGGATACATCAAACACCCTGCATGAAAATCCCCACGTTATTAATAATGTTAACACAGCTAACATTGTGCGGCGTAACATTGCAGCAGGTAAATTGGGGTATTTTTAAGCTAGGTAGGTTAGAATCATATTTAGATTAAATGAAAGCAGTATCATTAAACATTTTAATGAAAAATTGCATTTATATAGTAAAAAAAGCTTAGATTAGTTATTATTTAAGAATTAATAATATAGCATTAAATATTTCATCGTTAATATTTATTTAAAAAAATGAAATATTTAATTTTTGGAACTTATGATTAAAATTTTTGTTGTATACTTTTTTTTTAATAATTTTTTTAAATATAACATTTATATTAGTAGTATTCGGGAAATTTTAAAATCCATACCATATAACTAATAGCAATTATTTAAGACTTGTGAAACTATTAAACAAACCGAAAAATCTATCGATGATACATTATTGAAAAGAAGGAATCGTGCACTGCGACCTAGGTAAAATATCTATTGTGCTCCGTAGTCGGATTATTGTTTCTCCGATTTCTTGAATAAAATACAATATAGAGCCTATCTTTTCTAATCTTAAATTCTTATGATCCATGAAATATCCTCCTAGATGTTTCTTCCGCTTGTGCATCAGGGCCGGGCACTCCCTAAGCACATAGCAGTTTCTCTCTCTTCTCTACAGTATCTGCAGTCTGAGTTGGATTGAATTCCTAACTTTAATAGGTGATTATTTAATCTACAGTGACCGGTCAATAATCCCGTAATAATTCTTAGGTTATTTTTGAATTGTGTTATACAATCTTTGAAGTGTCTTAGGTTGTATATCCGATAATATATTACTTCGAATATCAACACGAATGCATCTTTTTCTATGAAGACATATGCTTATGTTCTATTAAATAAACTGAAATTAATGTGTGTCATGCCATTATTGAGTCAAATTGAATATGGATTCCAATAAAATTTGGTTTTGGGAGATTATATTTTTTATGTATTTTAACCAATTAGAAATAGAAGCGTTTCGAAATTCAATTAAAATTTAAACTTTTGATATTAAATTCAATGTCGCAATCATCAAGATCAAGATGCTTTTTGACTTATTTAAGTTCAGATGATATTGTCAAGAGGCCAATCGGAAACTACAATTTAAATATATCGAAACAAGCTATTTTCTGTGGTTTCAATGAGGTAAAAACGAGAATATCAACTTTGTTTAATAAAATTTACAGTATATATTCGACGTTACCACTGCAGGATTCAATCAGTTGGTCAATGAGATATATCGACAAAAACTAAACTGGTCCGATAAATATCTTTGTGAAAGAAACTGATAAAAAATTGTTGATGTTCCTCTTGCAATTAAGAAGAATAAAAGCTCAAAGTATTTATGTAAGTCATCATATTGCTGTTGTGGATGTCGTTACAGATCTGACATGTCAATCTTGTCTCGAGGCTGTCAGCAACACAGCATTTATTGTTTGGCTATAATGACTTATGTATTAATAACATTCATACAACCGATCTTCTTTGAATTCTTATATTAAACAAACTACAAAATCTAGTAACTAAGTCTCTATTTTCTAAATTTTCTATTTTTTTTTTTCTAATACAAAATCTATTATATTATATATTCTGTTATTTTTAACGTCATCTAGTTTAGGTACAATGATTAACCGACTACATGCACTTATTTATGCTTAAGCGCTATTTACGACTATTTAAGAAAATATATATATAATATTATAAACATTATTTTATGTTTGTTTAGGTTTATGGAAATGCCATATTCTAATTAGGTTTGACTCTATCTTATAGAATAAAATATATTTTAATAATAATTTTTTATAAACTACATATAATTTAAATTAAATCTATAGTGTATATTAAACGAATTTGAACGAATATCTCAGGTAATATTGCATATATTGATGGACTTGCTACAACAACTCTTGATGGCAATAACTTTATAGTAACAACCAGTAATGCAACACCTAGTGGAGGAACTGTAGATAATAATACATCAAATGACAATTGTGCCTGTTCAATGAATGCAATGATTATATGTCAACAGTGTGGTGCATATTGTCATGACGACTGCATAAACTCTTCAAAACTGTGTATATCATGCGTTATAAGGTGAGACCTTAAAAGTAAATAATAGCTGAACTGGCCTCGCTTCACACCTACACCCAAAATACCATAACAAAAAATAATTTCTAAAAAAGACAAAGCTAACTAAAATACGAACTTGAAATTGTATTACAATACCATTAAGAAATAATCATAGCAGTATAATTAAAAATTAAAAATTAAAAATTACAGATAATAGCTAATAGAAAATTAATTTATACGGTTTGTTAAATATTTTACATTTAATATATATAAAATAAAAATCTCAAATTTATGAACAGAAATACATACAATATATCATTGTAAACTTTAAATCATTGTTATATATACATACATGTAAACAGTATATGAAAACTTGTAATAAACTTGGAAATAGAATGGTAAAAAGAACTACATACAAACTGGAAACCACATAAGGAATGTTGTGAATATTTTATTTATATAAGTTTATATTATAGAACGTTAATAAATATTTCAAATTACATATTGAATTTTTAAGAGACTTATCTGGTCGCTTTTCGAATCCCAGTATGTCATTTAAGTATTTAAATAGTTATGCTATTTTGTTTAAGGATAATAGAGCCTATGTCTTACTTTTATATAAAAGGATAGATGAAACAGGTGAATAGAAAAGCGATAATTCATTAAAATTGAAAAATTGTAAAAAATAATTTGTGTACATTTAAGGTAAATTTAATTTATAATGCAGTAAAAATGCAAAGAATATGTACAATATGTTGATTTAATTTTTATATATATGTATATACATATATATATATATATTATTCATTATTTTATTTATGTAATATATCTTATATTATTCAATATTTTTGCATTATTGATAAAGTAATTTTGTATTGTGAAATATTATCCATATTATATTATATATTTTATATGTAGAGTATTTTGTGTTTATCATTCATAATTCTTTTTTTTTTGTTTTTGTTTTTTTTTTGTTTTGCTTCCAAATCATGGTAACTAAAATCATTTATTATTTTGTATATATGTTCAAAAACTGATATGGTCTTAAAATATTATATTTAAATTTTTTTTTAAAAATATTTTTAATTAATGTAATTAAATCTATGTATACATTCAGATTAAAATAAATTTAATATTAAACACATTTACACTTATGTATGTATTAAGTAATAAATCGCAAAATTTGTTGATAAATCAATTACTATTTAGTGAAAAATATATGAAAATTAAATAAAAAGTAAAACCATTTTGCTCTTAGATGCACTTACCGCAAAATTATCCAATAAATATGATTATATAAAAAGCATTTGTTGTTTAATATGTCTCATACGTGATTCATAAGTTTTCGAACTCGAAAAATTTCTAGTTATACTTTTTTTTTTGTTTGCATGCTTAATTTAGAAAAAAATTTATAATTATAAATTTTACTATAATTTTTAACGGCAAATCATAGCATGTTACTGTCTTAATAAAGAATTATTACAGTGCGCTACCAGCTCGGGTTACTCCAATTTGGACATTTGAATAGAACAATTGAAATGCTGGAATTAGAACTAATATTCGAGTAGTAAATTTGTTTTATTTTTTTATACTTTTATTTTATTTCATACAAATACTAATAACAACAAATATTTTCACATAATATTATTGTATTTCCTAAATATACGTATAACAGCAAATGCTAGAACAAAAATTATAATGTTTGGACAAATTCGTGCGTCTCGTTTGAGTCAAATGCTCGAGCACAAACATAACATATTCATACACTGAAAAAGTCGAATTCTCGAACAGGTTGAATAGCAATTGAAATATTACTATGGAAAATAATACTATCGTAGAACAGATAATAGTGACTACTCCTTTTAGGTTCCTATTTACCAAGCGACATAAATTGGATAGATATCCATTAAGACATGTGTTAATAATTCGATTTTAATAGCTAACTGTTTATGAAGCGCTACATATTGAAAAATATGCAACCCTAACATGAATATCAGCTGAACATAAATATATATATATAACATGCTATAGACTAATAGGCATAGATTTAAATCTTAAAAGTCAATTACTATGAGTATAAAAGTTCTAAGGCAGACCTATTCATGGACTCTCCCGGACGGACAGAAAAACAAGGGATGAAATACAACTCAATGAGAGAACATTTACGTAATTCAGTGATTATATATCCGTAACCGTATAACTGATAACAGATTTTTAAAAATTGGCCAAGACGGAACAATTATTACCATAGAAAAGTTAGTAAGAATACTAGGCATAGGAATATCAAAGAAAACTACCTGTACTAATGAGATGACTGGAAACATATTCGGATATAAGATAAACTATGATATCTAATTAAATTTTTATTCAAAAATTTAGTAACATATATTGCAAAAGTTCGAGGACTCAAATAAAAATAAGTAAGAAAATCTTAAGGTAAGATTAAAATTTTGTAATAAATAGATGTTAGTAAGTAAATGTGTGTAAATGTAGATTAGTAGTATTTCGAAAAAAAATAAAATTGCAAAAATAGCATTGCAATGGATCTCGCAATGCACTAGAGGAAGAGCAAAACTTAATTAATAACATCGATCATATCATCAACTAAAAATACTGATTGGCGCGAATCACTTATGCTCTTACTAAGAATGAGAAATATTTTTAATATTTATCCCTCTATCTATGGAACGAAATAAGGATTAGAGAAAAGTATTCTTGATGTGGTTATTGATTCTGACGTTATACTTTTTCAAGCGATAAGCGACACTTGCTTGTATAGATTGTATAGATAAAAGTATAGAATATTTTCGGATGTGGTTGTTTTTGTAGTCATGCTTCTCGAACTACGGTTCCTTTCTGATTACTATAACACCAACAAATGAAAATCACTAATTAAATACAAGCAATAGAATCATATATATAAACATAGTGTACCTATTGTATGATATTGTATATGTAGCTTTTAATAAGTCATCAAAATAAAATAAGTCAGCAATAAAACAACCTCAAATATTTCAATATATTATATTTCGAAGATTAATAAAAAAATAAACAAAAAAAAAACGAAGATTAATAAAGAAATTATGGGTCTCGACAACCAAACAAAATACCTATACAGATAAAGCATATTAGTTTATCTTTTTTAAAATTTAAATAACGGTCCTGTTAAATAAAGAAATAGATAACACGATAGATTGTGTGTGGCTTATGTGAGTTGGAAGTAATAATATGGACAGCATCTTGAGTAAGAATTCCAAATTCCCAAATCTATATTATTATATTGATTTTATATATTTGTTTTTCCTATTTTATTTTTCTTCTTTATTAATACATTTTAACTAAAAATATTTTATACGTATTAATTGAATGAACTGTTTCTCAATTTTTAAAATGTTTTAAAATAGTGTCCACAATGGTTTGTACTTCAGCCATAGCACCATTTCCAGTATCACCACACATCAGAGTTTTTGATATAGCAGGTATTTCTAAATATCCCCAATTCTTAAGTTTACCTAGCTGTTCATTTGTTAATGGATGATCGTACATACGCGTGTTCATAGCAGGGCAGAAGTATAGTGGTTTCTCAAAATCCCAAGCGCGTACTACGCACATTAGTAAGTTGTCACAAATGCCCTATGATAATAAATGTGTTAACATAAAATTTTTATAAAAGTACAATACTTTATAGATGAATAAATACATACAGAGACAATTTTGGCCATAGAATTAGCGCTCAGTGGAGCTATAACCATAATATCTGCCCATTTTCCTAAATCAATATGTACAACAGGATCTCCCCTTTTATTCCAAGCACTCCATTCTTTTTGATCATCATACACAATTACATCCAACGGAATGGTTGTATTATCGATAAAATGTTTGGCATGCTCTGTCACAACAATGCTTATCTAAGAAGAATAACTAATTTTGTATAATTTAGATTAAATAATATTTGAAAAACTTACATTAAAATGTATTGGTATGTTGGATTCACGTAATTTTTCTATTAATAATGGTAACTTTATTGTGGCCACGCTACCTGTACAAGCTATTAAAAGATTTTTTTTTGGTTTCATTTTAAATAATTATAAAAAGAAATGTTAATTGTTTTTATTTGATGAATGGTCTGTTTGATTGTCAAACCCTAATTTGGACCATTCAACTTTTTCCATTAACTGATTATTCATGCGGCAGCCCAAATACTCCTTTGCCTCGTCCCTGCACCTACTGCTGTTATCGTCGTTTTTCTGTAGACAGGTCATGTAATGCAAATAATATTTTTTACAAAGATTTTCATGATCCAAAGGGAAACTGCCTTTCTGTGGTGGTGTAGGAATAAACTTTTTCTGGCTAAATGTATGTGACGACATTTATATCAAAAAACCTTATTGCCATCAAATTTACACAATTACAAAACAAACATAATCAACAGTTCTTTTAATGATTACTCAATTCACAATATTATTCACAATATTATCAGTGGGCATTTATGAAGTAACGAGTAATCTATTTATAACAATAATAAATTCAGTTTTCTCTACCTGGCTCGCTTGTTATTTAGTGATTTAAGCTATATTTAAGCCAATAAAATAAAAAAATTTATGTATATTTTTGTTTTTTAAAATAAAATATGACGATAGAGTAAATAGAATAAATTTGAGTTGAAGAAATTGTATTACATATTTAAGAGATAATTTCTCAGTGAGAGTGCAGTAGTTTACACTGCGTTGATTGCAGAAGCCGGTAAAATGCTTCTTAAAATATTTGTAATTATATTAATATTTTGGCCCTGTTCAGCTATAGAAATAGATCCAAATGGATATCTTGCTTACTGTCCTTGTATGGGTAAGTTAACAATATATACACATTTGCAACAATTAAATAATACTTTTTTTATTTTAGGGCGTTTTGGTAATCAAGCAGATCATTTTTTGGGTGCCCTTGCATTTTCACATGCAATAAATCGAACTCTTATATTGCCACCTTGGGTTGAATATCGTAAAGGTGAAGCGCGTTCTGTTCAGATTCCCTATGAGACATACTTTAATATCGAATCTTTACAAGAATATCATAGCGTGATTGCAATGTCTGATTTCATGGAAAATATAGCACCATCAGTGTGGCCACCAGATAAACGCGTTTCATTTTGTTATATGGAGCGAAAAACATTGTACCCAAATAAAGAATCTCAACGTGATTGTCATGCAAAAGATGGAAATCCATTTGGTCCATTTTGGGATACCTTTAATATCGATTTTATTGCATCTGAATTTTATGGACCACTACATTTCGATGTACATCATAGTGCTATAGCAGCTAAATGGCAAACAAAGTATTCACCCAAAGAATGGCCAGTACTTGCATTCACAGGTGCACCCGCTAGCTTTCCAGTCCAACTTGAAAATCGCGATCTTCAGCGTTATGTTACTTGGAATTCAAAGATAATTAATTCAGCGCAAGATTTTATACGTAATGAACTACCTCGTGGCGCTTTTATTGGTATTCATTTACGGAATGGAATTGATTGGGTGAAAGCCTGTGAACATATTAAAGATAGCCAACAACTTTTTGCTTCCCCACAATGTCTTGGATACAGAAATGAACGTGGTTCCTTATTTCCCGAATTATGTATGCCGTCGAAAGAGTTAATTATAAGACAAATAAAGCGATTGGTTAAAAATGTAAAGCAAATGTATCCTAAAAATGAAGTACGTTCCATATTTGTGGCATCTGATGCAAATCATATGATAACAGATCTCAATAACGCCTTGCTTAGAATGAATATAACCGCTTATAAATTAACAAATGATAATCCTCATTTAGATTTAGCGATACTAGGTCAAGCTAATCATTTCATAGGTAATTGCATTTCATCATATACTGCATTTGTTAAACGCGAACGGGATGTGAAAGGGTTACCATCTTATTTTTGGGCATATCCTAAAGAGAAAGATCGTCAACATTCTAAAGTACATGAAGAATTGTAAAAATGAATAGCAGTTCCCCAATTCTTCATAAACATTCCTACAATTACAAATGTTGAATAAGATGAAAAACGAATTTTGTTGATAAAGGTCATACACACCAAAGCGAATGTTTGCGAACGAACGAACTTTTACAAGTACGATTACCAGCGAATGTTCGTTCATTCGCAAGCGTTCGCTTTGGTGTGGATGCACCTTAAGAATGAAATTAACACATAATATTCTATTAAGTTTTAGAGTGTCATTTCTTTTTATATTTATTTTACTTTATAATTACTAGGTATTAGTATTACTTTTATAGTTGGTGGCTAAAAAAATTTTATTTAGTATTTTCAAATAGTGAAAATGATTTAAATTTTTTTAAAACTAAGCTACTTTATATGGTGACTATACTCAATATTATTTAGGAATTATTGTTAAAATAATTACGTTTTTAATTTTATCAACTTTGAATTTACAGCATGTTTACATTATCGCAATTAACTTGACAAATGTGCATCAATAAGTGTCATTTGTATTTAATATAAATACAAAAATGTGATATTGAGGTTCGATAATTTTAAGTGTAAACATACTATTATTATGAAAAGAATTTTTTGCAATTCTATTTAAAAATTATGGTCCTTGTTGTTGCATTCAGTTTATATAGAAACTAAATGTAGCATTTTAATATTTAACAATACTCAAATATATCAAATCCGAATTCCTTTTAGCATATAAATCAAAATAATATTTCATTTGCGTACTTTTTATTTTAATATAAAAGTTTATAATGTATTAAATTTCGACAGCAATAAAAATTGAAATAAAAGTACTTAACCATTCATCTTTAAATTTAAGTAGAAAATTATTTCCTAATTATTTGATAAAGACGCTTAGTCAATTGCTCATGAAAAACATGGTGAATATTATGTTCTTGAATATTAATTAAATCAAACCACTAAGTTATATATCAATGTATCAATCGTTGATTGCGGGCTAATTCTAGTTGGGCAGCAGACACATTTGCCAATCCTTCACGTACACTGCTGAGGCTATCTTTCCATGAATGTAAAAGATCACGTAGTTGCTCCCACTGTGTGGTTCCAAATGTACGATGCATAGTCGATGATATATGAACTTTTCGATTCGCTTGATCTAATCTTGCTCTCACCAACTTTGTTTTGAGCACTTCAATGACGAACGGTTCAACCTCATCTTCTGAAATTTGCAACTCTTTTGTCAAGGTTTCAAAAGACATTTCAGGATTACTTTCAGCCAATTGCATAAATGTTAACAGCCGCATTTTTTTCATATTTTGTTCATGATTTAAACCTTGTGAGTTAACAAATTCTTTATGATCTTCATAAAATTGTATATATGATGGCAGTTTGTCAGACACGAAAATTGAAAGTAAATCATGTATAAGATCACCTTCCAGAAAACGTACTGGCTTTAATGCCAGTAGTGGATCAAGAAGGAATGTGTTTGGATCAGCTAAAGCTGTAACAATACACTTCATTGCATCTTCACGGGCGACACAAGCATTATCAGCAGTATATGTTCCCAATAATTCTATCATTACCTTTGCTGATAACTCAATATTACTGTCCTTGGTGACATCGTGTAATAAGCGATAAAGTTTTTGCATTTGCTCACCTGAAGGTGGACAATTTGCAAAGTGCGATTTTAACTGATCAACACCACTGAAAACTTCCAAAACTTGATCGCACTGTTTAGCCACCTGCACAAGATGATAGTAAACATGGTAACGTAATGGGGAGGCTGTGTCCAAATTATTAAATAATCTCCATAGTGATTGTAAGCAAACTTTTGCAAGTGGAACATTTGGCGCTTTTGTCATCTTTTCACAATAAGCCAGTACAATATTTTCACCACGATCGAGAGGAATCTAATAAAATAATTCCATATTAATATATTTACATTTGAAAATCGTCATGATTTAAATTACCGTAATCATAATTGATACAATACTGTTTAGTATTCCATCGATTTGTGTTGGTTCACCATCTTTGAAACACACATCACAAACCCCGATAATTTTATGTAAATCATCTTCAACTCCTTTATTCGATTTCTCTGACGATATTTCTGCTCCAAGTTTTTTAAAGAACTTTCTCAATTCTTGTACCTATCAATAAATATACATAAAGTAACATTTGTTTTTGAGACATAACCTTAAATATTTCGTTGTTTTTAATCGCTTATTAACTGCAAAAATTATTGTGTTTATTTAATCTTATTATTTTACCTGTTCATCCAGCGACAAGTCAATAAAAACGGGAGGTGAATTCATTTTTTATAAATTGTTATATGTTTAATTATATGGAAAATTGCCACAAATCGAGTCGATATCGACAACCACACAAAATGAAAGAACCTAGCTTGCAATCGATGTGTCAAACTATGAGCAATTCACAATTAAAACATAGAAAAGTATTTGCAATAGATTTGAAAAACATTGAACGGCAATACTCTTTTTGTAAATATTCTATTATTTGTATAAATATCAACGAGTGTAATTTTACATTTAATAACATATAAACAAAAAATATTTATAAACAATAACTTATTTTTTTCAATAAAATTTTTAAAAGCAAACATCAAATTGTAATTTTTTTATTGATTTTAGTGCTTTTGATTTTTTTTCCCATTTTATCAACTACAGAGGTGTATTCTTTTGAAATTAATGCTGCAATAACAACTTATGGTTGCTAAATAACTACCTAAATCAGTAAACATATAACAAGTAAAAAAAAATTTTAAACGAATTTGTCGTTGATAAATACATAAATATGTACGTGTAGATAATTTTATAAAAAAAATTTATTATTTATATATAATACGAATGATACAAAGTATTTGATGAGCATTTTATATTGTATTTGAATTTATATAGAATTATAAATTTTTTAGGCTTTATCCATGATAACGAAGAAAAGTAGTGAAATAAGAACGATACAAAGAAATCGGCGCATTGACAATATATTTAAAAGTTTTAATAGATCCAGCTTTTCCGTAGGCAATACAAGATCGTCAATAAATTTGTTCATGTAATTTTTAAACTTCTAACTTCACTTGTTAATGTTAAGTGAATGGTATTTAACACTGATTTATTTTTTTTGCTATTAATTATAACTTTATTATCATTGTGTTTTGTGTTTCTTTATATATTGCATTTTTTAAATGAACATAACTATAAATTCCTTAATAAATAATTAGCGTATGACTTCTTCATATTTACTAACCTGTCAAGTTATTTTTACAAATTTTATTTAAAAAATTACTTTTTAAAAATATTTAAATTTACTCATTAACAGTCGCAACAGTTGTAAATATTAAACAGATGACTGGAGTGCTAGAGGCTTATTCGCACCACAAGGCTTATTTTAGCGCATTTTGGTTTTGCTTCGCATGTTAATTTTTAAGCGACATGTGTTCTATTGGAACATTATGTCAAAAGAATACACGTAAAATGATTAAATTAAATTAAACCTTCAATTTTGTAGTGTACATTACTTGTCTACTTTCGGTAAACTTTAATTATTTAATTTCATAAGTTCAATTTGTACTAAAGCAGTTAAACATTTTTTTATGATATATAGCATGCAATCATAAAGCATGTTTTTAAGATAAACAAAAAAGTTTACAAATTATTTGCGCTACTTTTATTTATATTTTCTTATATTATTCAAAACATATTTACTTTCATACCGCTTTATATGGATCTTTAAAATTATGAAACAAATAAAAATATTAAATTATATTTAATATTTAAGACAAACATACTTAATAATAAAAAAAATAATATCGAACTTTCAAAAAAATTAATTAATTAAAGTACTGTAGTGAATACAATCATTTGTCTTCATTAGAACACATTTTGTTAGACCCATTAGATCCATGTTGTCATTAGACCCATTACGAAACGTAAGAACAGACGAATTTATAATTTATGTCAAATTTATTATAATATAATTATAAAAAAAATAAAAACGCGACTGCTTAGGTTGAAGTATCCTTCTTTATTGAATTTTTATTCTTACTCTACCTTAAAACTAGCAACTATATAATTGTGTTAGTACGCCGGCAAGCACTAACACAACAGAGAAGCATGTATACACTTTATTATCTCACTAAAGTGAGGTTTCATATTGCAGCAGTCTGGCTGCTTGGATATAGCTAAAGTCAATAATGGGAATATGCTGCGTAGACATATTCACAACATTGTACGTTAGCCATTCAAGGTTATTTTATATGCACATTAATATGAATTTATAGAATTATATATATACAAAGTTTATACATGCTATATTATAAAAGCACAAACGAATATTTAATCAAATCAGTTTTCTACCTCTCATATATGTAAATGAATTATATTATATTTAGTACAGCTGTATAATTTTTAATTTTCGAAATAACTTTTGGACTGTTCCTTACCATCTTATGCCTTCACAGGCATAAGAAGCGTCTGCCTAATTTACTTGAAATTATCTTCTTATATTTTTTAGGCTCTTAAGGCTAAGGCATAGTCACCAATATCTGGTACTTTATATCAATAGAACGGTAAGTACGCATCCAGTTTTCTATTCCGCTAACACCGTCAACACTAACAGATTAAATACATTTATTTGTAAACGTAAATATTAAGCCCTTTAAGTTTCTTTTCTTTCCCGATTATTATATTTTTTCCTAAAGCTTTTTTAAGCGGCGTTTTTAGTTGTTGCAGATCTTACAGTACGGCTTTCAATGATTTTCACATGTACATGATTTTCATGCACTAAAGTAATTCAATCATTAAATATAGATATGACATATTAATTGTACTATTTAATTGAATTCCTATCAATTAAACCTCTTCAAGCTACTACTTTGAATAAATACAATTTACTAAAGCTAAAATCAAAAAGAAACAAAAAAAATTTATATAACAGCTAAAGTGCTACTAAACAGTACTAAAGAAACTACAAAAAAAAATATTTTTAGGAAATAATCATGCTGAAAATGTTAACAAATACACTTTGAACGTTAAAATGTTTAGTAAATATGAATGAATAAGAATAAAAAAAATAATATATTTTGGTGTGTATATGTTATCTTAAAACAAAAAAAGATTTTTAAGTCAAGAAATTTAGAAACAATCAACTCCTTATGGATGCAAAAACATATAGAATAAATAAGCTACGTGTCACTAAATTGGTGTCTATACTATGGGTACTAGAATAGGAAAACATGCGAATGCAAACTGTAGATTTTGTGAAGACAATGAGGAGACGGCTATACATGTGCTGTTAGAATGCTCTGCGTTAATGCACATATGGACGAGGCTTCTGGGAATGTGTATTCTTACGGATGAGGTAATAACACTCTGTAAAGTAGGTTCTATACACATATATGTAAAAGTAGGTTTATTGACGCAACAGGGCTTAGAGAACTACTCTAAACCTAGAAGGGGGTACAATAAACCCGACGGTCGCAGTGCCACATCCCCTAACAATAATAATAATGATGGGTACTAGTTCATATTAAACTTTTTGCTAATATATGACTATACATTTTGTAGAATGTGAATAGAAATACAATACACGTTCGTATTTTTTTACATAGCGTTGATACAATATAAACTATAGTCATTAGTATACTAAAACCAGAAGAATCGGATATATAGTTATATAAAATCTAAGATATTATTAAAAGAATAAATTCAAATATGGTAACTTAAACTATATATCGATGCCTTGAATCCAGAGAATTATTAATACTTACTATACTAAATTTATGTTGTGATACAAAGAGACCTGTTGATTACATGACGGTATAATAGATAGTATGTGGGTGGAAAGATAATGTTAAAGATTTAAAGTGTAGTTGAAATGCTAATTGAAGCTAGTCTGGATCAAAGTAAACGGATGTGAGTGCGTTTGTTTGGGCATGGAAACAGATTGGCGACGTCATGTTAAATAAAGCTGTAGTTAGAACATAGATTGTTCATTACTTAATGCACAAAAAAGCTGTCTATAGGTTTTAAGAGGAGCGCTATGCAATACAAATCAAAAGTGGTCGGGAAGTAAATATTTGTTCGTTATTAAGAGTTTTCATATTCGATTTCATCGATATTAACAACAATGCAATATGAGTCAATTAATTCATTACACAAGAAATTCACCTAGTATACCAATAATTTATATTATAATGATACACTTCCAAAAAATCCATTCATAAAACGACTTACGAATTAGTTCCAAAAAATTTCAAATAAAAAGAATAATTTTTGTTTTATAAAATGATTTATTTTTATATTTCGATTTTCAAATAGATACGAAGCTAAGTATTATTATAAGTGAATATACAATTATAATATATAAAAATAGTTATATTTGAATTAAATAAAAACAAAAATTCATCCAAGAACAAAAAATTATGAATTAAACAAACAATATTTTTAGTTTCATACTTTATTCATTATATAGTGAAAAAATATTCAAAATTCAAATACTCATACTAAACTTTATCACATTCCTAAAAACATTAAACTCCCTAAAATTTTTAGGGATAAATAAACAATAAATTCTGTTGCATCTGTTGATTAAAGGATGATCAAATGCAAAAAAAACTTGTCACAAATTCTGCCGATCAATCTTAAAAATATTAACTAAATTAAATTAATTTACCATAATTAGTAAGTTAAACTATATTACAAGTGAATTACCTTATAATTCTAAATTATAAACCCTAACTAAACATATTTCTTTTAGCGAAATATCTAATAATGGTGTAATAAATAATTCTAACTAAACTCTATTACATAATCGAACATAATCCAGAGGTTTCGATACCACATTCTACTTTCTTAGTCTTCTTCAGTGTTACATTCTGCAATTCTGGTTTGAAATCAAATTTAATTGTTTCTTCAATTGGCGGCGATGATCTCTGAGATGCAGTCGTTGGCGACATACTCTGAGGGCATCGTAAGACAGTGCTGTTGTCACTAGTATTACTTGTCAGTGCTGTGTTATTACTACTTTTTGAGCTTTCATTAACAGATTTAGAGGGGTTGGAAGATACAACACTAGCGATTGTGCTTATTGTTGCACCACCACCACAAAGAACAGGAATTGTATTTATTGTTTGTATAGTACTTATGTTACCATGGCTTAAACTATTTTTATTTACATCATTTACTTCAGAATTTAAATTAGAACTATTATTATGAGATGTACTTGATGAAGATGTTGTTATAATAGATGATGAAACTGAAACGTTACTATTTGTTGAAACAGTATTTTTCGTTATATTTATTTTAATCTTATTAACTAAATTGCTAAGTGGAATTGCTGGTGTTGGACCAGATATCGAAAGATTATGTCCAACATCAGGCTCCAAATTACCATCAATAGATATATTAAGATCCATAGAGGCTGTGTTCTCTAATGGTTCAATTATTCCAGTTAAAGTAAGAGACTCAGTTGAAGGTCTTCGTTCAGTTGCAGGAGATGCCGTTGAAGCGATTGTTTGTGTTTGTGTTTCTTCTAATATAAGTTATTTAAAAGCATGTAAGACAATTTTTTATTAATTAAATACATACCACTGCTTTGTACTGATATTTCTTCATCTGGCCTGATGAGGACTGTGCCAACATCTTCAAAACCATCATCATCTTCTTCATCTTTTGGTTCTTCTTTTATTTTGACATTCATAAAAGATAACTGCGATGTTTCGTCGCATTCAGTTGGTTCTTTCTCGACGTATGTGTCCAAGTCAGTAAAAGGTATGTTTGGTTCTTCGATTTCAACATCTGATTCCACAGTTTCAATAAACTTATCATCGCTTTTACTATCTGTAGAAATGGCCATTTCTTCTCTGCTTACGTTAGCTGGTACATATTCTTCGTCATCATCGACAATTTCAGTAACTGATGGCTCTTCGTTTGGCAATACTATAACATCATCGTCGTCATCCTCTTCATCATCTGCAATGGTTACTGACAACTTTGCTGCTTCTAAATTAAAAATAAAATTAACATTTTATAAATTAATTTAAATAGTTTTTAATCAAAGAGTATTATTTGAGGGGTTATCAGTCAAAATTATTATTTACAACTAATGATAAATAAGCTGAAAAATATAATACATTTATTTTATAAAATATTTTATTTATTATATGACTTAATAATGAACTAAAAATCTCCTACCTTCATCAACTGTAATTTTAATTACATTATCGACAGCGTTATCATCTTCTTCTGTAATTTTAGAGTCCTCTTTCAATTCTTCTACCTTTGGCGGATTGAGTGCAGTCTTAAAAAAAATTTATTTTTTTAAATATACAATTCAGTTTATTATTTATAACTTATATATTTGAGTATATTCACCTTATAATCTTCATAACAAAGTGGGTGGTATATTTTGTCTTCGACTCTTATGGCTGAACGTAGATGCCATTCTTCATGTTCTTCATTATAAAATTGTTCAAATTTCTCGTGACACATATCACAGCAGCGATCAACATCATTAGCTCCAGCTGGGCAACTAGGCGCTGGCGAATTTATTGAACGTTGATTGGAAACATCATCATTTGCATCTATTTCATTCAGTTGTGTCTCAAAAAAGTTCTTTTCTCGTTCTTCAAGATCTTCAATTTCTTCATACTGCGCCCAATCATTTAGTTCATAATACCACTTACGAGAATGTGCTTTTCTCGTTGAGTCTCGTTCTCTTCTATTTTGTCTAAAATGCCAATCCAAGTGTTGACTATACTTAATTGTTTGTTCAGGCGGAAATCGAACACCACAACTACTGCATTGCATGCCTGAAAATAATGTAGCCACAATAGCTGACTGGCGCAACTTAATTGTTTCTGGCTTTGCTAAATCAATAGGACGAATTACTTCAATAGGCTCCTCAACAACATCAGGATTCGTAAGTTCTTCCTTTACTGTTGAATTTTGAGTTGAATTTGTGGATGAAGAAGTTGTCGTACTGGTTAAAAGCCCTGTTGAAACTAATTTTTGAAGTAATTCATCGATGTTAATTTTGCTTAGCACATCTGTAGGTATGCTTGGAACCGAAGTATTTGTTGGCACTACTCCGTCATTTGTCGTAGATATGTTTTCTTCACTTTTAACTTCAATACTTTCTGTTGTTGTATTTGGTGGCGTTATTGTGGACTGATTTTGATTAGGTGATGCAGTTGTTTCAACCAAATTTTCGGAATCATTTGTTTCTACACTAATAGTTTCAGTGGGATTTGTGTTAACATATCTCATATTTTGGATTTTTATTTTTCCAGGTTCAACATCTTCAGGTAAAGCACTAAAACGTATGAAATGCTTATCATCACCAAGTTCATAACTTTTAGGAAGTCCACCAAATTCAACGTCTGCAGCAACACCATCTAACAGTACCGTAAGTAAATTATCTGCAAATTGTATAGTATGCTGTTTTTCTCCCAAATTAAAAGTCTGCAGTTTAGCATCAATAAATATTCCAATAACTATATGTGCATCTACAATCATGGTAATTTTACCAATAACTAAATCTCGACGAATTGGCCCAATATTTACTTTAGGTGGTGGCCCCTCTGCTTGCAAATGTCGAATATTTTTACCAATTGGAACTGGTATAATAGAACCACCAAAGAATATTTCATACCATTGATCATCAATATAGAGTTCACGTGAAGGAAAGCCAAATTTCATTCTATGTGGTTCACCTTTAATGGTTACTACTTTATAGTCATCATTAAAATGCATTGCAAACGTTTCATCGTCTATAGAAATTGATCTTTGACCAGGTTGAAAACGTATTTCACGTGGCTGATCCATTTCCATAAAAACAATTGCCACTTCATCATATATACGTATTTCTTTAGCACAGCTATCAATCGTAATTGTGCGAACTAAATTTTCTTGTGGGTTGTCAATCGAATTGCAGGGCTTTTTCGATTGTTGCACTGAAGCTGGTGCAATATTAAAGCTAACTGGAGGTTGTGGCGGTGGTGGAACTTTTGAAATCATCATTGGTGGTATTGCATTACCAAAAGGTGGTACTGGCATTCCAGTACCCATTTGCCAAGGCATTTGCGGTAAATGTAAGTTTGGATTTGGTAATGGTGGCATCGGTGGATGAGGTACTAAACTTCTAAAATGTCTCTTATTCACATTACCCGACAACCAAGGTCTATTTGGAGGCATATTCATTTGCATCCCTGAATCGTGATCATTCCATTTTACAGATTTAGAACGTTTTTCTTTATTGTATCGTGATTTTGTTATATTAATATCATCAGTTTTCTCATCATAAAGTGGTGAATTACTTGCATTACTATCACCTAATGAATTTTCTAATGGGAGCTCATTATTATTTGATTGATTTTTCACCAGTTTGGGAATGCGTTTCTTTAAAATAGCTTCACGCGCTGTATTTCTTTCTACCATAGCATCGTCATCCTCAATTGTTTGCGATTTATGTGTATTTACTAATTCTTTTCGTTTAGCTTCTTTTAATTTATTTTTTTCATTTATAGACATAACAGTTTGCACCAAACTTTTATATTGATCTTGAGAAACAGATTTCATTTCAAACAATTCTTGGGCTTGAGCTAATATTGTACGTAATTTTTCATCATTAGCTTCTTGAGAATCTTCATTTATATTAAGTTCCGTCAATTTTAAGCGCTGTGACAATTCTTTGTGAGATTTTTCTATAAATTATAATATAAATACAAATATTTTAAAACAAGAAAATAACATTGTCCTACCAAACTTTCCACTTTTATTGAATTTCGCAGCTTTTGCTAATTTTGCACGTACATCATCTAACGTTGACGCCTTATTAGGAGATGACTTCGTTTCTGTTGCATTTATTGGAATTTGTGGCTAAAATTAAATTCAGTACATAAAATGTATTTGATTTGATCGACAGTTTAAAGAAAATAGTTATTCTCTTCATAATTGACTTTAAAAATCAAATTTAAATTAATTTATTTTAATTAAAAAGTTAATTAAAAGTATTTTTTTTTTAATAATGTAACATATAACATCCATCAAACAGATACTACATAAGTTGGAGAAACGAAAATGTGATATATTTTTGTTATATAAAATAATCTATATATATTATATATTTGCTATTGTAGCATACATAATATAAACAAATATATCCATTACCCATTTTGTGTATGGTCTACTTGAGAAAAGTATTATTCACATATTCTTAAGCCACACTATATTAATTGTTGATCTTGCAATAATAAGTCCAAGCACTTTGAGCTGCTTGTGTATACTGCGCCGCTTTTAAAGACGAAAGCATTCGAGATATTGCATGAGCAACAACTTTTGAAATTAATTTAAATTGACGGGTAGCACTTTTATATAGTATAAAGATATTCAATAAAAATATAATTATCAATAATCAATCAAAGCGTATCATTTTCATTAAACTATATATAAGTTTAATTCAAATTTTATGTATGATAATAATAACTCATTGAAAATATTTATAATATTGTTAAATTTCTTACTTTATATAAAATTTGCTTCAAACATTAGGAGTCTAAGACTAAATTTGCATATTAAGTTGAAGTTGATCTATCTATAAACAATACAGTTAAGTTTATTAGTTATAGACAAGATTTATTGCCATGTGTAACCGAAATTCGTTATACAATGTGTCCCAATTTATACTAATTATTTGTAACAGTTGGAATACACGAATCATAATATATCGATAGTAATACAAGTATTATTATGTTAATATTATTTTATGAACTAATATGTGAAAATCGAAAAATTTTATATTTAATAAATTTGAAGTAACTAATAACATAGGTAATTATATTTAATATTTTTATACAAACCTCTGTTTTATCAATATTCTCAGCATTTTGATGAATTAAATTTTCATCCTCTGATTTCAATGTTGGTGTTACTTTCTCTTCCACTGGTTCGTGCTTTTGTGTGGGTAATATGACTGGAATTACTGTACGTAAATCAACATCTTCAGAGCCAAAAAGACTACAAAAATATTAAGTTATCACAAGAATAAAAACTAAAATTCTTTACCAAATTGCTGTTTTTTACTTACGCGTCAATTTTTGTTGATTTACTTTTCTTTGGTAAGGGTTCTTCCGCTTCAGGTGTAGGGAATGGCCTTTTCTTCACATCCTCTCCATCGTTGTCAATCTCCATTTCCTCCTTGATAATAGCATTTTCTGATGCATTCAACTTCAATGCTTTATCAACTTGATTCTCAGATTTAGAATTTATGGCATCAATTTTCTTATTCGTAATTATGCTGGATGCTGTCAATAGATTATCTGTAGTTTTTTCTAACTTATTAAACAATTTTTGTATTTTAAACGACACTTTGGGTGATGATGTTACAACTGTTTTTGCACTCGTTGATTCAAGAGCTGGGGATATATTTAATAACGTTGCAGTTGAGGTCTGCCTCAAATCAACATCCTTGTTTGACTTTTGTACAGTGTCTAGCACTAACTTTTTATCTAAAATTGGTTGTTCGTGTTTTGGATATATATTTATTTATATTATAAAATAATATATATATATATAAATAATATATATATATTATTTTATAATATTATATATATAATATTATATATATGTATAAATATGTAAATATATATATACATATATTAATTTTAAAGAAATATAAACAACAAAATAGTACTACAAGATTTCATAGAAAATTAATGAGCCAATTTTATGGCAAAAAAAAAAAAAAAAATTACAGGACTAATAATGTAAAACAAAAACGGTGCATAACTCAACATCATCACAAAAAAAAAATATTAATATAAACATACATATATATTATGTATAATATATATATTTTTTATTATGCGCATACACACACAACTTTAATACACATAATATATCTTAACTGTACACATTATTATATACATACAGATGTGTTATATACATAAACATATATATGCATATACATGTATACAAAAGAAATAAATAAACATATATATTATGCATAATATATGTTAAACGTAAACATATAATAATAATTTAAAATATATTTAAAGAACACTCTTTATACGTTTGTTTTTTAAATGTTTCTTTGAACTTTTAAATTTAGTACTTTGGTTAGATTTTTTTTTATTTTATATAGTTTGTTTTGATAATTTTACCAACTTTTCGAAAGATGTTGGAATTTTTCTACAGAATAGAATTTTACAATTAGTTCATAAAACCTTACAACCAATAGTTGTAAGATTAATTATTATAAAACCATATTCAAAAGAAGTTAAATAGATTTTAAAATGTTGCCGTAATGTATATAGAAAATAATTATATAAAACAAATAAAAAGAAACCTGAGTTTTTTTTTTAAAGGTTCATAACAAGACTTTAAATAACAAACATTAATCATCATATATATATACATATAATAAATATAAATATTTATATATACATATATAGAATTTAATACATAAATACAGTTACTTTTATAATTTTATACTGTACGTGAAAAAAATTAGAATATCTATTTATAATTAATATTAAACAATTTTGAATATAAATCTTTAAGTACTAAAAGATATTTGTATATCGATATATATTCAACCTTTATTTTGTTTTTAACAATTACACTTATATATCACAATTTTTTCTGTTTCTTTTTTTACTAAGTTCTTATTTATTATAATACAGATACTTTAATTTAATTCCCCAGAAAAAGAGCACAGCGTTTTTTAATATTTTATATTGACATAAAACAATGCCCTCAAATTAAAACAACTGTTGCAAAACATGTTTATAAAATTTTTATTTTGAAATAAATATTAAACTAGCAAAATTTTATACTTAAATAATGCATTATTTTTACATATTTTTGTTTTATATACATGATTCATTATCTATTTGGCATTTAAGATTTTACCATATCACAGTAAAAAGAAGTATATATTCCATAGGAATTATCTAAAACAACCAAAATCAGCAGAAAAAAATCCATTAACGACCTGTTCTCAGCATTTGATATTATAACATAGAATATGCTTACGCCTGAAATTTCACACAAAATTATTTCCATACAATAGATAATACTCAGCGACCTAAGCAAATCTGAAGAACTGAACTATTAAGCAACGAAAAAGAAATTGTCCCCCCGAAGCTAATCATCATTTTATGTTCACCTATAGTTTCTATGCCAAATGTGACTCTTTTCAGGGGATAAAGTGTATTAAATGTGTAAAAATTGCTTTTATATTTTTACTTAATATATGTGAAGTTATACTTGTGTAGTAGTAGAGACTATTCTTACTTTTGTCTAAATCTTTAGCAGCATTACTTGATTTAATATCCTCCTTTTCTGTATGCCCAGCGTTACATTTAATGCGTTTATCATTATTTGAACGTAAATCAGTATCTTTAGTTAGTCCACTTATTGGACTAGGTGAACGATTTTTATTGGAATTACTACGACTTCTAGGATCCCGTTTCACCTCTTTACTCTTTGCTGGTGGGGAAGCTGGTGAAGATGATTTTCTTTTATGCGTTGAAGAATTAGAAGTTATATCAAATTCATCTTTATCACATTTTGCAATACGTTTGTCGCGACTACTAAAACCTCCATCTTTTCGACGGTCTGAGGAACTGCCACTTCCACTACTGGAAGATGAATTTTTGTCAGAACGTTTACGATCTTTGTCTCGACTAGAGGAACTTGAACTTTTGCTGGACGTACGACCTGAACGACTTGAGGAATGGCGAGTTGGTGACTTACTTTCAGAGCCGGAGCCGCCGCTACTAGTTCTTCGTGTTTTATGACTATCCTTACGGTATGATGAAGTTTTTTCTGTATTTTTAGAGTCTTCATTGTGATGCAAATAATTGCTTGGAGGTTGTATTTGTATACCTCTATTACCATGCTGTTGTAAGCCTTGTTGACCTTGTTGATTTTGTCTTGCCAAACGTGGATCACGATGACGTATGGTATTAATTAAAGCCGGATTCACTGGATGTACTTTTGGCTTGCCAATATTATTAATTCCAGTAGGATAAGTCTATTTGAATAAAATCATTTTATTAAATTGTTTATTGGAATAACATAGAATTGATTATTTCTACCTGAGCTGGTAAGTTATTTGAGCCGGGTATTAAATTTGGTCTAGAATGTCGATAAGTATTCTGGTAAATACTTGGTCTTATAGCTGGCGAGTGATGCGCCACTATATTTGGTGCAACCATATTATTTGGCATTATTTGTGGCATAACTGAGGGTGGAGCTAATATATGTGTATCAACTGGTGACAAAACATTCTCAGCTGTGCCCAACTGTTTTTCTTGTTCTTCTAAACGTTTTTTTGTTGCTTCAAGTTCTAATTCTAATTTTTGTTTTTTTAATTCAAGTAATTTTCTTGTTTTTGCATGTAAAATTTCTTCCATACTAGTATCAGTAGGTAATGCTTGTATAGTTTGATTAGGGGCAAGATTTACATTTACCTTAAAATATTTAATTAAATTAATATATATATATATATATTTCATTTAAATTCTATTATATATTTACCGTTTTTAAGAAATTCGGATTGACATGAATTGCTGGTTGCGAATGTTGTGCAGTTATTGGCCAGTTAACATCTAAACGTTTGACTTTGACATCTAATGTGTATAACTTCTGTGCAGAAAATACTTCATTCCACGTTTGACGCAATGCGTACATTCGTTCTCGTACCTTTTCATTCACCTTAAAAAAAATAACCTCTTAACACTCTTTATCTTATATATATTTATTACACTTTTACTTACTGTTTCGAATACCCCACAAAATATATTTACTATACATTGACTGAAGAGCTGGACATATGTGCTTTTCACATTTTTCACAATCGAATCAATTAGATACAGTATTGGCAACTTAATATCTGGTACTACCTGTATAAGAATTATGAAGATAAGGAAGATCATGTTGAGAACAATAACTAGGAAAATCTCGTGGTTAAAGTGTATTCAATACAAAAATGAGCACAATTTTTAATGGAATGATGTACTTAAAGATTATTATAAGACTCGTAATATGTGCTCGTAACAAATTTAACGAAAATTATGCGTTTAGCATCTTTACAAGCTGAAAACTATAAAATTATATTATGTGGAAAATGTACTTTGATGGTACTGAAAGAAGTCATTTCATATAATAAGATTGTAATATAGAAGTTTACTAGAGATTATAATACAATTTGCATTCAATAATTATGCTATATAAATATAGTAAAATATAACCTTGACTAATTTCTATACTTTTTCTTAGGAAATTTTGAGCTGCATGATTCCTAAAACTTGCATAATAAACCTTCCGTTTTTCAAAATGTTTATTTGATCTAATACTACACTGAAGTAAACTGTCCCTTATTTATTACTAATATATTAAAACAAAATCCATGTACCTACAGACATAATTAGGTTTACTCCCAACATATGCATTATCAGAGCAAATAAAACTGAGCGTTATTGTATAGCGTTTTAAACCGTATATGGCTTTATAGCATTCTAAATAATTGTTGGATAAAATTCCTATTTCTTAATATAAACACATTTATAACCATTTTGATTTTCAAAATGACTTTGGTAACGTTCATTATTAAATTGTATCTTTTAATTTTATTTTTTAACCGAACAGCTTAATATCTACGAGCTCTTTAAAAGTGATTACTTCACTTATAAGATATTTATAAATTATAATGTATATATTATTATTTTGTTTGTTGGGTTTTGTCGTCGAAATGTATGTATTCGTATTCGTATGTATTTACATAAATCCTGCATGTTTGTATATATGAATGTATGGTACCTATGTGTGTATATTTTTTTTCGTTTGCAATTTATTATAATTAGGTAATATGAAGTTGACTATTTTTTATGATTTATATATAGCAATAAGGCTATATGAGGTTAAGGAATTTTTTTAAGGAATTATATATGAGTATAGCGCATAAACAATATGGAATTGATTATTTTTTTTTTTTTGCCATATGTCAACGGGATTAAGTTTTATAAATATATATTTATTATAATTAAATTATATTTTTGAAAATTATATGATTAAATGATATAAAGGATTTTTGAAATTGAGGACATATATATAATTATATATTATAATATATAATATATATATTAAATATATATTATATATATATATATATATATATTATAATAAGATGAAGAAAAAATGTGCACATTTATGGATGTTTAAAGGATATTACACTTTATTTTCATAGATATTTTTATCATAATTATAAGTTTGAGGAATTTTTAAAGGTATATTTATCATAATTGAATTATATCTTTGAATATGTACATATTGAAATCAGATTATTGCATTTATCGTAATTGCGCTTTTTTTTTTGAAAACATATCATAATTCAATTATACAAAATTTATTTTTTTTTTTGAAAAAAATTTGTTATAATTAAAATTGAATTTGAGATTTTTTATGATATTGAAAGATATCTCTAGTATGAAGAATGAGCTAAGTGTATATAAATTTGTGGGGCTTAATTAATTAGATATTAAAAATCCGTATCTATGAACCGAAGGTATAAAGGGGGCAATAAAAACAGTAATTTAGAATTATTTTTATAATAATTATTTAATAATATACAGTCAGTTCTGAATTTTAATAACAATCTAATACTCATCTAGTTTTATTATTACTACCACTCCATCTAGACTTATTATCGTATTATTTTTAACAAAATCTTTAAGAAAAATCATATATAAAAATAACTTTAAAAACACTACTTATTATATTATAAAGTTTATTAAAAACCTTAAGTTGCAACTGTAGGTGGAAGCTACAATATATTATTAAAAAACTATTTATTTCAGTATAAAATTTGTGCAAACTTAAAATTATTAAAAGTTAAAGGTGTAAAATCAAATTAAAATAATTTCAAAGCTATTTTTCAAAGATTTATATATATATATATATAAATCATTTTAAGTTCTTTGGAAATGAATTATATTCTTTTCTAATACTCTTAATAACTTATGAATTAAGGTTGAATAAAATTAAACATTTATTACAAATTTAGAGTAAAATTTTTTGTTCCTCTAGCTAATAAATTTTTAAAAAAATATTTAAATAAAAACTGAATATCCAACATATACCTTTAGCTTAATATACTGATTTTTATACTATATTGATTTTTTCCTATTATTTATGTGGATATTAAATATTATTTGCTGTGCAGATATGGAATTCTTTGGAATTGGATTAAGGTGAAAATAAGACAACACACTACTACAATTTATTTTAGTAATTTGTATTTATTCAACATCATATTTTTCAAGAGAAATTAGGTTTAAATTTGTGAACGCCAAGAATGTTACTTACTGACTTTAAATTTGACATGAATGAGAGTATTATTTCTGTTCAACTTTTATTCAAATATATCAAATAGATTTTTAAGACGTGTTTTACCTTTGTTTATGTGCTTAAATAATCGTTATTTACATATATTTGATATTTTAACACATATTTTTATTTTATTAAAGTATTTTGTTAAGTCTTAAATCGATTCTTTACAAAATTTGAACGTTGATGTTTTGATCCTAAATAATACAATTAAGAGTGAATGAGAATCAACTCATCAGTTAAGAGAAATATCACCCAATTTGTGGTAAAAGAATATTATTTTTCAATTTAAACATTATTTGTACTTTAGTTTTTTTATTTTCTTAAAAATTTTTTTAAGTAACGTACTCAGTCACTTTTTTTCTTTTTGATTTGTATATATCATCAGTCTTAGATCCGTTAATAAAATATATATTTATTACGGCGTTTAAATGTCTTTATAATATAAGTCTTACTTGTATAAAAATAGTATGAAATTCTTAAAAAATGTTAACCTTAGCAATATGATCTTCAACCACTCTGACAATTACTGAGGCATACTCAATGTTCTCTTCAGCTAACATAGTAAGCATGTTTATAAGTGGCTTGCTGTTGCACGTTAGATCCGATAAACTTGAGAGGTATTCCTCAGCAACTCGGTCTTCGTTCTCCTTATGCAGCTTACTGTTCATGTCCATTTTGAAAATTCAATAAATATTTTGATATGCAGATTTTCGGGATTTGTCAATATGAAGTGACGTTTCTCAATATTCGTTATTATACAATTGTAGTTTTGTATGAAGCATTCTGTAAGAATAATTTGTAAAAATGACAATTAACTCAATGATATTTAAATAAAATTTTTGTATTAAGAATTTAATTCAACATTTTACACAATTCATTGAAGCACAAACAGATTTCTGTTGACATATTATTTTTTTACTTTCTTTTACACTCTCACTCTCAAAATAGTAACCACCCCATCTTACACAACCAACTTATCCACATCCTAACCCATATATTCGTCATGTAATTCCTTTCGTTACCTCCATTACAGATCCCTGCGGGCTACACCAACAAGAAAACATAGCTAACTTTAATATAACCTTACAACCTACTGATATAAAAAGGAATATACCAACGAATCCTACAAAGTCAAAAACTCCATAATTTTGATATTACAAACGGTAAAAATTATTTTTTTGAAAACCATCCAGTCTCTGTTAGCAAAGCCCTATAAAGTCATTCAATGTTGGTATAGGATGAACGTGTGCCGCCCTAGACATAATGAACACTATGACTCTGTAAAATAACTTGTTGAGACAAGTTTCGGTTACTTAAGGACTATTACGTTAAGGACGTTGAAGATACTTAAAAGGGTTAAACCACTAACTCAACAATCTGTGTGCGATTTTATCGAAAAATTTTTAATTTTGATATAAAACAACGCATTTAATATTTGTTATAAAGCGAAGAAATTTCAATAATTCAAATATTTGTTAAAATTAATCTAAGTAACTCATATAATAATAAATGCGTTCTTTATACATTGTTGGTACTGAATTTATATTGACACATTTGATAAAATATGCATGTATATTAAAATGTGTAGGTGTTGATTTGAAAAATATGTGATTTATGTATGCAAAAAGGTTAATAGTACAGATATATAATATTTAGTTCTTAAATATTAAGATTTTGGTATTTTCGGAATATGCATTAAGAAATCCCCAATTCTTTATAAAAAAATCAAACACAAACAACACATTTAAGCGTAATTATATCGATACATTGTTGTTGGTGTATGTTTTCCTTGACTCCACAAACAAAAACCATATATAAGTATAAGTGAACAAAAATATAATACACATTTATATGAAAAGACGAGGGGTTAGGAGTTAACTACACAATCTCTGAACAATGATCATTGTATACGTGAAGTTATAAGTATTTTGCAAACTGTTTAACAATGTATATTTAGCAATATTGTTATCCAAGTTAAATTAGGATGATATTGTATTGTAAAAAAATATATTCGTGTATATCATGAAACTGCATCAGTCCAGTTATTTTGGACTAATGATTGAGTTATATTTATGTATATATAATGTATTTCAGTAAATTCATAAACACTCATTTATAATAAATTAATTTACATTTAAAACAATTGCTTAAACAAAAATAAAACAAAACAAAATCTATTTTTCACATATCCGCATAGCCATTAACGCATATTGTATACTAACACCATTAATTAACGAAAACACGTCAAACACATTTTGCGTATGAAAAATTTTTGCACTACTTTGTTTGAATCATTTAATATTTCACTTACCCTTTCAACTTAAAAAGATATAAATAAATATTTTATATTCACAAATATTAAAAGAGATGTATTATTTTATTGTTAACGTGTCAATATTTTACAAACTTCACACTTCTCACGTAATACTTTCATCGTCTCTGAATTAATTCTGCTATATGAAAATGGCTACCACAATGCCGCAATATCGAATGTAATCGCAAGGTTGTATTTAAAAAAGTAAACAACTTTAAACTTAGATGTAACACATATATTTTAAACGTTTTTGATATCACAATAAATTCTACACAAAGTTTTGATTTATATTTGTCAACACTTGATAAGTAGTTTTAACGTACTGTGTCATTATATTAATTTTTGATGCTTATATAGAATTTAAAATTTTTTCTTGTACTGTAAAATACTATATAAAAGAATTGGTTTACCCTATTATTTTAGAAATTGCATTTGTCGATTATGACCGTCAAGTGAATAATTTAGAAAATTCCTGTCTTTATGATCGCATATAAGTTCTGAGAATATTTGCCAAATTTTGACAACATATGCTATTTTTACTAATTAATTTTAGGAATTCTATACGCTATACCTCAATTCTAGGAATTTTATAAGTCAATACCTTTAAACATTTCGTAATTAAGTTAAGTGTTGTTCCTCGAATATTATGCAGGTCATCTATGTTGTTGTATAAAATTTTTTGATGTTTTGTATTTTGAGTAATTATTGAGAAAAATAAAAATTTATAAATATATAATAATATTATATATTTTTAGCAAAAGTGAAACACGGTCCGATGTATTTTTAACATGTTCTTTACTTCGCTTTATTAACTATACTAAAAATGAATAATGAATAATAATTACAAAAGGAATATAGAATAATGACAGGCCAGAGTTGCCAGGCAATTAATATTTAAAAAGTACTTTACATAACAACACCCCCTCTTAAAGTGCTTTTATTATGTATAAAATATGACTTTAATATTTCATTCCTAATTTCCGTAAGCAATTAACATGCTTTTCTGTAGTGAGTCCTTTGGTAAGGACGTCTGCGGGCATTTCTTCTGTTGGCATATATTTGATTTTAACAGTGCCGTCGTTAACCTTGCTGCGAATAAAGTGATAACGAATATCAATGTGCTTTGTCCGTGGATGATACCTGAAGTTGTAATGCCAACATCATCAAGGATTGCCTTTAGATATAACGCTTCTTTTGTGGCCTCAGATATGGCCATATATTCTGATTCAGTGCTTGAAAGCGCTACTGTACGTTGCTTTCGAGCTTCCCAACATATCGCTGCTCCTGATATAATGAACGCATACCCTGAATATGAACGTCTATCGTTTAAGTCAGCGCCCCAATCAGCGTCAACCAGACCATACAATTCTTCATTGTTTTTCTCATACAATAGACCATAGTTGCTTGTACCTTTAAGGTATCTTAGAATTCGTTTTGCTGCTTTCCAATGTTCCACGTTATAATTTGAATTGAACTGGCTAAGAAAGTTTATAGCAAACGCAATATCAGGTCGAGTTGTAACAGCTAAGTACATTAATGCTCCTATCAAGCTTTGATAGGGATACATCTTCATAACACCTTCATCAATTTTTGTTGGTTTCGTTAACTTAATGTTCAATTCTATGGGAGTCTTCACTGGTTTACAGTCTTTCATATTGAACTTTTCAATGATGCTTTTTGCATACTTCTCTTGTGAAAGAAAAACTTGATGCTTGCTTAAATTTTGATGAAACTCGATGCCAAGACAATTACTTACTATTCCCAAATCCTTCATTTCGAAATCATTCGCAAGTGCAGCCTTTATTTCTTTTATACGAAACTTATTATTGGACGCTATTAGTAAATCATCTACATATATTGTCATCAAAACAATGTCGTTGCCTTCTCGCTTAGTGAATACACAAGGATCCTGTTGTACTGCACTTAGACCCATATTCTGTAGTTTCTTTGTCAATTTCATGTACCATGATAGCCCAGACTGACGGAGTCCATAAAGAGCTTTCTTTAATAAACATACAGGTGACTTACTTGATTTAATCGCCTTTAACCAATGCTGCGCTGTTTCTTTAACTTTTCCACACAATATTGTTGAAGTTTTTCCCACTGGTTTTGATGAAACAACTTTGTTCAGGAATGGTATAAGATAATCGGGAATTTCCATGAAGACACTCTCTTCGAGCTCTCCATTTAGGTATGCTGTAATGACATCCATCTGATGGATCTCCAAATCCATTTTTGCTGCCAGTGCCGCAAGTAGTCTTATAGATGTTGAACGAGCGACTGGAGAAAACGTATCATGAAAGTCTTCACCTGGTCGTTGTGCAAAACCCTTCGCTACTAATCGTACTTTCTGTTTTTCGTCATCTTTAGTTCGAAGCACGAATCTATTCCCAATAACTTTTCGTGATTTCGGTCTTTCGACCACTTCCCATGTTTTATTCTTTAGTTGTGCCACCATTTCGTCTTCTAGCGCTTTTGACCAGGAATTTGTTTCATCGCTTTCAAGTGCCTCCAAAATCGTTACTGGAGTTTGATATGTAGTGAGAAACGCCATTTCACAATCTTCAAAAACGTTGTTGTCAGGTTCATCATCTGAATGGTTTTTATCAGCAATTTTTCTTACTGAACTTGTATTTTCGTCTTCGTTGGATGATTCTTCACCATTCCGATTTGACGTGTAATATTCTTTTCGAGGCCTACCGCGTGAATTTGTGCGAATAAGTCTCGGACGACCTCTTCTACGAATGGAGTTTTCTTCTCGCGTATCTGTATTTTCTACAATTTTCGGATTGACCGACAGTTTCTGATTTTCACAATTTTCGAACGCAATATCGATATAATCATTTGTTTGGCAGTCGTTTTCATTGTTAATATAAATGTTTTCGTATTTATTATGATAGATATTTTTGTTTACGAACACGACATCACGGCTTATTGTTATATTTCGTTTTGTAGGTGACCACAGCCGATAGGCTTTCGCTTCGTTTGAATATCCAACAAACATGTAAGGTTCTGACTTAGAATCGAATTTATCTCTAGTCTTATCCTTTTTTAGGACATATGCTTTAGAGCCAAATACTTGAAAATGTACAATAGTTGGCATTTTACCAGTCCACAACTTGTGCGGTACTACACCGTTCAATGCTTTTGTAGGACACCTATTCCGAATATAGCACGCTGTATTTATGGCCTCTGCCCAAAAATTTGGCGGAACTTCAGCTTGTTTCATCATGCAACGGGCCATTTCAACTAGAGTTCTGTTTTTACGTTCAGCAATACCATTTTGCTCCGGCGTATATGGAGCAGTTAAGCGTCTTTGTATACCAAATTTCCTCAAGAATAAATTAAATTCAGAATTAACGTATTCTCTACCATTGTCTGATTGTAAAGCCTTAATTCGTTTACCCGTAAATGTTTCTACTGCTCTTTTGTATTGCTTAAATACATTTAATACATCGGATTTTTGTTTTATAAAATATACATGACAATAGCGTGATTTGTCATCAATAAATGTTACGAAATATTTTGCATCCGAATTTGATGCTGTTCTCATTGGTCCGCACACATCACTATGCACGATCTCTAATAAGTCACTTGTTCTAGTTTCTTTACTCTTAGGAAATGGTTTTTGTATTTGTTTTTCACTAATACAAATTTCGCAAGTCGGAAGTTTTTGTTTAGGATTTAATTTTAATCCGTGTACTAGGTTATTACTAGCCAATTTTTTAAGATCGTTTTCATTTATGTGGCCCATTTTCTGGTGCCACTTTTCAATGTCACATTTTTCTTCAGCAACTTGTGCAAAATGATTTTTATTTTCAACAATAAAAAGATTTCCACATCTTTTCGCTCGAGTTATAACCTTCTGATATTTGTCCAATACGATTGCATCTGAAGGGCGAAAATGCACTTCATATCCGCTGTCTACTATTTTTGATACAGAAAGTAGACTTGTACGCAAGTCCTCGACATATAGAACTTCTTTAAGATCAATGTTATTATCACGACCGTATACGTCTACAGTTATTTTCATTTTACCGACGCCGTTTATATTTGTTGTGTTGTCGTTTGCTAAGTTAAGCACTTTATTCGATTTTTGAAAGTCTGTAAAATATTCACGGTTTGCACTTAAATGGGCAGTACATCCACTATCTAGGCACCAATAATTTTCTTTTATTGAGCTAATAAATGCATCTTCAACATGATAGCTAAAATTATTGTTTACAGATTTTTCCGAATTTTTCAATTGCGTGTTATTTTCAGCTTTTGCTTTATTTTTACATCCACGTGCAAAATGTCCGATTTTGCCACAATTAAAACATTGTTTGTTTCGTTTAGAATCACTGTATCGTTTGTTTTGTTTTGCGTTTCGGCTTTTATTTCGATTTATGTATAGAGAGTTTTCATCACTATGTCTGTCTTCTTTTGTCCTTTGCGATTCAGCTTCTTCTAATATTTTCACTCGAAGTATGTCTGGCTTTGGCAGCTCGTCGCGCGTTTCTAACGCGCACCTGAAAGTATTAAAAGAATCGGGTAGGCTATATAGGAGCAGTATGGCCAGAAGCTCATCCCCGATGGTGACGTCAATTTCCTTTAATTTTGCCACGGCTTCAAAAAAATCGTTGAGGTGCTCTCTAACCTTTTCACCCTCCTTCATGCGCGAAAGTGCAACCTTTTTCAGCAACGTCGCCTTGCGCGCAGGCCCTTTTGATGAATATGTGGCTTGTAGTTTCATCCACATTTCGTTTGAATTTGTGCATTCTGCAATTAATCTTAATTCTGATGCACTTACTGATAACATTATATCAGCACACGCTTTCTGATCAAAGCTGATCCATTTTGCAGCCGCTTCGCCCGTTGGACACGACGCAGTACCTTCGACATATGACCATAAATCGTTTTTTATGAGAATAGCTTTCATTTGTAATTTCCATGTATCGTAGTTTTCCGCGTTAAGCGGTTCAACTCGAATCACCGTTCCCGACATTTTTATACACGTATTAAATCTACTTTTTATGTGCACGTGCTTTTTACTTCGCAGTGGAAGCGTGCTGGGCCCATAACCTATTATATATTTTTAGCAAAAGTGAAACACGGTCCGATGTATTTTTAACATGTTCTTTACTTCGCTTTATTAACTATACTAAAAATGAATAATGAATAATAATTACAAAAGGAATATAGAATAATGACAGGCCAGAGTTGCCAGGCAATTAATATTTAAAAAGTACTTTACATAACAACAAATAATAACACATATTTATGCTATTATAAATATGATGGATAAAAACAAGTATTTGTATATATTATAATTATTATTTGTATATATGGTATTATAACTATAAAGAGCAAAATGAAAATTAAAATTGTTTATAAATAATATATTATTATTGTGATTATTATATAAATATGTAGTCATATTTGGCGTACAATCAAAAATTGAAAAAAATGACAATATTTATATACATAATATATTATTTGTTGGAAACAGTTTTTGTTTTATTTGTTTTTTGGTCGAAATATTTAAAAATTACATTTCTTAATATATTAGTACATATTTTTTAAAATAAATATTCAATTTAACAAGTATATATAACGCTGAGAGTTATCACGAGCATTAAATTCACGAAAACTGTTTTTAAAAAACATTTTATTATACAATATTTAATTTATTAACATATTAAATGTGAGAGTAATAACTTGTTGAAATGAATTTATTATATATAGATTAAGTGAAAATAGAAATATTATTAGTTCTGATATATAAGAAACACATGTTAAGAAACAAAAAACTTTGTATCCAGCAAATTTTACTTTTCTGTGAAATACTTTGTTGAATATGATAAGTCAAATTTACAATAAGGAAACTAGTTCTCGTAGAAGGTAAAGATCTTCTAGAGGCCCTATGTTTCACTGAGAGGGAATGACAGCAGTAAGTAGGTAAGTAGAAGTCAATCATTATATTAAGAATATGGTTGGATATGTTAAAATATGTGTAAATAGACACACATTGTGGTTGTATCATATTTTTTCTAGCAAAAAGTGGTACATAAATATTAAAGTGGTATGTATTTATTATCCCAACAGTAATCATCGTTCAAATAATACATGCCTTCAAAGTGTCAATGACAAAAATAAGTTTTTTGTTTTCATAAGTTAATTAATCAATATTTAAAAACTTGAGAAAAATTAATAGCAAAAGTAATTAAAAGTTCAATTCACGTACTATTTACTACAAATATCTCTTACAATACATATAAAAAATTGTTTAATATTAAACGTCCTTGTCATAAGCACATTAAGAAATAATGGATTATATTTTAATAATATTAACAAGGGTAATAGATCATACGTCTAACAAAAAAAAAAAGAAAAAATATTTTATATAATAATAAGCGTTACACTCGCATCATTTCATAGAAGCAGGTTGTAAGTCATAAAATGAACACTCATATATTTATTGTGCAGAAAAATCAAGCATGACGCTAATATGCCTGTGAAGTACAAATTGCATTTAGAATCGTTAACGAAGCTTAACGAATGTATGTTACACATATTTGATACATAATATATATATTATATTATATATTATGGTTTTTGTAGTTTACAAAATCACGAATTATTTGTGGCTACCTAGTAACAAAGTCATCAAAATTTACAGAGAGAGTCGTCAGAATGTCGTTTGAAACATAATGATTAATTATTACACCATGACATCATTTCATTTTTTGGTATTGATAAATACATAACAATAAATTTTTATAGTTAATATAGTTATATATATATAATATAGTTATAGTTAAATTTATAGCTAAAATTTTCATATTCTATGCGTATATCTGCTACCGTGACCCATTTCTATTGTATATTAAACGAATTCTACATAACTGAATAAAACGCATGGCATCTCTGAATTTTGCTTGATTTATACACCTCTGCAATGAATTAGAAAAATACAACATTGAGCTAATTGTCAAAAAATTTGATTTCATGTGTTTTTAAAGTTTACATTATTTTTTGTGTGTAAATAGTTATGGATACGTTTTAGGACCGTTTTTAGAATTTTCAATTACACAATCATAAAAATGGATACGGATATGGAGAGCATTCACACAGAAGTTGATGTAGAGTGTGACATATCTTCCAACTGTAGTTTGGACAAAGATTTTTACAAGAGAGCTCAACAGTATTGGTCAGAAGTTCCGGCGACAGTAAATGGAATGTTGGGAGGAATGGGCTATATAAGCGCAATTGATATACAAAGCTCTGGTAATTTTCTACGAGACTTAAAAACGTTAGGCACCAAATACGCTTTAGATTGCGGTGCTGGTATAGGACGTGTAACAAAAAATTTATTGATGCCTCGATTTGATGTGGTAGATCTTGTTGAACAAGATAGCGCATTTGCTACCAAAGCGAAGGAGTATTGCACAATGGATTCGGGAAACACTTTAGGTTTTCCTAATCGGCTTGGAACTATATACAATGTTGGCTTGCAAATGTTTACTCCAGATTGTAACAAATACGATCTAATATGGAGTCAGTGGGTACTTGGGCATCTAACCGATGAAGATTTGTTAACTTTTTTTCAGCGTGTTCGGATTGGATTAGCTAAAGGAGGTTATTTTGTAATCAAAGAAAACGTAACATCTACTAAAGAAGTAGAAAAAGACGAACAAGACTCATCTGTAACACGTCCCTTAAAAGTATACGAAGACACACTGCGTTTAGCAGAATTTCGGATACTGCGCATAACGAGACAACAAAGTTTTCCAAAAGGCTTGTATCCAGTATATATGATTGCTTCACGACCTATTTCCTATTTTGAGAAACCTCAAAATATACACTGACGTTTTATTAAATAGTTTTGACAAATGTAAAAAAATGTAACTAGTCTTGAATAAGAATTAAACTTGTTGGCTTAAAATTTTTATCGTTAATTTATTTTGATTTTTTTATTAGTCTTCACATATCGTACACGACAGACCTCTGATAAAAAATTTAACTAGCATTTCCATATTTAGGTAGAATTTAAGTAGCTGCTGTCTGGTAATTATATTAATTTTGTGCACAATAAGAATCATTTAATCAGTTTTAGAGAAGTGTGCGCATATCAAAGCTAAATCAATTTATGGTAATTAAATTAGTATTAGGTCGTTTCCATTGTCATAAGTTGATTTATGTATGTGAAAGACCTTTTATGTGTCAGAAAGTTCTTTTATTCGTTAACAAATAAATTGTTAGCAGAAAATATTTAGTCTTGTATAGTTAGTTAAAATTAATTAATTTATTATGAAGAAAATGCAAAAATTTTTGTGTATAATATATATTTATAAAAATAATTTTTTAAAATTGTTGTTTTTTAGCTTTTGTGTTTTTTGTTTATTAAGATTATATTTCGTGTGTCCAAAATTGATAATTTCCATGATTTATTGTTAATTTAGTTATACCATATTTCCCTTGTTTACTTAATAAGTTACTTAAGTAACTTAAGGATTTTGTCGTTTTCATTCACATTTGTTACTTTTTGCGTGAGAAAGACTTCGCTTATCACACAAAAAATTAAATATGTAATTGATGTATTAACACATATATATATTCTTTATATATATATCATTTATATATATACCTCAATGACTTTATTTACAGCTTAGCTGTTTGTTTACATTTTACATACAAAGCATAAGATACATATTTCAAACTTTGTTAATATCCCTGATGGGAAATTTATTATTAAGGGTTCCATTCGACATTTTTCACCTTTAATGAGCTGATTTATTGATTATGAGTTCATTTATATGAAAACTTTAACAGCTACTAGTCGTTGTAATAAAAAGAAATCTTGTACAGAAGAGAACGCTTTGCCGCTACCAAAATCAAACATATTCATGAGTACAAATTATTATAAAATAAATTTAACGCAAAAAAATTTAAGATTTTTTCAAATTTATTATTTCTATCGATTAGGAAGAGTTTATAAACGAATATAGTTGAATTAATTTTAAATTAATTAGGTACGTTTTTCTTACTACTAAAATGAAATTGCTAAATAGAACTCTTGTCATACGTCATCAATATCAAAAGCAGAGGTGAAGAACTTAGTATTCTATTCGTTGTTTAACTTATTCGTGGGACCGCGTTTGAATTTGGTCAGTTTAAAAATGTCTGCGAAACGATTACAGCCAAAGTGGCACGAACCTGCCTGTGTGGATCGTCCAAAATTGCGCTTGTTTAATAGTCTTACGCGACAAAAAGAGGACTTTATTCCATTGGATGGTAATAATGTGACGTGGTATAGCTGTGGTCCTACTGTGTATGACGCATCCCACATGGGGCATGCTAGGTAAAAACATACCAACTATATTTGCCACATCAAAGGCAATCATGATGAAATTATTATCTTATCTTGCAAGTGTGCATGTTCTTCTTTAAGGTCTTATATATCTTTTGATATATTGCGGCGTGTTCTTGCCGATTTTTTTGGTTACAATATTCATTATGTTATGAACATCACTGATATTGATGACAAAATAATAAAACGAGCACGACAAAATTATTTGTATGAGCGATATGTATTGTCAATGGAAACAAGCCCATTAGATAAGCTACTCTCTGACCAAAAAGAAGTGTTGTGTGCGTTTAAAGCAACATGTGCGCAAAACAACGATCCGGATAAGAAAATCATGTTAAATAAGATATTAGAACGCATGAATGATGCAATAACAATGCTTACAAATGCTGTTTCCAATGGTGACGAAATTGAATTAAAGAAAGCCCGCACTTCTTATTTAATTGAAGCCAGAGACCCTCTATCTGATTGGCTAGATCGGAAAGAAGGTTCACTAGTGACTGATAATGCAATTTTCGAATCTCTACCTAGATATTGGGAAGACCAGTTTCATAATGATATGAATGCTCTAAATGTATGTATATTTATTTAATTTTTTCATATATAATTGTATATTTTTAGATATTACCACCAGATGTCCTGACTCGGGTTTCCGAATATGTTCCCCAAATAATTACGTTCATTGAACGAATTATTGCTAACGGTTTAGGATACGCAATAAATGGTTCGGTTTATTTTGATGTTAATGGATTTGATAAAAGAGAAAAACATCACTATGCTAAATTAGTACCAGAAGCGTATGGCGATACAAAAATATTACAAGAAGGGGAAGGGGATTTATCAACTACAGAAGATCGTCTTTCAGAAAAAAGGTCTGTTAATGATTTTGCATTATGGAAAGCTAGTAAATCTGGTGAACCATGGTGGAATAGCCCTTGGGGAAAAGGTCGCCCTGGTTGGCACATTGAGTGTTCAGCAATGGCATCTGATATTTTTGGGCCTAAATTTGATATACACACTGGAGGAGTTGATTTAAAGTTTCCACATCATGATAACGAGTTAGCACAGTCGGAAGCAGCATTTGATGAAGAAGATTGGGTAAAGTATTTCCTTCATACGGGTCACTTAACCATCGCCGGTTGCAAAATGTCGAAATCTCTTAAAAATTTTGTAACAATTCAACAAGCTTTGCAAAAGCATTCTCCAAGTCAACTACGGCTTGCTTTTTTGTTGCACTCATGGAAAGATACGTTGGATTATTCAGACAACACAATGGATATGGCAGTTCAATATGAACGTTTTTTAAATGTGAGATCAATATAAATATTTTTTTCTGACACAAATATTATTATTTTTATTTTAGGAATTCTTCCTTAATGTAAAAGATCTTACTAGAAAACATACTAGTTCTGAAAATCCATGCAATCTTTTTGATGCTTGGAGTAATGTTGAATCAGATTTACAAATTCAATTTAATAATATACAATCTAAAATATATGAGGCTTTGTGTGGTAGGTTTTTGATTAATAACACCAAACAATAATAACACTTAAGTTTAATATTTAGATAACATTGATACCCGTACAAGCCTGGATTTGATACGAGAACTTATATCTTCTTCTAATGTCTACATACGTGACAACAAGGAAAAGTTAAACAGTTTACTCCTAAGAAGAATAGCTGCTTATGTCACTGACCTTTTTAATATATTTGGCGTTATTAAAGGAAATCGTGGTGGTATTGGCTTTCCAATGAAAAGTTCAGGCGATGGAAATGTTGATATTGAATCGACTGTATTGCCTTATGTCAATGCAATAGCAGAATTTAGGAACCAAGTTCGCAAGCAAGCTAAAACAACTAAGTCTACTGAGATCCTAAAATTTTGTGATGAGCTACGTGATAATATTTTACCAAACTTGGGTGTTCGTTTAGAAGATAAAGATGATGATAAATACGCGGTAAAACTAGTAGATCGGGATACATTAGAAAAAGAACGCCAACTAAAACTTATAGCTTTAGCAGAACGTGAAGCTGAAAAAGATAGAAAAAAGCAAGCAGCTGCTGCTGCTTTAGCTGCTAAAGAGGAGCAAAGAAAAATAGATCCAAAGAAAATGTTCCTTAACGAATCTGACAAATATAGTGCATTTGATGGAACTGTAAGTAAATATTTATTATTGCATTTTAAATATTATATTATAACTTTATAGGGTCTACCCACTCATGACCAGGATGGCAAAGAACTTAGTAAAGGATTAATAAAAAAGTTAAAAAAATTGCAACTGCAACAAGAACAGAAGTATTCCGATTATTGTTCTTCAATAAAAGGACAGGACAGTTAATAATTACATTACATTTCACACTTGAATTATGCATTGATATTCAATTTTTAATTTATTAAAAAAAAATTACCATTTATACAAAACAAAATATGTATTTTATTTTAATTTAATTTTCCAAAAACAAAGTTTTCTATCACACGCTGCACCTATATATGGTAACCGATTGTGAAAGGAAATACCACCAAACAATTTTAGTGGTGCTTCTATTTGTGGAACTACTGATTTCGAAGTGTAAACTTTAAGAGTAATATCGGGGCGGCCAATACTAGCTATAAGTAGTTCGGTTGAAGGCGAAAATAATATATTCCGTCCACAGTCTTCATGCATTTGCTTTTTGTCTGTTGGTGAGCTTGGGTGCCTCAAGTCCCATGTAATTACATCGCCACCGGCTAATGTTGCAATACAAAAACGATTTTCTAAGGACCAATCTGCCGACATTAATGGAAATTTTGGTGTCTCTATAGATATTATAGCTTGTTGTGAGCGCACATTGTACATATGTACAATTCCTTTTTTCTCTGCAACTAAGACTTTGTGAGGATCTTCCGGATGCCATTTAACAGACATCCCAGCTGATGAGAGACAAAACGTTGTAACAGTTTCAAAATTTGACTCAACGTTCCAAATTTTACATGAATGGTCATCACTAACAGACGCAAGATATTCACCTTCAGTGTCCCAGTTTACGTCGTTAACATAATTAGAATGACCTATATACAAAAGAATAAAATAAATGTGTTCAAAAATAATGACTAATATTACCTTTTAAATCTTGTACAGTATCTGAATTTTGAAGATCCGTACGGAAAATTCGTAATTTAAAATCTGACCCAGCTGCACAGAATATAACTGTTTTTGGTATACATGCGAGAGATGTTTCTGGTGCAAAACAAAGTGCACTGCAGCGGCTTTCGTGGTATATATCCTTAATACGTTCCCATGCAAATGTATCAACTTCAGATTCTTCCTACGAAATAATTTAGTAATAATAATAAAATAAATAATAGAATGTCTTACTGGAAATTGGATTAAAGCAAGTGTTAATTTTT
>NC_051847.1:53158684-53168624 GCF_002237135.1 Teleopsis dalmanni
TTAAAGAATATTTTTTAAGAAAACATTTAGACCGATTTTATGCTGAAAGTGTGTTAAAAGAGCTTTACATATAGTCAAATTATACTGTTTGAGATAGTTATATAAAGAACTTTTGTTCATATCTCCCAATTTTAAATAATTTGGAGAGTCATTTGAAAAGTGAACTATCACATCAATAGTTAACTAGAAGCTAAAAGTGATTTCTTTCAGATATGACGTCTTTGAGGCTTTAACATATTTTGAGACTTAAGCTAGCTAAATCGTTCTATAATAGAGACGTAGAAATATTAGAGAAACATTGACTATGATTTTGTTTTAATTGAGGAAGCCTAACATATATTGATGAATAAAGTCGATTTTGGCAAGAAAAATTGACTTATGCACTTCAATAAACCTCTCATTTGAAGAAGATACATAAAATACAATAAAAGAACGAAAATTAATTTAAAATACAAACATTGTTATTAGCTGTTTAAACAAAAAAAAATCATTAAATACTGACAATTATTTTTTAAAATACAAAATTATACTTATGTCAACTTATAAGTATGTATACCACACAACTACAGGTGTTGTGGGAGGATTATATATAGTCACAGACAAATACATAATTTGGTTATAGGTCAACAGTTGATCTAATTATTACAAAATGTTTTTAATTTATAATATTATAATATATAATTTATAATATAATATAACATATTATATATTCTTATAATATTACTAAATAAAATTCAGATATCTTAATATTTAAATTGTAAACAGTACAAGTCGGAGATATTTAATAATATTAGTTTGTGGAACTATTGTGAAATAAATAACGTTTGAAAGGTTTATAATAAATTTGTAATTTAATAATTTTTTTAATTATGCATTCAGTTATTATCTTTGCTGTCTTAAAACATGTATCTGCAATAATTTACACGAAAGATAAACATGGTAAACTTATGGCTAGTTGCAAATTCAGAATTTCATAAATATTTATTACCAATAGTTTCAGTAAAACAAATATATTTGCTATTCTATCTTAACAATTGTTTAATTTGATAAAAATTGCACTTAATAATTTATGCAGTTAATTATGAACTTTTTTTAAAATAAGTCACGTAAGTGGTCATTTTGTATTTAATCGTACTATAGTTTGTCAGATACTTGTATGTAAAATATCGACATAAATTGTAAGCTATTTTAAAACAATGGAATTTTATAAGGCAATATTTTTTAATCTATTTATACTATTTTCAAAAACAAGACTTTTACACAAATGTCAAATTTTTGATTGTTTATATAATTAATTGTGACCGTCAGCAAATTTTAAACTCTTCCCTGAGAACAACTGTGGCAATATTTACTCTTAAGAACAAATACAATTTTTTATATATTTTTTTTAAGATTTTGAATTTTTGTTAATGAAATTAGTTTCGACAATATTATTAAATTCAAATTTAAATATTCGACTATTATTTGGTTGAAAACTAGTGGATATATGAAATATGTAGGTCTTTAACAAATATTTGTATGAATATTTCATATGCATATCAAAAAACCTTAAATTAGTAAAATTAATCGTTTATGAAGCGAATAATTTTCAAGCAATTAGTCAATAAGTCTAACCAATCGAAATTACAAAAACAATTCACATATTGTATCGAAAATCCATCATTTCTTTCCTATTGTGCTATCTACTCCGCCAAGCATAAGTACTTATCCTTATTCTATACGAATACTTGTATGAAGAGAATAAAATGTGAATAGCAACGAATCGTTTTTGAGTGAGCGATTGATTGCTTCCGCTTGAAAACGATTATTAGCAGGTGTCTTTATGAAGAAACAAAACCGTTATTATAAAAAAGGGTTTTCAGATCATAGGAAAAAGGCTTTGTAGGATACGCATAAATAAAATATTGTATTTAAAGCTAAATAAACAGAAGTTATAGTTATCAAATATTTGTTTAAACTTTCAACTTTTTAATACATAATTGAATAATAATAAGTTATTCAATTAAATAAATTATAAATATAAGTTGTGAAGGAGTCACATATCACCCATAAGCTACTTATAGTCTTCGTTTACAAATATTTTTAAATATTGATAACATAAGTTATCTTAAGTGGAATTCACAGTAAATATGTTTTGAACTTAAGTTATAAGATACATTCGAAGTAGTGGGAGATACATCCGAAACATTTTAACTACATTTAATGGCTCTCTCATAAAGCTAAGTTGAAACAATTTTTATTTTTAATCATTTTATATTAATATAATATTAAATAATTAATTTCTGTTTGAGCAAAAAAAATATTTTCCCACTAGTTGAATTATGACTAAAACCTTTTTCTATATTTTCTATTTTCACGACATCTAATCATTTTCTGTCATTAAAGGGTCTAATGAGTATTACTTGTCAAATAATAGCCTCCGATTCTCATCGATTTTTTCTGTTTTTTTAGGTCACTATATCTAAACATTTTCTGTATAGTCGTCCTCTTGGAAAAATATGATGTAATTATTAAAGGGTCTAATAACTATTATCTGTCGAACTATAGAGAATGATTCTTATCTATTTCTTCGGTTTCTTCTATAGGTCACTATTTACTACATCTAATCATTTTTTACGTGATCGTTCTCTTGGAAAACATATTGTGAATATTAAATAAAATTATAAATACGTTTTAAATATATTAAGATTTAAATATTTTATAGGCTCCTAAGGCAATTTCGCTCCAGAATTTCCAGAACGTTACGATACTTTAATGTTAACTGAACACAAGTTTGGTCTTTGACGTCGCTATTTTTATTATTTATTTAGTGGATTTTAATTGAATTAAATCGCTAAACGGGCAGACATCTAAGTAAGAGATTTAAGATTACTGAAGATACATTTTATGCTAAAAATAAACTTAAGTGAGATTAATATGAGCACACTAAACTGATTCTGTGAAAATATAGATCGTGTTATGTTCGAAGTGTGATCGTACTTCATTTTCGCATTTAATTATACAACAGGAAGTGCAATATTTGCCAATTGTTACTTTAATAATAATAATATATTTGTGTGTATATTTTTTGTGTAACTATTAAGAGAAAAAAAAACAAGCGACCATTCATAAATATTTAATATAATTATTATATTACTTTTCAAACAATATCTGTTTACTTTAAGATAGTTTAGAGTAACTATTCAAAATTTTATAGTATGTAGTAGAGAACTTGTTAGGGATAATTGCACGAAATTGGAAATTAAAAATGGATTAATATATTTATTATATTATTTAAATATAAACAAACGTGAGTTTCTAATATAAAAATACAAAACTATTTATATCGCATAATAATTACATTACAATCAGGATTTTCAATTTCTTTAACTCAGAGAAAATTTGTTTTCGAGAATATGTAATCAGGACAAGTACCCATATTAAAACAGTAACTAATAAAAGAAATGATATATACAATACAGGTTTATCCTTTTCGTGTTTTCAGAAGTCAAAGTAAATATAATACATTTCTAATTGAGTTTTCGATTAAATTATTAGTTTAATATATTGTTTGCAATTAGGTATGCAATGCAATATTATTCAACTTTTTTCCACGGAACATCTTAGAGGTCAATACATTCAATCACTTGTCGATACATTGCTGGTAATAGCTCGGTCTTTAGATAAATAAATATGATCCTTTGCATAAGAGCACATAAAAGTCCGATAATAACAAATCATATAGTTTTGTGTCATCAATTGCCAATATCTAAAAGTGAAATTACACGTTCAGTGAACTGCTACCGCAATGACGTTTAAACATGAAGTATTGTTTGGATTATGTTGAAATCATATATCTTTAACATGTGTTTGTAGTGATCGCAATTAACGATTTGTATCACGCTGACAACATTTTTGAAAAAGTGTGGTTCTATCACTTAGTCGGATCCAATGTCACATACAATGACTTTTTGTGAATTAAATAGTCTTTCGACAATTATTTGTGAAACTTAACTGCTCCTGATGATATTTTTAACCTTTAATGAAAACTAACATGCTCTTTATCCCATTAAGTACCAGACAATGTCAGACTTGGAATTTAATGGTGAAGTTTCCATAGTAAATAGTAAAATAAAACAAGTTTAAGTAAATGAGAAGAGTTTAATATTTGGTTAGAAGAATATTCTCACTTTATCTTTACCTAGAAAAGATAAAATATTCTTTGAATATTAAAAAATATTCAGAGCTAACCCATTTCGGTGGTCCGAGAGGATTCGTATTCTCTATTACTTATAAAACGTTAAATTAAGGCTAAAACCAATCTATATATAAACTATATAAATTATATATACAAGTTTTGTCATTTATTTATCATTTAAAATTATATTTGTAAATTTTTTTTCTATGAGATAATTAAGTTATAGTTTCTTTAGAAATCTTTATATAGGATAAGGTAAAATTAGTAATCAGGGGTGTGACTATTATCTCAATTAATATAATTACATGAAAACATTAAATAAAAAACAATAATTATTTTACTAGAAAATTCGAACGAAAATTCGACCTTGAACTTAGCGTAAAAATTAATTTTTTTGTTAAAGTTTATTATTGTTAATAAATACGCCTATATAATAAACATAATATACACATACATATATTATACAACATCATACAAATCGCTCTACATTCATTTGAGACATATTGTTCTTTAATTAAATTCACTTCCGTAATATATAATATTTCTAAAATTGATTCTCCTATTATTTACTTAAAGTACCTTGTAAAGTGCAATAAATAATAATAAATACTCGAAATTACACATTTTGTGATTCACATAATTAATTTGTATGATGTGTAAAATAACTTCCATTGAAATATACAACAAATTCGTACGTTTGTTGAATTATAATTTATGAAAAAAGTACAAAATTTTATTTTTAAAAAATTGAAAAACTATAAATTGGTTTTTTAGATTTTTTAAAAAAATTGTATGACAATCTATTCAACTAATTAAAATTCATAAAACAATGAAAAAAAATAAGTGATTAATTTTAAAATATGAAACGAAACGTTCGTATAAAATTTAATAACTCTACTTGAAATATACCAAATTAGTATATTTATCATTTACCATTATCGTAAAGCCTAGATTAACTTTGCAATAAACGTGTAAATCATGAAATTAAGACTCTACGGATTAAAACTTTGATTAACGATTAGATAATACTCAAAAAATGTCAACACTATTATTGTATAGTAGATAAACATAAATCGAGCGATACGATCGTATAATTAATGCATCATTTGTATATAAAAAGAAAATTTATTTCAGTAGAACAGAACCGGGTTGCTAATGACACAATTCCATCTGAATTTTTCCAAGATAGGTCTTATATGTAAATGGAACAGCATATGTATCTATGAGGATAAATGTTAAACTTCTAGGTAGGATAAAAGATATTGCGCCTTTTTGATTCTATTATCATCAGATATTCTTAGGCAAAGTATGTTATGACTTTTACTAATAACTTCTTATGTTATCTCGACATTTACAAACTTTCTGAACTAAGTAGTAGTTTTAAAAAAAAAAAATAGTATTTAGAGTAGGTAAAAAATATAGTTGTACTTTGAGCAAAGTAATTTTTTAATTCTTCAACGTGACATACCACAAGAAAGATGAGAAACATTGGTTTAGGAAGTTACTATTAGTACAAAAGATCTATTAAGATCGCACTAACTCTACTTTATAGGAAGCCAATATATATATATATATAATATAAGCCAATAGCTTGGTATTGCTTAAGTCTGTTATAGAAAAATTAAAACAAGTAATAAATAAACTACGATTTAGTGATCACTATTAATTAGGAAATATATCAAAAGTAATGTTAGTATACACTTAGATGTATATGTATAATATATACTGTTATTTGTTAAAGCAACAATAACACATGTTTACGCTGTTCCATTTTCTTTGGATACTCGATCTTGAATTAATAAAAAGGAGAGTAAGAGATATATATACAGCATATTTCAAAAATATCAATATTAATACTTAATAATATAAAAAAAATTTATAAAGCTTTATTTATGCATTAATTAATTATTAATTTTAAAAATTTATATATTATAAGTACATAATTACGAATTTTTTACAATAGCTTGAAACAACTTTCACAAATAGTAAGTTCCTATCAAAGTAAAATAACTCTAAACTTTCCAAAACTTAATTAATTTCAAATTTAATTTATTTATTTGAAATAAACAAACTGCATATATTATATATACTATATGTATGTAAAAATATATTTTTGCATGTATGAATACGTAATTTAAAACAAGTTTGACTAATTTACGATTTAGCAAAAAATCTGATTTTATATTTTGCTAAAAATTTATATTTATGATTTATTTTAGTACGAAAATTATAATTAATTTAATTCACATAAAAAAATCAAAAAAAAAAAAATAAATAATGATAAACAATTATCTTCTGTTAATCAAAAATTGAAGTGAGAGGAAAGGAGTTCTTTTAAAACTTGACGTCAAATGTATTTGTTCCAAATTAAAATAAAATTGACGATAAAAACTTTAATCATATGGAAGCATTTATTTACAGATATTGCTTTTATACTAACTAATAAATTTGCAGTAATTTTATTTTCATACTACAATTTATTCAAAGAACGATTTAAAATCATTTTAGCAATTAACATTATTTTTGCAGATATACGAATACAAATTTTAATAGGGAGACGAAAGAATGGCCTATACAAGTGGGTGAGATTTGTTTAATTTACATATCATTTGTTAATTAATTAATATTACTAATTAGTTGTTTTTAATTCCTTGATAATTAAAAATTAATTAAGTTTTTAAAAAATTGTTGTTGGCAAGAAGTCGAATTGAAGGTCGTCACTATTCTTGTACTCATTTCATATTATTTGTAGATATTACCATATACCATAAGTAAATTGACAGTAAGTAAAAAATAATATAACGTTAAAATTTCTATTACAGGAGTTTATTACGTATTACCATTCATTATAGAACAAATGCAGCCGATCTATTTCTATCATATTTTTTGCGAAAAATAGTGGAAACATTAGTTACTTACTGCTGTCATTTTCTCCTACTGGAGCATAAGGCCTCAATCACATTATTAAAAATTCTATGGTTCTACGGTTCCCTTTACTGATTATATATCTCTGATCAATGTGGATTCAAAATTTTTTTCTTTGATCAGAAGCTTTTCATTTATGAAATCTGGTAAAGTTAGGTAATTCTCTCCAATAAGTATAAGTACATAGTCTAAAGTGATTTTAAGACCTTGTTTTGAATTAAAAATTTTAAATATTTAATAAATAGTATTGTTGATAGTGACATTAGTGATATAGTGGCAATGTAAAGATGTGTGAACATTAAAAAAAAAAATAGTTTAATGTGATTTTAGCTCAAAAAAAAATTTAAAAAAGTATTAGACATAACATAGTTTGTGTCAACTAGGATGCAATTAATTAAACGAAACAGAATAAGTAAAATAAGGTATATAACATAAGTTCTTTAACATATGGAAAAGTTTTTTTCAAAATTTAAAAGTATTTTGAAGATTTTTAGATTTTAAGAGGGGCGCTATGCTTCTGAATAACCCTCGCTACATGACTATACTACGAATAAAAATTCTGTATACGCATAGCCATTTATTGCAAATTTTCTTAATTTAAGAGTTTAATTTAATATATGAGGAGATAAGATTCTGATTTAAAACAATTAAACTAATTTGGAACTTAGGGCATTAGGGGTAGAATGAAAAAATTAACAAAACTTGGAAAGCAATCTTAGCCTTGATTGTAATTTATAAAAGAGTCAAAATTGGCAGTGCACGAGTCCGATTTCTGGTACTTGCAGTCTCAAAAAATTATTTACGATTAATTAAATACAAGAACTATTTCCAAGACCACTGATGATGGGTATTCGGCAATACTCGAAACAGTTGTATGGTCAGCCAAAAATTCAATTAATTTAAATAATATAAAAATAGTTTTTGTGGTTGTAGTTCTCTACTTTTCGAAAACCTCTTTATGAAAGAATTAATTTTTTTTTCTTTGTTCTGGAATAACTTTCAATATTTCCGAAATTGTTTAACTTTTTAGTTGCTTAATTTTTCTAAAAATTATTGCAAAAAACTGATTTCTAAAATAATTAAAAAATTCCGTAATAGAATTACTTAAACATTTTTATACTATATATGTAAAGATAAGATTTTTTTATCAGTATTTCATACAAATAATAACCACTTGAATCAAAAGAGCATTAATAAAAATGTTTAAATTTAGACAGTATCAGTAAACAATCCATATCAGAAAAATATATTGTATCATATTATTTTATTTACAACAATTTTGATAATTGATAATTAGATGAAGAATTTATAAGAGTTAATTATTTATTCTGAACTACAGATAAAGAGTATTGGATTTTACGCACCATTTTCGTATAGAGTACTTTTAAAACGAATTTGAAAAGTTAATATAGAAATATAATTAAATTAATTTTAATCAATTTAGTGGTTGAAGTGTTTAAATAAGTATTATGTAAATCGATTGATATGCTTAAAAACCATATAACGTTTTTTTTTTTTTGTGTCATTATACATAGTACAGTAAGGCAGAACCCCAGTAACGAGTTTTTATGGCCTGATAAGTGAATAATTGTATAGTATAAATAGTACATATATAGAATTATGTTATACTATTAATCAATATGCAGAGTTCATGCTAATAGTTATTATTAAAATAATAATATTATTATCAAAATAATAATATATAATCATATTATTAAAATTATTATATATAAAAATATTATTATTATAATAATAATATATAATAATATTATTATTATTATAATTATATTATATTATAGTAATTATTAGTATTATATTAATTCTGATACAATGATTATTAGAGTATTGGTCATATCTGATACAATGAGACTTACATGTCATTTGTTCTTTTAATATTACCATAACTAAGTAAAATAAACACTTGAGGTTATTGCAGACAGACAATATTTATTTGGGTTCAGGCCAAAAAACACCAGGGTTAAGTTTAGACAATTACGATATATTTTTCTTATATTATTTATATCATATGACGAAATAATGAGCTATACGAGTATTATAAAAAAGGGCTTTGATTCGGTATTCTTTTCAATTCTTTTTAATGTTTTTGCTGCTATGCTGCTATGTGGCATTTTGACTTTAATGTTATATATACATGTGTGCTAAATTGAGTACTGTCTGCATGCGTGCATAAAGTGAAGAAGCTTACTTTATAACTTATATCAATTCTTCACAGTTGGATAATTCAGATGCATACATTTTCTATACATGGTTTTATTTCTTTTGTAAAGGATGCTGAGAGTTTCTATTAAATTTCACACCATTTTTTTTTAATTAAAAAAACAAATGTACAATTTTTAAATATATTTGTAAAAAATAACTTCTAATATTTGGAATTCCTTTTAAAAAATAATAAATAGCATTGTTAACATCTTTCATATACTTATGGAAATCCTGTGTGTTAGAACTCTTAAGTTATATTAAATTTAATTTACTTTTTAAAAAAAAACCTGTCAATAATTTCTATATAGTAGCTTATCTTGATAGATAGTAGAATATTTTTCATAAGCTAATAAATTATAATTTCAATTATTTTTTTAAATATTTTAATACATATATGGTATTACTTTTTATCTAATTTATTGAACTATAAATTAGACTTGATTATTGTTTGAAATAAATCAAAATAGATTCCCGTATATTTAATATAAAAACAATATAGTGTCAAAACAAATTTATAGTATATAGATACTATACTAAAAATGAATGATAAATAATGTGGCAATTCTAGAAAGAATGATAGGAAAAATTTTCTGAACATGTCATAGCAATATTTTAATT
>NC_051847.1:53168724-53198002 GCF_002237135.1 Teleopsis dalmanni
TATATTATATTATATTATATTATATTATATTAGCATAAACATTTTATAATGAAGAAAGATAGCAACGATTAGATTACACTATTTAAACGTTTCAGAACTACTAAACAATTTTTACCGTGTCAATGTCTTATGTTAATTTTATAAACACTCAAATGGTTTTATCTGCATATGTTATATACTCAACGTTAAAGGTTCAAATGCATTCCTACTATTCTGCCCTTGTACTGGTAACTGCGAGTACTCGGTTAACTCATTAAAAAATTAGTAGAATTTACATTTAAATATCTAATTATGGTGCGTATAACTAAAAGAATATTAAAAATTCTAGCTTCAAGTCCTGATAAGAAGTGAATGACTTTCGTTATCTTTATAGCAATGTATTTTAGGAGTTCTGCTTTTAAAAGTTAAGAAAATCTTTTTTTCCACTTATGTGTAAAACAATATCAGATCTTGTTAGCAAAGTAATATATTGACGTATTTAATTTTTATTATACATGAGTATATAATGAAAAGCAATAAATCTTAAAAAAACGTGATTTAGTTCTATATATTAAAGTTAAAATACATGAATTTAAACTCAAATAAAATAAAATCCGTAATTGTTGATTTTATAAATTATTTTAATTTTAAGTTGATGTTTAGATAAGGAGGTCTAAGGTTCTTAGTTAAATAAATATCCTATAGTAATTACGCGCGTAATGCATTATTATTTTTAAATATTTCAACAAATATAAATATAATGATACGGCAATTAATTCATGTTTTACGTAATGGATAATTAGAGGAAATTGATTTATAAGAAGATAATCTTGTTTATATAGACATTAACTTTGATGAAAGATTGATTTGACGAAAGCACATTAGAACTAAATTAACGTTTTAGTCCATTGAAACTGCAAGAGCATTATGTGGATTACCTACTCAACAATCAATCTCATTTAATTTCATAGTATCAGGCTTTCTTATACAACAGTACAATTTAAACCTACTCGTATGGTTCTTAATTACCTGGCAACATTAGTTCATCATTTACAGAAATCTTGCAAATAGTTTATTCGAAAATATTGATAATAAATACAGTAGCGCCATAGTGGTTTAAAAGTGACAAAATCTGCTTAGATATATTAATATCAATTGGAAAATATTCTTTTCCTTCTTTTTCCTTAGGATTAAATTTTGACTGTTACCATACCTACATTATACAATACTGTTTATAATATAGTGTTATTCGTATTACTTATTCGACACAAATGCAGGAAATACTTCATCGGTCCAATAAGATACGAAAAAAAAATCTTATGGAGTGAAGAGATGAGGTGTGTATTTTCAATGTAAAATATTGTTCTTTAATTTGTTGCTTAAAATGTATACATTAAATGTAATACGCTCTCTAGGCTGATGTCATTTTTGGTATTTGCACTGGTTCCCAAATAAACAAAATTCTTTCACAACTTCTTTCGCAAGTTTTCAATAAAAAAATCTAGTATTTAAAACGAAGAAACAGTCTTGCCAACAGTTGTGTCTTTGAGCTATATAGGCAATGAGAATTAAAGCTCTTTCTTGACAAACAATATCACTCTTTGTAAGTCTTTTATGATGCTTGTCCTGCTGTATGGTAAAGAAGCTTGGACAATTACCAACAATGATGAAAAATCGTCAGGAACATTCGAGAGAAATATTCTTCGAAAGATCTGTGGTCTCTTACACGTTAGCAACGAGTATTAAATTGGATGCAACGATAAGTGTACGAGCTATATCGCGACATTGGCATACTGCATAAAAATTCAGTGACATCGCTAACTTAATCATGTCGGTACACGCTGTAGAGTAAAACTCGGTAGAGAACGTGCGCATTCCCTACCGCGGAAGAATTAGAAGAATTAGGCAACCAGTGTCATAAATGCAATCGTCCTCTATCATGAAACGAAAAAGAATTAGGTGACGAATGACATAAAAATAATTGTCCTCTATCACGGAACGAAGAAGAATTAGTTGACGAATGACATAAAAATAATTGTCCTCTATTGCGAAACGAAGAAGAATAAGATAACGAATAACACAGAAGTAATCGTCCACTATCAAGGAACGAAGAAGAATTAGGTAACCAATGACACAAAAGTAATCGTCCTCTATTGCAAAACGAAGAAGAATTAGGTGACGACTGACGAATGAAATCGATACTACCAAATGACCACAGTAAGTCACTGAACAGGCTGGCTGAAGGAGGTTACTAGATGCGGCCAAAGACGATTCATATCTGTAATGGGTAACTATAGTAAGTATGATTTTTAAAATCACAAATAAATAAAAATTAATGAATTACAAAAATTAGTCATTTAAAATGTGTCAAAATAAATATATCAAAAACAATAAATTGTTTGTACAATACCTATCTGGTGTTAACTGCGTCAAAACGTTCTAATTTAAAAATGGTTTTTTAACACTTAATTACTTGGAATTATTAATAATAATCTAAATTGATAAAATTGTTGTGTTACGTAGTTAAGGCAATAAGGCTATATCTCTTGTTCTTTATTATAATCACCTTTAAACGACCCTTTTCAAATAATTTCCCATATTTATTCTATGTTATAATATTTTATTTTATTTTTTTTTATTTGCTATCTACAACAAATATACTTTAAATTAAAATCACATAATATAATTTATAGAAATAAGCATATTTCAATTTAATTACAAATAAAACCAAAATAAGATAAAAACCCAATTAGACGTAAATAGTGACTAGTGACTGAGACACACCGCCATGCATCAGCCAATCGCAGCGCGGATAAACCGCATTTTTGAAAAAACAAAAACAAAAAAAAAAATCAAAAAACAAAAAACAAAACTAAAAAATACTAGCTGAATTAGCTTTACAGTTATTGAGTATAAATTCTGCACGTGTTGTTTGTTTACTATTCGTTGTTGTTGCTTACTATTCGTTGTTGTTGTTTACTACTCGTTCTCGTAATTCTCATACTCGTTCCATGAAATAAACTTATGCAAGCTTACTAAATTCGCTGTGTGGAAGTACAACAAAATGCATTCCCTTATTCCACTATGAGTTACTTTGTGGAACTTAATTTGAAATGACCTTGAAGTTGAGCATATAAACGTGTGTGAACGATATATATTAGAATTATTTTAGTTATGCATTAAATCAATTTGTTTAAACTGGTTTTAATAGTTTTCTCTACTGTTTTAATAAATTAAAAAAAAAAACAAAAAAAAGAAAATATGCAAAATATATTTATTTTATTTTTCATTTCTAAGTAGATTGTACTTTTAATGTCAATGGCAATAAAATGTAAGTATTTTTGTTTAATCAAGATTTCATGATAAGACAATTGCACGATTCAGTTTAAGTATTTTTATTTGTATTTAATTTACACATTAAAGGAATGGGGAAATACAATTAATATAAGTACAATAATATATGTTTAATAGAAAAGTGTAATATACAAGCAGCTGAAATAGAGATCTGAATAGATTTCTAATAAACGTACATTCTTGCAGGTGTTTCCGTAACATTATCTTTAAAGTTTTTATCCATGCTGTACTAGTGCAATATTGTTAATGTGTTGTTTATATAATTTCTTCATTTCTTATAAATTTTATATATTATATATAAAGATTTATACATTCACTAATTAGTGACAAGACATTCACGCTGACAGATAATATTTTGCAAAAACGGAAATTTTAAATATGCAGAAACCATTTTTTTTTATTTTGACATGCATTAATTAGAATAATTAACAATATTTTTATTTTATTTATATGTCTATCTCACACTGCTGTTAGGTCAAAAAAAATTACAATCTTTTGTGTTAACCATTTGGATATTTCCTATAAAAAACACATTTTTCTTCTGCTTTTTGAAACTAGTTTGTTTAAATATTGCATAAAAATAATTAATACATATAAAATTTTTTTTATTTTTTTGGATAAATTATAAATAAAGCTACTTATTCAAGATGTGACATGTTTGAAAATGTTTGTGGTCTGTGTAAAAAAAAATATGTGCCGATTGAAGATTTGTTTAAAAGGCCAGAATATTATTGATTATAATTTTTTTTCACTTCTTAAATTAGTTTAGGTTAGGTTAGGGTGGCGGTCTGTGGCCAAAGGCAACTTTAGCTCAAATAATGGCCCATTATGACACCACGGACTAGCAGTGTTCTTACACAGACTAGAGGTCACCTTACGTTGCTGAAAATTTTGGACTCATGCCAAAACATGATCTATATCTTACGGAATTGCATTATTACTAGTATTTCATATTTCATACTATATCTTATGAAACTGCATTAAAACTAGAATTTCGTTTAAAATTTTACGACATGTAGGAAAAACAGTTGAATAGTTTTATTAGATTTATTAAAAAAGTAAAATTTACTGTTGATATAGTTATATTAATAATTTTTTAATCGACTCAATATTCTAATTTAACATCAATTTATATTATATAAATATATATATATAAAATATACTATTTATTTTATAAATAATATAATAAATAGTTATTTTCGTCAAAACGGACATAAGAATTGAAATAAGAATTCAATTTAATAAAATCAATTTTTTCTAAAGCCTTCATAGTTTTTTTTATCAACCTTTAATATGAGAAAATAAAATTTATGTACAAATTTTTACTGTATACTTTTCGGCGTTATTTCATTTTGAACTTGCGTTCCACAACTTCACCATTATTTCATAGATAACACACATTTATTTTATTTGTTTATAAATAAAAATATAAATATTAACTATTAATTTACTACTGTTAGTCAAAAATCTCTTTATTGAAAATAATAGTTTATATCAAGAATTAAGCTTATTTCATCAAAACGGACATTAAAAATAAATTTATTTATATTATTATAGTATAGTAATAATGGCAATGTTAAAATACAGAGAATAATCAGTAATATATGAGACTTCGTTAATACTTATTTGATTGTATAGTTTTAATAATTTACAAAGCTAATAATAATTTCTAAAAATAATTTTAACTAAAAATGGCAGCATACAAATAGATAATAAAATTTGTAACTAATCAAAAAACAATAAAATAATGCAAATTCACCGCCCATAATAATCACTCATGCGTTTGTGCGCCATGAATTTGAGAAAAAAAGGGCTCATAAAAAACAAGCCTTCTCTGCCATATGCATATAAGATGAATTATAGCGAAATATAAATTAAATTGTTTTAATCATATTTTTTCTAACTTGAACTTTAAAAAATTATTAAGTAGTTATCAGAACGAGCGATCCATTGAAAAATGATAAGCGGGACTCTGATAAGATTATACATTTCTGACTGAGTCATGACGAAAAAACTAAATTTGTACTTTGGTTTGTTGTCTGACATTATAACACGGAACAAGAAGTGCATATAATACTGTAATCACACAATAGATATGTATGGTGCATTTAGATAAAGTTCCTTTATTAAAAAGTTTCATTGAGAAAACCAAACTGTATTTATATACTCGATTATTTAAGTAATCAGATAAAATGTAATTTTTAATTAATGCTAATATTTCTATTTTTATCTTATATATTTTTATACTGGCTATTTATGTGAAAGTGTAGTTTTCTATACAACGAATGTTTTTCAATTGGATAGCTCTCATATACAGCGATTATTTTTGTTTTAGTTAATAACATGTCATCTTTACTTTTGCAATATTTACTACACGATGTACAATATTTTAGGTCAATAATTTAATTTAACATAATTGATAAAAAATTGGTATTATATCATTTAAAGTGTTAAGTATTTATCACAGTTTAATGTTTACTTTCTGAAATCATTTTACGTAATAATATGATATATCTGGTGGTAATGATAATTTTTTAACTTCAGGAAAATTATAAATTTATTAGAATTAAATCTCATTATATTTTTTGGCACCAATTTATTTCATGAAAATATTTTAAATCAGCATAGATAATTAAAGTATAAATAAATGATTATTGAGAATGATTAATTACACATAAGATTTAACATGTCTTATTTTATAATTCTTATTTACTTTAGTGAACAAAATTTATAAAAATATTCTCGAGCGCAATGCAGAATAATTATATTCCTTTAATTTAATATATAATACTTGATTAGAAATAATTTGTTATCTCTTCTGGTGATAATTAGCCGTCAATAACTGTATGTAGACAATAACTCTCTACATTCAACATGTTTTGTTTTATAATTTTTATTTGCTATTAATCAACAGAGTTTATAGGAAATATTTCCAAATACGATACATTGTGCATGTTAAGATTTAAATTTATCTTATGTTTAAAACAAAAAGTCTAAACCTTCAACGAGTGGTATACATTAGGTAATAATTGTTATTGTCATTTTTTTAAGCAAATATATTCAATCTTAAAATGAATGATTTATATAATACACAACCGTTAATTTGTTCTCTACTAAAAGTGTATATGCAAATATCTGGCAACCTTATTTTTTTTATAGAAATTTATGAATTTGAAAATATTTTTTTCTTCTTTGCTTAGGATCTCTCAGATATTTTATTGTTAGAATTGATTATATTTTATTTGATATGTATTCCGATATGTATATCAAATATTATAAAAATATTAGTAAATATAATAGAGAATAAAATATTCATTAATTTTATTAGGGAGAACTTCAATTGTAATGGTAAAATTAATATGTTGGCGATAAAATGTTTATTTTAACTAGTTTTACAATAAATGTTATTGTAACTTCTAGTGTTAGAAAAGTCAAAGAAAGGTATCTCGAGACCTATTGTTCTATTATGTTAAGAAATTGAAAATGTTGATTATTGAAAATGTGATTAGAAATTTGAGCGTTTCGTATAATTCGACATTCAGCAAGGAAAGACATGGTACAAACTTATTTTATATTTCTATAAAATATAGTTTTTCTTTAGTTTTTTTAAATATTAAAATTATAAAATATACAAATTAACGTCCAACTATTAATAAACCAATAAAATAATTTATATCACACTTAAAAGGCAAACCAATGATATTTTTAAAATAATGGATCTGGCACAGTTCAGATTTCATTTACGCACATTTAGAGGGAAATTTGAATTGTAAAATTGCAAATCTCAACTAAGAAAATACAAAAAAAATATGTGTTTTTTTTGTATTAATAAAAAAACTTTGTCGTAATATAAGTAATATTGTAAATTACTAAACCAGATATTCAAAGAAAATATTTTTATTTGAAAAGGTGTTTCGTTTCAAAAAATAAAATGTAAAAGCAAGAAATATATATATATATATTTATATCATTAACCTTTTCGTAATAGTAAATATCGAACAAATATAAATACATATAATTATAATTGTATTTCTAAACATTCTTACGTACTATTATAAATACGGAACGTTTAATGCGAGAAACGAACACATTTTGCAACTCATATGAAAAATGAGCGATCACTTTTTGTTTTAACATTTATTTGACCTCTAAACTAACTTGTAATAATCGTCATTGTTTTGCAATTTTATCTAAAACTCTCATATTTAGAATTTCATTAAACTGTAGATTATATTTCACGCAAATAAAAAAAATATTTCTTCCTACATTTTAATGACGATACATTACATTTTTATATATATATACCTATATTATATGAGCTAATTTACAATACGTAGACATTGATTTTTAGAAGTCCAGCCTCCAAGATTTTATCTCTTTTTAAATTATTGACCTTTTATTTTCAGTTCATTAACATATTTAATTCAATAGGAAATTAATGACTAAACGATTAATTTAGCTCTTTAGATATCAAAATTTGTGGAAATTTATTTCTAATCGGCATTTAAAACTGTCTAAAGACTAATAATGTCCTACGCAGTAAAGTATAAAATTTATTTTATAAGAGTATTCGACTATAACATAAGCCTAACGGAAAATGATAACATATTATGTATTCTATAATCGCCATCATATGTTATTAGTAGCATAAAATTAGCGCAGACTGGGAACCATCACTCCAGACGTATAGTTATCCTAATGAGTCTCGTTATCCGAAATGCCTTTAATAGTGTTAACTGGAGTGAAATAATTGATACACTCAAACGTAGGTTTAGAGTACCAGCGTACCTAATTAAAATTTTACAAAGCTACTTAAGGGACAGAGAACTAGTCTACGAGATACGTGATGGTAAAGAGAGAATTCAAGTAACATCATGAGCCGCCGAAAAATCCATATCTGCATTTGATCTTTGGCACCTAAATTACAATGGTTTTAGAAATAGAAATACCAGATGATTCAGACTTAGTTGCTTTTGCTGACGATATAGCCACAGTGATAACGGCAGGATATTTAGATGAAGCGCGCCACAAATTAAGTTGTGTTATGGTGAAAACAAAAATCTGGCTTGATGATCATGGCATAAAGCTTGCAACTGAAAAAACAGAGATATTTCTACTCACGAGACGACACATGTCGCTAGAAGTCGAGATGAACTTATGTAAAAGCAGATTTTATACGAAAAAAGCAATAACATACCGAGAACTGAACTTCCGTTACGAAAATTTTTAGTTTCTATTAAGTAAAATGCTCACTATATATATTATATTTATTCTATACATAAAAAGTCATGAACTTCTGAAATTACAAAACTTTAGAAATAAAACTAACTGTGAATAATGATAATGATGTACTAAAATCCAACTTTATGCTTACAGTACGTTAAATAAAAATAGAAGTTTTAAAAATAAAACAAGTAACTTTGTTTACTTTCGCTTTGTCAAAGCTTAGATACTTTTTACACAGTATTTTGAATCTATATTGAGGCTTTACTTATATGGCAATATATGTTATATAATTTATACATAGTAATATATATATGATTAAGAGGTTTCGAAAAATAGTGAACTACAACAACAAAAATCTTTTTATATTATTTTAATTAATTGAATTTTTGGCTGACCATACAGCTGTTTTGAGTATTGCCAAAAAACCATCATCAATGGTCTTAGAAATATTTCTAAGACCAGGGATTGAACTCTTGCCCTGCCAAATTTGAAGCTCAGAGTCAGCGTTTATTAGCCAACTGACCCAAAGCTGTAGTTGACTTATATGTTTGCTCATTTTTCTGTAATTTGCTGTGTAATTTGCACTTACTGTGTTATATTAGAACAAAATCATAAACCAGCTGTAGAATAATTGAATTGATTAATTATATTTTTTATTTTTAATTGTTTATTTTCAATACTATTCTGTTTGTAATACATATAATATAATATGTATGAATGATGAATGTTTTTACAAAACAATTTGCAACTATCAATGTAAGACAATTTATATATTTTCAAAAATATAAATTAAATTATAATTAACATAGGTTATGTTAGAGAATAATGAGCAATAAGTATACTTTTATTTATTTTCAAATATTAAGAGAGTTTTTCTCTAGTTATGGATAATAAAATTAATACAGCCAAATCATAAATAGTAGTAACATATATTATATACATATATATATTATATATGTATACATATATTAATATATAGTATATATATTATATATTACAATCACTTTTCAATCAACACATAGAAGAATAATTTTACGTAAATAATCAGATTTTGTTTTTATCAGAGAGTTCAGAGAACTGTTGTGCTCTTTATTCTAAAGATACCTAAAGTCGAATCGTAAATAATTTACTGTCTCTGAATTATTTTTAACTTAAAACAAATATAAAATTGTTTGCCACGTGCTTTTTTGAACAAAACTAAAATATAAATAAAAATAAAATTAAAAAAATTTTGTTGAAAATATTTTGCTCTTTTTTGCAAATGAAATTTATGTCACGGCCCCCATCAAAACCACAATTCGGCAGAATGATTAGTTAATTTCTAAAAATCTTGGTTATTTAAAAATTATTTTTTATACTTGACAGTTTATATATATATAGATATATATATATATATATATATAACATATATATATTGTATTTATATATTTTTTTTTATTTTCACTATTTTGTCAAATTTTTTTAGTTTTCGAAAATAATTATTGGCACCAATATATTCGTAGTAGAGTGCATTGAACATTTGATCGGTTGGAAAACAAATAGAGCAGATGGCTAATAAAAATATAGACGAAAAACATAATATTGGCTTTCAACTGAGTCTGAAACTATTAATTTTCCTATTGCGACTCGAATCGAAATTTTCATTGATTTAAATGAATATTTAATTATTTTTTAATATATTATTACTTTCCCGAATACGAAGGTACTGAGTTATTGGACTTTATATGAATATCGCTATTATAAATTTTATTATATTTATTTATTATTTTATTTATTTAATTTGTATATATATTTATTTATTTTTTTATATGAATAATAAAAAAACAAGGTTTAAATATATAATTGGATATAATCATGGACGTACATAGGTCGAGGCAGGGAGGCGACGCCACCCTAAACTTCAATATTTTATTATTGTTTTGAATAAATATTAAATATTGCTTATAAGAAATGTGTAAAATTTGACTTTTTAATCTTTAACTAATTTACATATATATATTTGACATACATATATTTTTTAAATAATGTTTCCATTTTATGCTTGCATAAGGTCATATATCAGCGGAAAAGATAAGCATGCAATTTTATTGGAAATAGAATCTTTTCTTAATTTAGAGACTATTACAAATTATATTTCAAAAAGCAAAGAAAACGAAATTTTTAAGATAAACTAAAATAAGTTTCACTTATTACATGGAACTCAGGACAATAATATGGACTGAGATACTTATTAGAGAGCGATTTGATTGAAAAAATTTTACTTTAAGTTTGGCTTGCTCCGAGACGATATCGAAAGCTTACTTTAAAAATTTTAACACGAAGAACTTTTTTAATTCATCTTTACCTTATTTGAATTGATAGTTAAGCAAAGTTAACCTTTTTAAAAAGGTGACTGTGTCAGCGAATCCGAGATGTCTGGCTATTCGATTAACGCGTTCCATATATAATCAGTTAAATAAATTTTTATCTTATGTTGTTAAACTCGATTTTTACAAATAGTATAACAAGAGTTTTGTGAATGTTGTTATTCGTTGTTATTAGTCTTTAATGAAAGATGTTTTATATTGGAAGTCATGACGTTACCAAAAATAGCTGTATCTTGTAAGACTTTAAACTTTATACTTAAGAAAAACGTGGAGCTCAAACCAATGTAGTTTAGAAGTTTCTAAATTCATTTGGATTATGTTCCTATACGAATATATACGCAAATAGGTTTTTAAAGTTTAGGGTATATATTGGATTGTTACTTAGGACGATTGCAGGTAAACTAATTTTGTTTAGAGATGTGACATCTGTTTAGTTCATTAAATTTGATACGCATTTGCTTAATACCATTAGTGACTTGCTTAAATTTTCAACTATTCTGTTATCTTAGTTGTCATTGTGATATAAATAAATAAAATACAGATAGAATTTGGAAAAAAAATTAAATATGGAAGCAAATTATTAAATTTAATTTTAAAAATTATACATATTAGACCAACAACCATTCAGTCTATATTATATAAAAGCGGCAACCCTAACTTTCAACTGTCATAAGTCTCCAATAAGCTCGAGGCGATTAGATTTAAGCAACGTCGAACGTTTTTTATATGGAACTCAAAGTTAGCTATTCTACGCTGCTTATATTTAAGCAGTTTAAATAGGTTAAGTTTTAAACACATTTAAAAGTTGTTGTGAGTACTTTTGTTATTTTTCCATTTCTCACATTGGTTGTGAGATTCATACAGAATAAAAAAATAAAAATAACATAGTGCAAGCAACAAGTACCTTCTAGTACTTTTATCGATACCTTCAAGTACCATATTCGAGCTGTCCCTAGTCATAACCACTGATTAGAAATTTCAAAAATTAGAATCCAATTGGGCTGTCTGACCCATTGCAAAAATAATTATAGCACATACATATGTATATCACTTTTGACAATTATTTACTCGCCATGTTTGTTAAAAGTGTGAAAAATCTTTCGAGAAAACTAAATGAGAAAGTTACATAAACGATCCGCTAATTTGACATCACAGTTTTAGTGTCAATGAAACTATCATCCAAGACAATATATATGCATTTAAATAAAGTTTATCATGTATCAATCGCTGAACGTGTTAAAATGATAAAAATTTTCTTCAATCCTAATGCTCATATTTCACTTTTAGATATATTAATAAATAAAATTGTCGCACCTGGAACAGTAGAAATTCACAAGAAACTGCAAAACGACCTTTGCATCCACAAAAAGTCACTATTTGATATGTGGTTATACCGATTATACCGTTGGATCGCTGTAACCAGATAAATACCACTTTTTTTTTGGATGAAATCGAATGCATAGGTTTGGAAGATATACGCTTTCAACAAGATGGTGCTAAGAACCTTATAATATGTTCTATTTTGATTATGTTAAGCGAGATATTTCACGGAAGATTAACTTCGCGTATTGGCAACGTAAATTTACACAAACCGTAAAGGATTATCGCGATTGTATTAAAAGTAACATTCGCCAAGGCGGTCATACAAATCCATTTTCGGGTATGCCTTCTGAAAAATGGTTTTATTAATTTTTGGAACTCATTTCTGGTGCTTTTATCAGCAAATTCATTTTCTGCAAAGGTCAAACTCAAGTGAATATGAGGAGTAGTTAGCCTTAACAAAACATAATCCAGTTACTATTAGTCCATACGTCGTCAACATCCTTTAGACTACATTAGTGAAGGATCTAACTACAAATAGCTATTTTCAAAAAAGCCTGTTTGTTTTAGGCTCCCTCTTAAAACAAGTGTCAAACATTTTGGCACACTAGTCTTCTACTCACTTTATAGTTCTGCAGTCTGGGAATAAATTAACCACTCACATTTATTAATGTGTCAAACCGATCACCGAAATCGAAAGAATCAAAAATGCTTTCTAACAAATTATGGAGGGTTGATCTATTTCAATTTTAGTTAACTACTTACCCACCACTCTAAAAATACAGGATTTCTTTTTTTTTTGATAAAAAATTCTATGCACATTTTGGGCATTATTTTTGGAGATAAGAATATTTACCACACAAACTAAAGGTTTGAGATCTGTTACCATTATTCGGGCAGTTCTAACAGATAAATAAAGATTATTTCCGTACAATGAGATTTTTAAAAAATTATTTCAGAGTGCATTACCCTCAGTTAAAAACACTAAACCTTTTGCGAGTAATGGGTGAAGGAATTTCTCTTATTCTCTTGTATTTTCATTTTGAGTTTCATTGCACAATTTTATTTAAACAAAATAGAGTTAAATGTAAAATGTAAAGAAAATAAAACACGCAATCACAAAAATTATGCAACTTGCAAAAATTTGAATTATTTAAAATATTTTTAAATTAAATTTGACTTACTTGTTACTCATCGTGGTTGATCTTTTTGTGCTCCTCTTTGACTTGAAGTTGCTTGATTGGTGGCCAACGTATGATTTACTATTTTGTGTAGACTTTGAGTGTAAATTAGTTGGGAATATCGACACCAAACGATAAAGATTTTGCACTACAAGTGATAAAAACCAATTTGTAAAAACAAAAAAGTTATTATTTTACAAATTCAAGTATAAAATATTAAAACATTTAAAATTCTTAGAATTTTTGTTAAAATTTGTGATGAATTTAATATTGTTTGAACAAAAATAACCACTGATAAAAACAATTAATTTTGTTTATTTACTATATTGTTGTTTGTGATATTTTTCTTTTACCGTTTTAAGTTATAAACACGTTTCAAACTTTTTTATCGTAATTTTTATCTTAAAATACGCTGACTGCTGCTGTCTCGTCTAAATTTGAAACAGAAATTGAAATAGAAAGAAACCGTACCGAACCGCGCAGCTTGCTAAACTGAATTGATGGTCGGAAACGACTGTTCCATTGTAAATAAATAAATGTCGTTACCCGGTGGCAGCAGTTGTTACCACTTCTCTCCACGCAACACGAGTTCACATAAGTTGTGTGTGTGGTGTGAGCAATGAATATCTCGTATTTTAGTTTTGAATTTTTTGCTTACCGCAACATATATCTACATATATACTTGTTTTGATTTGCAAAAATTAAAAACATTAAATAATTGTAGGATAAATTAAAGTCAAACATAGCAGAAAATATGCATGCTTATGCTAATGATTTTTTTGCATTGATATAGCCATTTAGTGGATACTAAGCTGAGCGAAAGAAAATGTATAACAGTTTTTTTCTGAATAGAAACTCTCCCAACAGTTAGACGCCAAATGTAGCATGTGTAGTGTAATTTTCATTGAGTTGCCGCTAATTTCATCAGACTTTAACAAATCGTGTTAATACAATTTACGTTTGTTTACGTCACATTTCCAACATTTTATCAATTTTCGTATATGTACTTATTTACATTTACACACAAAACAAGATAAATGTATACCGAAATATGGTGACGTTTTCTGCTTCACAAAAATCATACTAAACATTTTTGAATAAAATTGTTAACAAACCGCAATACGATTCTCTCCACTGAAATTAACTGAACTAAAATTAAAGTTATGCACATGTTAAGCTCGTCAGAGAGGTGAAAAACAATAATACAGTTGTGACTTGATAATTTGCACACTTTTCAGCTTATGTATTTGCATTATAAATATGTTATACTATTTACTCAAAGCTAATTATAGTAATAATAATTAGTGATGTCATACATAAGTCTAAATATTTTCTTTAGATTTTATTATAAATTCAAAATATCTAATTCTAAAAAATCCATTGTATTAGAAAAAATTTATTATTCACAAAGTGATATACATAACATACATATATATTCAATACATATGGCAATTTATGATTGAGATTTATTAATAACTTTAATTTTTCTATGTAACTTTAAAAGATTGTCTCCGGAGACAACAAAAGAAATCTTATAGGTATATATATATATATATATCTATTGTAACAAATGTTTAATACAATTGATTTGTAATTATTATTTTTATTTTAACGTAAAATTGAATGACTGTTTAAGATCTATTGTGATATCCTTGGACAAATAATAAGACTGATATGTAAATGTTAAAAAATCACAAAATTCAGTATTTTTAACTAATTCGCATTGAATCGAATGAAAACTTGAATCAAAATACATTGTGAAGTTCAAAAAATTAGAATTATTTTCTCAAGAATAACACAATAGATCTTAAAAAGTCATTTCATTTTACTTAAAAATAAAAATAACAATTATAAATATTTATTTTAAAGTTTTATTACAATTTTCTTATTATGTTTTGTACATAGTTTGTTAATGAAAATAAATAATATTGCTCTAAGTGCATACAAATTTAAATGTTTCTATTTACTCAATTGTCTCAAAAACTTTTAAAAATTTATTAATTTATACGTATGTTTCATCGAAGATAAACTGATCACAAAACTATTACCCTAGAGAAATTAATAGTATATTCAAGCCAAAGCTTGTATAATATAATCTAATAATCTCATAAAGGTGAATATAATCATTTCATATACACTTTTAATTTAAAATAAAATAGGTTAATGTGACATTTGGTTTAGTTATCTCTAGATACTCTTGACTCTGCATTGCCTAATTTGAGATTAACTGTTTTTATTTATAAAACCATTTCGTGGCTCTTATAAAGAACAAATATTTTAATTTTACACCCTTGTAAATAGCTGAATATGTATATGTATATATCATTAAGAATTTGTAAAGAAACTAATTATCAATGACAGAACTACATTAATTCATGAATTAAAAAAAACATTTGTGAAAGAAAATATGTTATAATGTTAACTTCATGAATAAACAAATTATTTAAGTAAATTATTATCGAAAACTGTGCATAAAATTAGAATTTTTAAATTCTTGCACATTGGTGTCCATAAGGCGCCGATAGCTTAGAAGGGTTAAAAGCAGTCCATTTAAATATTTTTGCATTTTTAAGTCTTCACTCTCTATACTTTTTCTTCTTCAATGAAACAACAAAAAAATTAATGCATTATTTCTATGTAAGTTTTTGTGTAAAATATGTATTTACTCATCAACTAAGCATTAACAGGTTCTTGAATAATTTGATATCGAAGGGGGCTCGTCTAACATACACAAACACAATTATTAAGTAGAGAATCTACTACGGATACGATATGTGTCGTGACTAGCTACATACGCATATGCAACTGAACAAACCGGCTTTACTCTACGCAAAAGCATTGTAGACTTTCTCAAATAAAAATTGTACATGTTTGGAGACATTTTTCTTTTAAATTGACTATTTTTACTTAATTAATATTCGTGTGTTATTTGTTTTAAAATTTTTATTTATCTTACGTGTCATTTATCATACGACAAATTTAATACAAAAAAAAATTATAACAAAAACAAAAGTATCATGAAATATTTTTGTCGCATTTGTTTTATAAAGATTTCTTTGTGACAATTGAATTTAATTAAATTATGGACAGTGTCAGATTTCCTGCTTGCTTTCTTACTAGATTTTAAAGTTCTTTATGTGCTCTGAGCCACATGGAATGAACTCACAAGTGCCATTTTTAGTGCCTCGTAATTAGAATCGAGTGCACACATTTGAATTAGATGCGCAACATATTTTCAAAACAATCAAAGATAATAAAAAATAATAAAAACTATAGCAAAAACTGGCACTCGAGTGATGCCAAATCATTGTTCTAATAAAATTATTACTTCGATGTCTTTTTCAAGCAAAATGAAAAGAATAAGCAAAAGAATAAGCATAATTGAACGTAATCAAAATGGCGCAAAACTAGAAAGGAAGTCTTAATAAAATTGTTTACGGTCCCTTACTGGTGTCACCGCTGTCATCCCTCTCGTTTGTTTCAAAATCATTTCAATTACTGGCAATTTCTGTCATTTAAACAATCAAATTGATTCATTTTAATTAAGATATCAATTGTGTTAGAAAGCAACACTAAATCAATTGGTTTCATTTGCAAAAAGTTTTCAGTAGTAATTTGTCAATTAAGCTCTGATATGAACAACACTAAATTTGCAAATCCTAAAATATGACCGAATAAAGTTCATTTATTTACAAATTTCTCTCTAACAGTTTTAATTTCATTATATAATATATTTTAGTATACATAATGTATATATCCTCTGCATATTTATATTAGGTTAGTTTAGGTTAGGTTAGGTTAAGTGGTGGCCTTGTACTAAAACCCTACTCGAGTTCAAATAATGGCTGTTGTGATATAACGGATTGGCATTTTTCATACTCAGTCTTGGATTCAAATAACGGTTATTGTGATATCACGGATTGGCGTTTTTCATACTCAGACTAGAGATCAGGGTACGAACAACGCTGAAAGGCACGACTTACCCATTTAAGTGAACTTAGTCAAGTCCTTTTGCAGTATGACTGTCTTGTCAGATCGGTAAAAAACCAGATGCAGTACAGTTTCCTCCTCATTCTCAAATCCACAATCATTATAGTTTAGACTCAGTCCCATACCATGTGTTCCTAGTATGCGGTGACCTTCAGCATCGATACCGAAGTGCTGAGTAGGTTACTCTTTAGTTGAAACAGCTGACTGGTAAGTTTCTTGGTCAGTTTGAACCAGGTCGATCTTGATATCAGATGAAATAGTTCATTCGCCCAATTTTTTTAAGGTATGATTAGATATTTTTTTCTTTAATTACCAGCTTGACCAATATTTGAGAAATGAATGTAGGGGAGCAGAATGCCCTGACAAGCTGTCCTGCTTTGACTATTTATACAAAAAAACGCAAAAAAAACCTGTATGTGCCTGGCTTAGCAGATGAAACAAAACAAAATGCAAGAAATATAGATATAACGTGTGACAATAACTGCTTCTGTTCATCTTTTAAGATATGAGATTCCATTCTATATTCAAGCATTCAATTAATCAAAATGCGCGATTTATTTTATATTTATTTATTTAATATTTAAAGTGTCTTTTAGCAAATGCTTTTTTTATTCATCTTATCCAAAATTATAAAAAGTATATCTTATTTTAATAATTAATTAATATTTCCGACTAATATTATATTTCCATAAAATCTTATTTAACCGGGCTTAAGGTCAGTTATTTAACAACTCAAGTTAATAATAAGTAATATTTATTATATTATTGTTAACATTTTTGTTTATATTTAAAAAAAATATTTTAAAATAAATATTTCGGACTACTTTGTAGACCATCTGCAGTGCATAATTTTTAAAAAATATACTCTTAAAATATATTCATGAATGGTTTTCTTTTTCTACTTCTGTCTTTTTCTATATCCTCCTGACTTACATAGAAAGAATTACCAACGGAAGTAGTAAGCGACAATTAAATATCGATATTGTTAAATGGTTCAGTATATATATATGTATCAAGTTTTTCTTTTTCTTTATTCTTTAAATATGATTTTGATTTTCAAAATGAGTCTAACTTAGACGAAATATATAATACATATCTATAATGTATTATAAATATTGAAATGCAATTATAAATACTGTTGAAATGCAATTGAAAAAGTTTGCAACTGACTTTTAACTACATTAGTTATTCCACCGGAAATCTCTATTCTATATTTAATCACTTTATGACATATAACAATTTTTATGATTATTAATAGTTTTTTTATTAATGAATTCCATTGCAATAAAGACTATGTCTTTGATAAACTGAAGATTAGTAATGTTCGATAGTTTTGTACTTTTATACCCTTCACACTAATATCAGAGAAGAATATATTAATTTTGTCAAGAGTTTGTAACATAGTAGAAGAACTATTTGCTTAACATAAATTTTATATATAGTATATATTCTTAATCAGTATGAAAAGACAAATCGATGTGGTCTCGAAAAGATTGATTTTTGTTCTAACTAAAGAAAAGTTTTACCAGATACTTTTTTTGACCCCATTTAAATAAAACCAACAATTGAATATAATTTTTAATATAATAAATAGTGCCAATACAAAATAATTGTCGAGAATATAGTTCAAATGCATTTTATAATAAATTTAATAATAGCAGCATATTATATATTTTATATATATATTTAATTACATATCATAACAAATATATAAAATTATTTGTTATATAACTATCTGAATTGAATAAGATGAAGGCATTCACATAAGTCTAGATAACTGAGCTAGGAGGAACTGGAACAACTGGCAAGCTTCCAAAAGAGAATGCGGTAATTCCATTTATAATTTTTGAAGGTCGCATTATACTAATAAAATAACAACCTATAAGAAGAAGGGTATTGCATTTTCGGAAAAGCCAACGATAATTATTTTTTATAATAAAACGAATTTGCTGTAATTTACACTGATAATTAACCGTTAATGACATTTGAAAGTCACTGATTTATATAATATTTAACGGAAATTTTTGTAGTATGTTTTATAGAATAGTGTAAATGTGTTATTCATTAAAAAAGAGAACCTGATGAAATAGGAAGTTTTATCGTAACTTTTACTTATTTTCAGATTAGTATCCTATAGATAACTTTAGAATGAGATATGTACTTTTATATCTTCAAAGACGGCAATCACATAACAATATATTATACTCTAATATAAAAATATCCATTTCAATTTTAAGGCCTCTTCCCAAAAAATTTAATTATCATTAATACATATATTTAGTTAAACATATTTTCTTATCAAGAATATAGACTGTTAACATAGAGTCTGTATTCTTTTCTGTTTCTAACGAAAATTAAGGTTCCTAGATCGTCTACTCAGATAGTATTCGTTCAGCTGCGTCAAATGAACATACTTCATCATAGGGTTTCATTCAGGTATGTCTTAGTTAGTTAACTTTATGTCTTCAACCTTAAACTTTGATGTTTGCCGTGTGTAATATATTCGCATTTCAATTTTGCGAAAATTTTATAAGTTTATATTAAAATAGAAGGCAGTAAGCTACTGAAGTTCAAGTTTTCTCTAATTTATAAAAGAAGTATTATTATGGTGCTTCCTAGTAGCATGAAATTGTCTTTGATTCACTATTATTCGATAAGTTTAAACATGTACTTTGTTACATTTTAAAGTAATTATCATTCAAATTAAATTAATTTTGTTAACCAATTTTTAATACCACTCATTCCCTCAGATAAAAGTTGTCATTCTCATCAAGAAACTAACGCTAGTTCCAGTTTCGCTGCTAAGACTGCTAATCCCACCAAAACCGAGCAGTACACAAACATGAGAAACTTTCTCCTTATCTATTCAGATTTAAGATAAGAATAAGTAACCTTAACTACACAATTTTTGTATAAATGAAAAAGTTTAAAATAATAGTTAAGTATCACTTATTATAGAAAATTTTAAGTTAATGTGTTAAGTACCTATTGGCAATGATAATTTTTTATCTGATCTTCAGGCTAACAAAGTAATATAAAATGCTTGACAGCTTCGAAAATTTAGTCATCAGCAATCAGTTCAGCATCCGAGCGATATACATTTCTTTAAGTACCCGACATATACTCCGATTTTCCTCTCATTCACGACTTAGTCCATTTTTGTAGATTTCTTCTCGATAGCAGTAAAGGCAGCAGTAATATTAAGAAGATTGACTCAGGATTTTTTAATAAGGTAACGTGAATATCAGTACATTGCTCTTATTTACTTAAAGTATTTTTATACAAAAATCTGGTAATTAATCTCTCACAATCTTGTTAATTTATTTTTTACTGCAACATTTTTTATGTGACTTTTGGAAAAAGTGACTTGTTTTTACTGTTTTTAATTAATAAATAAAATAATATAATTTGTGCAATAAATCAGTCAACAGCACAATATATAGTATATATAAATATATATAGTTAATATTTTAACTTTGAAATATTTAAATTTAAGCATGAATAAAATATATTCTTATTTGTTTAAATTTTATATTTTTTGTGGTTACTCCTTTTTTTAATTATTCTCGCCGATAGCTGCAGTATATTTTTTCTTGTAAAATTTTTACTCTTTCCAATAGTATTGAATTTTTTGCAATTTTTAAATTATGTACTCTTTATATCTTAATTATTATACCTCGAAACTTGGAGTAGATTCATCCACATGAAATAATTAAATTAGAATTTATGATTTGAAATGTATGAAATCTTACCACGGAATGACTATCTTCTCAGCAGAATAACGTTTATCTATCCCTCTGTTCTTATCGGAATCCTAATAGTATTTCAATCTACTAAATCTGAAGATTTCCATTGTCTACATAATTATATAATATATAATACATAATGAATATATGAATGTTATATATTATAACAGAAATATATGAAAATTTATTGAAAAAATTATTTGGCAAAATTTGGCAAAACTGTAACCAAATTTTATTGTATATGTATCTTATAGGTTTAATATATTACTTATTTTATATATATTTATTTATAATTGTGTGTATTGGTATATATCACATATATATATGTATGAGACAATGTATATTATATATGTGTGATATAATGACCTTATTCATTTATAATAAAAAAAAATTTTTAAATTTATAAATAATAATTAAATCAATTCAAAATCGTGCACAAAATAATTAGCCAACATCTTTTAAAATTTAAATACTCTTTCACGGTTGAAATCATTGGAAAAATAAAATAAAAAAGCATTGCATGTTTTTAGGCTTACTTATACTTTTTTTAAACTGAAACAGTGGAAAGAAATATTTAAATTTCTATTCAACAATTTTTTAATCTAATCTATTAAAATATATGATTTATATTTTAAATAACAATAATCTAGAGCAATTTTAATAACAAAATATTAATTATGCTTTGTCTTTGTTAAAGTTTCTTATACATTTAACGTAAATTAATACATAAAATGAATTACTTATTTGATATGGAATAAAGCTTTCAGTACTCCATTAAATTCAGTAATATGACTACTACAAATTAAACCTTGAGATTTAACCCTATCTGGTATAACTAAACACTAAAAGGTCAGCCAAATTGTCGAAACATAATCTAATTATATAGTATCGATTCGCAAAATTACATACAGTAAATTGATACAATTATTAAGACCGAAGATAAGTAAAACAAGAGTTTAAGGAAAAGACAATCACTAGAAATTTTAATCGATTATCAAATGTAAGTTCTCTAAATATTAACTACCTATTGGGATATCTGTAATATTTTGTTTTGAGTAACATTAATTTCTTATATAAATAATATTGTATAAAAGGAATAATACTGTAATCATTCATTAAATTCATTTTGCTCTATATTTCTTATCACTGTCATTTTATAGTCCATTTAATGAATATTTTTCTTTTAATTTTTTTTTAACAACAGAATTTTAATAATAACAATTTTTTCTTTATCATAAAAATTTTATTTTCATTTTTTAGATTAAGCCTCTAGCGACTAATAATGAAAATGATCTGAACATTGTTTTAAGAAAAATGTTTTCAATAAAAGGGTTTTTAATTGCAAATATGTGTACAAAAAATATTTTTGACGTGATTATAGGAAAAATCTTATATCAGTTTATATAAATATTAAACAATTGCATTACATTTCTTGGTGTGCGAAGTGTTTGATGATCGGATTAAGGTTGTGTTGTTTGTGTCTTTATGTTGTTTTGCGTTGTGTGTATTCTGCTTAACTAGACACTTTTTCTTTGATTTTTTTTTTTAAACCAAAATTCTGAAAATTCACTTTCCTTCAAATGAATTATATTTTACTTATTTAAAAAAAAAAATCATAATGTTTTTTTTAAATTTTATTTAACCGGACTTAAGATCGATTATTTAACATTCAAATTATTAAAAAGTAGCATTTACAGATTATTACGGATCCGTTTTAATTATATCTGTCGCAGCTGTGGGGAAGACGATGAAAGTACGTCTCATCTACTCTGTCTTTGCCCGGCGACTACTCAAGCCCTTCCTTGAGAATCTTGATCAGTCTAAACTTCATCAGGGGTTCTAGGTGGTTTTAAATCTTGAGTGTTTTCACTATACGGCAACACAATGGGCTAATAAGCATATCTTGATCCCTTAGGGACCGCCGGTATAACCTAACCTATCCTAATATAGGTTTAAATGCATTATATTTTATTTAAAAAAATATTTTTTATATAAATATTTCGGTCTACTTTTTGTAAATAATGATATATTTATAAATAATGAAACAATATTATTAACTAATTTAAAAATTTTAATTAAAGAAAATTCATACATTTCAACTAAATTATGTAATTATCCAACCAATTTCATAACACTTTTTTTAATAAATTATTTATTAAGTAGACCAGATTCAGTGTTTTTATAAATTTGTTTAATTATACGGATTTTTTATCTTCTTATAAATATTTGAAATATAATATTTGAAATATAACACTTGATATAATAATAATAAAATATCAACAACATGCAAAAGAAAAAATTAAATAAATCTATGAACTTGTCTTAAACTAAATTACTGAGTCATAGCAAAAGATAGCATAAAAAGCTAATAATTTGTGTAGTTGTCAAAGGAACACCTCACAATGTAACCCAAACAAAAACAAAATTAGACCGGCAAATGATGACAAAATGAAGTACGAAAATATTTCAAAACAACAAAAACAAAAACAAAAACAAATTGTTGTGCTTTCAATGCCATTTAATGACATCATCAACAGCTTTTAGCTTTTACTCATCTATTCATATATAGATGACATACATATAAGACCAGCAGCAACAACATCATCGCAAGCATAGAAGATACTTGCTATTCTCATGACTTCGTGCTTCGTGCCGCTGATCTAAAAAGCTAACAAGACAAATAGCAACAATAATCACTCGACAACGACACATACCTGAATCGTTGCTTAATGTCGCTGCTATAATAAAACTCAAACAATTTTGATTAGCCAGAAAGTTTTGTGTTCAGTACTTTTTTGAATCTCAGTGGATTAACAACGCGAGCTTTAAAAGTTTTTAGAAGTGATTATTTGAGAAAACATTCAAGTAAAATTTAAAATGCCAGTTGGTAAGTTTCAAATTAAAATAGAAGTTTTTATTTTTATGTTTTGTGTGAAAAGAATTTAAAAGTATTAGAAGAAATAGTGTAAAGCCGGTGAAAGTATGGCACTTGTACATTTTTATAATTAATTTTTTTTGATTGAGTGAGTTGTGTTTTTTTTGGCTTAAGTCCAAGTTTTTCATTTTCTTTATTTCTATGTTTGTGATTTTTTAATGTTAATTTTTTAAATAATTTTAACAATAAGCTAAAGTATTTGTTATAATTAGGGTGTGGTTGACATAAAAGTTTGTTTTTTTAAAAAACAATTATTGTACTAAATATTTTATATAATTTTTATTCTCCATTTGATATACATATGTACATACGTACATATATTCTAATTGATTTTGACCCTGCCGAATGTAATCACCTCACCTCTTTAAAATAGTTTTTATGACAAATACTTAAAAAATAATTGAAATTATGTCATAGTTTATTTTTTAATAATGGAATGTTCTAAATACGTTGTTAATAATAAAAAAGCAAGATTTTTACTATTAGCTTTGTTGTTGTTCCAGTTTGCGATCACTCCCCTTGCTTCTACATAGCGAAACTATGTTTTTACGTTATTTTTTAACGTTTCTCTTATTGTTATTTTTTGCCGTCAAAATGTAATGAATTTTAAATGCTTGGGATAATTGTTATTTTATTTTTTCGTTTTCTTTGTTTTTGCTATTCTGTTTATGGGAATTATTTAGTTATTTTAAACAAATAAATAAGAAGGTAAAATTATAAAATTAAATAATAGCTTTTTTAATGTGTTGAGTGGAGGGGTGTGTTCACTTTGTAATTGATTTTTTGCATAGAAAAAGTGAATTAAGGAGTAACAAAATTTGCCCGTTATTTATTTAAAAACAGAAAAAAAATTAATAAATCAATAAAGAGGCTTTAAAATCAATTATTTTTTTATTTTTTTAAAAGAAATATATAAAATATATAAAAAAGGTAAATTGAGTAGAAATCAAGTTTATCAGTAATTCTTTCCATCTTTGATGTCAACTTTTAAGTAAAAATCTAAATTACCATATTTTAGATAAAATGTATAAAAAAAATTATAAAATTTAATTATTTAATAAATAAAATACAAATTTAAATTGTATATAAATATAGACAATTAATTTTTTGCAAAAACTTTCATATATGCATATAGTGTATAGCTATTTGCATATATTAGTATAATATTATATGAAATATTTTAGATATTTTTGCAAATGATAATATATACAAAATACATTTAATACAAAATATTTATGGCTTTGAACTTCGAATTCGAAATTTAAAAATATATTAACAGGTTTTCTGAATATTAATTAAAGCACGTATTTTAAACGAAAATATTTTTACTAACTATTTTTGTTCTAGCTACTTTTACGCTATATCTTTGTGCTAATAAAATAATTTTTTGCAAAATTGACAGATTCTTTCATATACTCATAATAAAAGTTTTTATACATTTATTTAATTGAAAATTATATACATTTGCTTTAGTATTGTTTAGTTTAAAAACATTTAAATACGTTTACGTATTTAATTTTATGGTATTGATCTATTTTTCTACCAACAATTTTTTCATTGGCGTTTCAACAAACGTACAGCCTCAACCATCTTTAAAACACATCCAATGACTATTTCTTATCTCTTATTCTTATTTGATATATTTGTTTAATAAGTATCTATTTTTCTGTATTAGCGGTACAACTAAAGTATAACCTTAGCCTTATTTAACAAATCCGCTATAACCGTTTCTCAATCATTGACGGCTAATCTTCCAAAAAACTCATCTATACTTCAACATCCATATTATCAAAATAGAACTTATGTCACTGATTAAAATGTTTATTTTGCTTTTCTGAGGTTTAAATCAGGCTTCGACTGTCCTGCTTGGACTTTTATTGGTACCAGCAATACCTTATTAAAATTTTGGTCTGGCTATCTTTAATGATGGATTTCATTCCGCTTTTAGATCCCATCTTTGCAAGGACAGTTATATATTAAATAGATAAATCTTTTGTAAATGTGCTTTTTTAATTTTGCTTGTAACAAGGATTCGTATTTGATGTCAGATAGGTATATAGTTGTTAGATTCTTGCATTCTATTAATCATAACCTGACAGAAGTAATTTGTTTAAATTTAGTTTATTCGGTATCAATTTTTTTATGATACTTTGTCGGACTCAGTCTTACACCTCAAGACTTTAAGTAGACCTTCTACACTATTCCCTTCTGTCATAACCATCTTTGTTAGTTCTATAAGGTTACATATGCTACCATTATCTACTATTTAGTTCAAGACAGATACATTGTGATAAAATATAAGCACAACTTGTGGAATATTTATACGAATTCCAAGTTATATTCTACCATTATCGACTATTAAGATCAATACAGATACATTGTGATACTATATAATCACAAATTGTAGCAAATTTATTTGAACTTCAAGATATATTTATAGTTCACGTATACATATCTTATTTGCTAATTTTTTTTTAATTAGAATAAAGATCTTATAATAATGTTAAAAGTTTCAGTTTTAATGCCAAATTCATGTATAACATTCTTTCTTCTTGTTAATTTTTAAATTAAACATTGTACCAGTGCCATTATTATTATTAAGTTTGATTGTACCATGGCCATTATTATAAATCAGCTGTTTTGGATTGTAAAATGGTAAACAAAAGTTTAAACATGATAGTGGTTGATATTCATTTAAGCATTTTTATACAGTTTGATAAACAATAATAAATATTAACCCACGTTTGTATACAGTTTGATGAACAATAATAAATATTAAAATATGTATAAAGTAATTTAGGTTAATTCTCTTAAATTAATTAATGGCAGAACTACGAGTTTAAGTGCTCGGTAGTTTTACAATAAAATATTTAAATATATCATCCGACTCGTCTATGTTTGTGTTGGAAGTGCGATATATAAATTTTAAGGTCAAATAAGGATAATGGCATTCTTATCACTTCTTCTCTTCTGACATTGTGACAACTTATTCAAAAGTATCTGGTTCCTGTCTAAATCTTTATATGCGTTGCTTACTAATATAAGAATGTAATTTGTTGGAATTTTAATTGCTTTTGTTATTTAGAATAACTATTAAGACATCTGTTCTAATACTTTAACTGCAACAAATAAACTAACAGGGAGACATTTGAATACGTGTTTAGATAAACGTGCACGGAGAGTTAGGAATGGTTTGCATTAGTATGCAATTAAGTCTGACAATTAAGTAATTCTATACTTGTTTTTTAGCGGTGATATCGTTTGCGTTAGCCTCAGATTCAATTTGTTTAAATTGCATATAATGTTAAGCGGTTTCAAGTTAATTTATTCGAAGAACTGCATGGATGATGTCATCCAATCAAGTAAAATTATTGCTGTTTGCTTCGTTGACTCTAACAAACAAATGTGTGAACTGGAAGAAACTTAAAAAGTATAAAAAACAAAAAATTAAATAAAATAGAAATAAAAATAAATAGAAATTTAAATACAAAAAAAAAAAAATCCAAACATGAAAAGACATAGTCTATAAAAAACATACTCATTTTTTATTCTTTATCTGACGTAAAGTCTTTTCTTTATGTTCAAATATTTTAGTGGAATGAAATGAGAAAACAACCAAAAAGAATTTATTTTTGTTAATATTTCTATTTTTTTTAATAATTTATTCAGAAACTTGTTTTGGACGGGTTCATTCCTCATTCCTAAATAGACGCCCAAATTAGCGCTTGAAAATTTTGTTGTTCTGACTTCGAAGTTTTTGTTGTACTTTTTGTTCAAGTTAAAAAAAATTTTATTTGTTAACAGCAAAAACATGACAAAGAAAATCAAAGGAAAAATATCTATTTTTTATGAAAGTTTTATAAATAATAGACAAAACTATTTCTATTGTTACAATGATGAATGTTTAGAAACATGAAAAGATTGTCATAGTTTTGAAAATACTTTATAGATCAAATTTATTTAGCCCAAACGTCAATTGCTATATTATTCTTTTAAACCCTTGAAATAAGACACTTAAATAAGAACAATATTTGCTTTTATTATTACCTGAAAAAGATTTTAAATATCTAATATATCCTTAATATATATCTTTAATAGAACAATACCATATTTGCGATCGTTTTTGTATAGAATTAAGCGTATATATACATTTAGTAGAAAAAGTCTGCGTTCATCCACAAAATATTGCTTTCTGTTTATTTCTGATTTCTATTTTCTCATTTATTTTAACCAAACAAAAAAACAACAACAATGAAGTCCAAACATAAAAAATTAACACTTATTCTTTAAAAAAAAATTACAAAAAAACAAATTTTTGTAGCAGAAAAGGTCTGCGGTCATTTCTTTATATTTAGATTTACCGTTAATTTAAATTCGCTTGCAAGCAAAATTGTGTAATTAAATAATATTTAAATATCAGTTGACTTCCAAAAGAGTTTAAGAATTGATCATTTAAAAATATTTTTGGTTATAAACAGTCAATTTTAACAATGGAAAATAAAAGACGTGAAATTAGTGTTAGTGAGCGAAAAATAATTGTTAAATTATGGAAGGATGGCGTAAGCCAACGAAAAATTGCTAAAGATATTGGTCGTCCACATTCATCTGTGCAGACAGTTATAAGTAACTTCAAGGAAACAGGTACTTACGTTTCTAAACCTCGCATGGGTCGCCCTTCAATTCTATCAAATAGAGAAAGACGCAGCATCATCAGAGAGGTAAAAGTAAATCCAACAGTAACAGCCTCAAAACTAGCTAAAGGTATTGCTGAAAATTTTAAGAAAAAAATATGTCCTGATACTGTGCGAAAAATTTTGAAGAAAAGCAAGTGTTATCGCCGGGTTGCAAGAAAGAAGCCAGACATATCCAGAAAAAATAGAAAGAAACGATTAAGTTTTGCAAAAGAGCATTTAAATGACCCTATAGAGAAACGTGTTATTTTCTCCAATGGGATTAAATTCGTCATAGTTGGAATCAAAGGTAAAAAACTTATGTGGAGAAAATCATGTACAGCCTATGATAAACAAAACTTAATATAGCTAAAAGAATAGATATAAACGCAGTTAGAGAAAGAAATAGTCAATGTTTAACTTTTGTGGCATAGTAGAATTTCCAAGCAATGCGAATTTTTAATTAGTTTCTTATACTTATACTTTTAAAACTCATTTTTTAATAATTCAA
>NC_051847.1:53198102-53214237 GCF_002237135.1 Teleopsis dalmanni
GGCTTACAATTTATTTCTTTCACCTATACAATATTCTTGCCGCTTGAAGATATCGAATATCGTTTAGAATGAAGAAAGTAATCGACTATCACCCAACCCTCTGTATACGTTTTGAATCGCTTATAAGTCTATGTTTTTATAATACAGCATCTTAACCCTTTTTGGTATTTTCATGTAGTCAATACACTAAATTGACTATTCAAGTATTCAATGATAAATAGTCATTATACTATTCAATAAATTTATACTGAAATAGATTGATGCAGTAAACTGTTATAAATAAATTGCTTATACTAATATTTGGTATAGTGGTGAAATGTACTGTTACTAACTTCACGAAACAAAAACTTTTAAATAACTAATGGCACGAACCTTTCAAATTACAAATTCCGTTTACTTATTGATTGCATCTTAATACGTCATCTTATACGTAGCTAAGATAATATCAGTAATTGTTTCTTTCAGAATAGCAAATAAGAAGGCTCTTAAAATCTTCAGAGTTAGGTTTTATTCGCAAAAATGTTTACGTCTTAAGTTTTAGTGCAGCCAAATTCAAAAATCCGTTCATTATGAAAGTTCACTGGAAATATTTTTAAGAATATTTCCAGTCTTATAAGAATATCATTTACTAATAAATTCAAATACATAAATAAATAAATTAATTTAAATATATATAAGATAAAAATGCTTACTATTGCTCTTTTAATATTCATCTTGTTTGCTTCTATGGTATTTAAATTAATTAATTTTTAGTGTTAGAATTTGTTTTATATTTGTTAGGAATTTTTATATATCATATTTTACTCAACACAACAAAAGACATATGTCAAAAAAGAGCATTTTACATATTTTAAAAGTTTGTTTCAACCAGACTTAATGCTGTTTTTTTACAACTCTGAAAGAAAAAAATTACGGTTCATATATGATTATTAATTAACATGTCAATAAACGCTAATAGAAATAATAAAAACAAGCGTAAATTATGTGTACGTTTTGCAATAATTATTCAGATACAAAAAAATATGATATCCCGAAAACCAAAATATTTTGTTCATGACGTATTTGTATATAAATATGTATATCACTCGACGTTTATGCTGAGTTTTACAAGAAGAGAAATTAGTTAAAGTAGTAAAGTTCTTTATTTTTTTAAATTATGGACCCCTAAAAAATCAATATTTTTCAAATGAATATTTTGCTTATTAAATTAATTTGAAGTACTTTATCAACAGATTGGAAAGTTAAAAATAATGTGCAAATTTACTTAACTCTTGAGTTAGGAATATTAAATTTGTCTGCAGTGAATCGAATATTGATTTCATATTTAATGCAAATTTGATAATTAAATTTAATTTTTAAATCTACGATATTAATAAGTAAATTATATTTATTTTATAATCAAAAATTACATTTTTTTTATATACTATATAAAAAAATGTAACAAAACAATTAAATTGAATTAGTTTAGGTTATACGTGATTACGATTAATTACGACTAAATTAATTGATATTTGAATGTTTTCTCTAATTCAATTTTAATTATAAATTTCTTTTTAAAGGAATTTACTTATTCGTCATGGTAATGCACATCAGTTTTTAAGGCCAATGCACTTTATAATAAGTTCCGCATGTGCATATGCTATTGGCATGCAATATTCTAAAAAAAAATTTTATTCATTTTAGTTTTATTCCAGATTTTTAGTAAAAACAAAATCTTACTGTAAGCTCTCTACGCTTGAACGAAGCGACGAGTATTCGAAAAGTTTTACGCCCAGCATAGAAAAGAACGGTTATTAATTTTTTATTTTTTTTTTCGACATAATCATCGCTTAACTCCATATACATTTCATATCGATTAACTAAAATTTTTAAATCTATGTACATCGCATATATAGCGTTAAGGTATTTTAAAATATTTATTAAAGCAGATATTAGCTTTTCATCTGATTAATAGAAGTATTGACCTCCAAATTAAACTTTTCATCTTTGGAAACAACAAGACGTCACTAATGGATTGATCTAGTAAATAAGGTAGATTGACTAACATGTTTTATCTATATAAATCGTATATAGCGTTAGGTCTTTAAAATATTTATTAAAGCAGATATTAGCTTTTCATCTGATTAATAGAAGTATTGACCTCCAAATTAAACTTTTCATCTTTGGAAACAACAAGACGTCACTAATGGATTGATCTAGTAAATAAGGTAGATTGACTAACATGTTTTATCTATATAAATCGTATATAGCGTTAGGTCTTTAAAATATTTATTAAAGCAGATATTAGCTTTTCATCTGATTAATAGAAGTATTGACCTCCAAATTAAACTTTTCAACTTTGGAAACAACAAGTCGTCACTAATGGATTGATCTAGTAAATAAGGTAGAATGTCAATCAATTCAATTCGTAATTCTTAAATTTTAGCCAAGATGTTGGATTGTAAAGCGGTGCTTTTGTTTCTCTACATTATCACAAACATCTATAGTCGGCCGATGAAAAAATCTAATAAAAATAATTTTGACAGTAGAACCTGATGAACATATTCATGTTTGTATTTAAAAGCATTGTTCGTAGATTTGGTAGAATATTTTTTGTTGCAAACCATTCATTTTTTGTTTGTGAGGAGGAGGTTGTATATGCACCTCCTACCACCTGCGTTTCCTAACGCATACTCAACTGTCGCCTCAGTAATGGTATGTTTCATTTGCACGCATTAAAAAAAGTAATATATGTTCACTTAGTCTATACAACCTTAAGATTATTGAAACATGACTTCAAGATAGGACCTCTATATTGTTTTTTGTTTGTTTCTGTGTCAAAAACCTGCTTTTTCCTTTGGAGCACATTTTCGTTGAACTATGTTATGTGATTTTGTTACAGATTTTTGGTCATGTTTTCATCTTTCCAATAATAAATTCGGCAATCTGTGTGCTAATTCTTCTTTTTGTTCGTTACCTTTCGCTGTTGAAGAAAGTGTGCTTAACATCTTTCGCATTGGATCCGCAATATTATCAGCTCGATTGCTCTATTTTCTCATCCTGTATAGAGATGTTTCGAAAGTATTCATAACCAATTAGAAACTATATTACATAGTGGTTTATCTTTCCAAAATTTTTTTCTATCCCCGATTTTAACACCAATAAATCCAAAAATTAATAATATAAATTTTATTTGCAAATATTTTGGTGTAAAAAATTTTAATATATTAGAAGTAACAATAATAACACTCTGTCGTGAGAAATCTAATATATATATGAATATATTATACTTGTATAAAATGTGTATATAAAAACATTTTAACTAATTTTATAAATATTTTAAATAACCACTATTTACGATTCCAATGACCTTTATTTAATTATGCAGTTTTTAATGATGTATGCTTAAGTAAAATTGCATTTTTGGGATTCAAAAACAGTTCATATATACTTTTCTGCTGCAGTTTCTTTTGAATGCATTTATTTGTCCCCGTGTTCATACCTTTTTGTTTGCATTTGCAATGTTGCTGATACTTTAGTACATTGCAGTCTCACTCGAGTATGCGATCTGCAATTTAGGTCATCGCCATCATCATCATAGTCAGTCACCATCATCCCCCTCATCAGCAGCATTCACATGCTTAAACATACCCCATCTTCATCATCTTCATCATCATCTGCATCAGCGGCAAAGCCATTATGAATATAGCTAACATAACTCCCAATGGGTTTTTGAATAAAATATTCTTGAATTTTACTCAGACTTTTGTACGTATTCCTTTACGAACTGGTAAATGTAGCTGCAGCAATATTTTGTTAGTAGTTTTTACTGCTCTTCTCTTCACTTCTGCAAAGATTTTTCTTGTTTGTGGTTTTGCTTTTATAAGGTTTTTAGATGTTCTTAAATGAAATAAAATGGGTTCTGAGTAATAGTTGTGAAAAAAATGGAATACTAGTTTTAGTAATGGTAGCGCCTATAAATTAAATTTAAAATCATTTAACAAAAACAAATTAAAAAAAAAAAACACAAACTATTTAATATCTTTAAATCTAAAGAATCTAAATTCTTGTTTTCTGTGCACAATTAAGGCCAACTGTAATAAATATTATCTAAATGGATTTTATATTTTGGAATAATTTAATAATAATTTGTCAGTTTTAATCATTTTATATGATAATTTAATTCCAATTAAATGCGGTGCATTTGAGTATAAATTTGAAAATATGCAATGAATAATGTTTGATATTTAGTTGCATGAGCTTTTGAAAACCCATTTATTTTCATGGACTTAACTCGTTTTGTATATACCTATGATGTATATGTGATGAATTCAACGAATTTATTGCATAAACTAATTTTACTCTTCACCTGCATATGGAGCATAATGCACATGCAGCTTTCAACCTTAATTGCCTTTGAGTGGGCGTGCGTGATTTAATTTAACATAAAATTTGTGTACAAAGAGTAAATTTACTCGATGAATCGTGATAAGGCGTGCAAGACTAGGCGTGCACAAAACAGACCAGCATTCCGTCCTGAATTTTCATGTTTATTTATTTGCAGGTGTACTCTGGTAAATCAAATTTTCAGTAGCATAGAAACATTTTGCTAAAAAATTAATACGAAATATAGGACAATATCATTTTTGACGTATATATCCGTTATATAAAAATAATTTCGCATCATTGGGAATCAGCCATAGGTGCTGAATCTCAATTATAACATTGTTCATGCTATACCTACAGTGTATATGCATGCATGAATATGTTTATATTTATGTACTCCATAAAACTAAAATTCTTCGTAATATTTATCAACATTATTATTCAGTCGCTATTTTGACAAAAATATTTTCAAAATTCAAAATTTATCATCTATGCCTCTAAGATGAATCATCACAGAAATACATAAAAAAGCAAGTATCTTTGCCAATAAATTTTATTATATCTTATTTGTATTCATCAACAAATCTTATTCAAATCGATAATTCTTTTAAATAATCTTTACTCATCTTTACTTAACTTTAAACCATATTACTAATGAATAAAAGTTTATAAATGTTTATATACAAATGTATATTATATATTTTGCGTACAGGGCTGCTAATTAATGAAATCATACAAATATCTATAATAGAATATTTACATATAATACATACATATGTATGTTAAAAGTATTGGCTTTCATCAAAATAAATTCTTTTCTTACTGAGAAAATCACAATAATTTTAATAAAAACCAAAAAAGAAAAAGATTGCTTTGCATAATACCTTATCGGGCGTGTAATTTTGGTATTACTATATACCTTTATTATTTTTTCATCGATCGGTCGCATATAAAGTAAGTATTAATTTTCAAGAATTGAAACATAAAGATTATGTCAAGCTCTTCCATATTTCTTAATTATTAAAGTCAAATAATTTTTCATTGTTCAATTAAACTTAGTGGTAGGTCCGTTACCATTTTCTTTGATAGTTAAAAATTTGAAAAATTTTTCAAAAAATTTAGTTTGTTAGTTTGGTGAAAAATTTTAGTTCCAGAAAAGTAGAGCAATAAAGAAGTGCCAAAAACACATATTGTAAATTATTTCTTTTATGATTTTTTTCTTTACGTTTAAAATTTCTTTTATAAAAACTAATTAGCAAAATCAAAATAAATAAAACAATCTACTTCCAATTAAATATTCAATAAAGTTTCACTCAAATCAAATTATTAATATCTATTAAGAAATCTCTTTTTAATTGATGTACAGTTCAGGATTGCCTTCACTGCATTACTGACTTTTGGAAAACTTCAATGTCAATGTGACTAGTAAAGAGACTAATCAACACTAAACGAATTAAGTTAAAAACTGCATCAAACCTCTTATTAAAAAATATAATAATCTACTAACATTATAATGCAACGACGCACCGTAAAATAAACGCCATCTAAATAAAAAGTTTTGGACAATGATGATTGTTGGCATTTAGGACTTAGGTTCTGACTAAACAGAACCTCATTATTTAGTGTTTCAAATCTTACATAGGTATATCCCGAAGACATATCTAAAATTAATTTAGACAAGTTAATTTAGCAGTAATTAAATTCTACAAAAGCCTAGACCTAGAGCTCTATTGACGTAAATAGGCTAAAGGAAAAATTTCCTCAAGTCGTTATTATTATTATGAGAAGGAATAATAACACATTGCTACCTATTAAAGTTTTTTAAGCTATTTCAAACAGGCTATTAGAAATCTTAACAATATCTTTAGGTTATTAACGTTTTAATCCATTTCCTGACAATTGCATAAATAAATGAGATGTACATATCTTTTAAATTGCATATATTATATTTTTAAATCGAAAATACAGTACAGTATAGTAAAAATATCACAAATTAAAAAATTTTTCTATAAATTAAGTTAACCATCGAAGTTACTTCTATCCATAGAATATATATATAAAAACTATATTATATTTTCAATATTAAAATTACTGAAGTTTTTCCACTTCCGTTTATGTGAAAAAATGTGTCACACACTTTTACTTCCTTAATTCAAAAGTGATACGTTACACACAGGACATTTAGAGTGCTCTGTATCGGGCACTATATCCTGCATACATGGATAACGACTGCATTTTATTATGTAAAATTCTTTACATACATTTTGTCTTTATATGATAGCTTTATTATATACACCATAGTTCCCGTAGTTTTCGCAGTTTTCATATTTTTATGTGTAATTGTGTGCAAAATATTTGCAAAAGATTCGTTTCGTCATACTCGTACTCATCAAGTAGTGCTTTCCATCCATAGACATCAGTTGTTTTGCATGAGTTTTAAATAATGCTTTCATTATATATTCTGGCCTTCACCATTGACGAAATGCTATGACTTTAATTGGAATGTACAAATAGTTTAATTTAATCCTCGTGACATGCCAAATCTTTCACTTAAAGCGTTTTGTATATCCAGTTTCTTTTATGAGTATGTACTTTATTTTATTATTGCTTGTTAACTATTTTAGTATTACTTTGTCCTATTTTCTTCCTTCTATCCTTTGCTCTTCTTGTGTCTTGTTTTTGTCATAGGACGTTTAAAAATTCCTCTTTCTGACATCGTTGTAGTCATCATGAGACAATAAAGTGAAATAGTGAATTGCTTAGATATTTGCAAAGTGTCCACAATCTCTTTTATTCATAGTATCCGCTTTACGGATAGTGATGTTCATACACTTCATTTTGAAGATTTCGGGTTCAAATTGTCATAACTTGGAGTAGAGCGTTAACACAAATATTTCATCCAAACGTAATATATATAAATATATATGTATGTATCTGTTTTTTGCTTATAACAAATGCTCTTATTATAAACTTAGAATATTTATTTTAATAAATTTTTTAAATACTAAATTATTAAATAATTTAATTTTATACAATTATATGTACTTAAAAATATCATAAAATATAAATGAATATAATTAGAGCTATAAATAATTGACTCTGTTGTAAATATTAACTTACATGAGTTTAGAATAAATTAATTTTCTTCCATTTAAAGTACTACATATGCCACAGTGTGATTATAATATTATAATACTATTATTTAGTTACCCCATTTGTAATATACTTACCAGCAACTAAACTGTTTCCTCAATTTTCTATTAGATACAATGTTCATGTATATATGTTTGAGATATGTATCTACATACTTATTTATTGCAATTAATTAGTATTAGTATACTACAGTATATTTTAATTAGTCTATGAAGACAATGGGAGAGAAATCGTATACATGCAACATATAAATTTCCTTGCACTGAGGTAAAACTTCAGTATCTAGACTAGACAGTCAGACTAGCAGACACGATAAGAACGTCTAAAATTGTGTAAGTAATAAAATAATACATTACCATACACAAAGTAAACCCGATTTCTTGTAAGTTTACTATTTTATATTCTCTTTTTACAACTACACTATCATTTAAAACCCTTTGTGGGTGAACTTACATACGCCACATACTCGTCTGAATAGGTTCAAACTTTTTTTTAGTATTCATCGATTTGTAAAGTGAATGTTTTCATTTGTTAAGTACAATATTTAATTAAGAATAATAAAAATGAGTAAATTTTATAATTGATGAAATAAATATAAAAAAAATGAAATAAATTATTTTTTATTTGCATCCCATTAAAAAGAACAGAGTACCCTAATGAAAATTATAATTTAAAAAAATAAAACGTACTGGTTAAAAAACATCATTATTAATTTATAAATTTATTTTATTAATTAAAGATTTTTTTAAAATTGTTTCTATAGTATTTATACAAATTGTGTTAAATTTGTAAAGTATTTAGAATATAATAAATATATATAAGTATTTTCATTTCTTTTTTCATAAAAGTATTTTACAAATGAATTAATTTCGGTTTGCTAGATTTAAGGATTTCAACTAGTTGGACACGTCTCTGCAAAACCTCAAATAAAGCAAGGTTTTCCGAAACTTATCTCTGTCGTTTTTTTTATACCTTGTTTTTGCAGACAAAGATGAATTTGAGTTTGTTTATGCATTCATACAAACTCTGAAACGATATAACCCAAAATTTCTAAAATTTATTAACAGCCTGAATATATGCATTATAGTTAGGACATTATATTATAGTTATTTGATATTCATTACCTAACATCTCACTCATCTACTATTCATCTGTAGTTTCATATATTTATAAGTTAAAGTTGGGCGTCCAATGCTTTTGCATATTTACAGCTTTGATTGACAATATACAATGCTTAATATATGTACAACCATATATGGATTATAATCCTAATGTTTTATTTAATTTATTTTTTATTTTCATTATTATCTATTATCATCTCTTTATCATCTATTATTGAAAAACAACATCCTTTAAGCTTATCTTTCACATTTGTGAAATAGAAAGGAATTACAGAGTGGACTGTCTGAAGAGTTAGATGATTAAAAAGATAACAAATCTTCTAAAGGGATTTTCAGGGGAATAACAGCTGCAGCTTTTTAATCCTTTTTTGCTGTATTGCGCTGCCTGGTTATTACGGGTTGTTTAAAACCTTTGGGCTCAATAATTTCGACTCTTGTTTTGTTTATGTCTTTTACTTGTAAAACCAAACTTCACCGCCTGATAAAATCATATCTAACTACTTTTTTGAAATTTTTTAATTAAATATAAAACACATATGAAACACATTTCTTCATTTTGTATAAATAATTGCTTCACATGTACCATATACCCATAGAATTCAAACCCAGTTTATCAGCAGTTTTTTCTGTGTCAATTATGGATCTTCATTAATTATGGACTTTAACAAAGCGACGTTTCCGACATCAGTTGAGATTTGTGTTGAGATGTCGAGTGACAGTGCATTCTATTCAGGTTACGCCAAAATACGTTAAGAATGGCAAACATATCTTAATACTATGCTAAATAAGCTGACTTATTTGGAACTTTTGTTAGTTCTTTCGTATTCCATTCTTAATAAATTTTTTATACAGAAAACTAGTCTATAACTAAAAAATTTGGTGTTAAGACTGGGAATGAATACTTTAGTATTATTAATTGAAGAGTTTTTGATGCGCACGGCCTCGAAGAGGTCTTATCGCACCATAATTTATTTAATCTGTCAAGCACTTTGTTTGACGATTCAATTTGTTAAAAATGATATTCTCTACCTATTTAAAATAAAAATATTTATGCATACTTTTATATATTATAAATTTAATAATACATTTATTTAATGCATTGTTTTTTATTATAAAAAATTTTCATTAAAGGTTATAAATAGTTTTCTTATCATAGTTATAACAGACTTGTTTTAAACCATTGCAGTTGATGATTACATTTAAAGTTCTACAATAAAAAGTCTCCATACTCCATATGTTGCCATAATAACTTGTCGATATATCGAAGTAACGTTAATTACTTTTTCAATAGGATAACTTTGTTTTTAAAATTTCAATTGTTGACTTCCGAGAATGCCAACCATACATAAAGTTTATGAACACTGTATACGGATATTAGCACAATATAAAAGGCAATGGGTTTTTCCTATTTCACAAAACTGGAGGATACTCATCTGCTCTAATCTGGAAAACAAAAGCTTGCTAGTTGCTTTTGTATTCTGATTATTAGGAACCGTAATGAAAAAGCAAAAACAAGAAAAAAATAAAAAAAAAAAAAAGCAAATGAAAAGTCAAGCAAGCAAAAAAAATTTCTTTGGTTCGTTAACTCATTGTAAAAATAAGGTAAATGTTCCATTGTGCTTCACCATATAGAGGTACTGAGTTAACTAGTATGACGATGACCTAAATTTCTTGCATTCTGTTCCACTTTCTTATAATAAAATCATGCTGATGGTTTCACAAACTCTTGTAATTACTTATCACATATTGATTTTAGTTTATAGTTTTTAATAAAAACTAATTACGAATAAGGTGACTTGTGTTTGTTAGTGTTTGTATTTAAAATAAAAGTTGTTTTTCTTTTTAGATCAAACATAATAATTGGCTGAAGATATAGTAAATGCAATCAGCCATGATGGAATTAGAGCCGCGTGTGGCTATACTACAGGACCTACGTCTGCAAACATTTGATTCCATTCGATTTGCTTCATATCGTACTGCATCAAAATTACGTTACATACAGAAATCGACAAATTTACATTTGGTAGATATATGGAATGTTATCGAAGCATTTCGAGAAAATGGTCTAAATACACTGGAACCACAGAGTGAAGTTAGTGTTGCTCGACTGGAAACGCTCGTGTCATCATTATATCACAATTTAAATAAACGTCTTCCAACAGCTCAACAAGTTCCTGTTGATTCAAAAGCTGGACTTCTTTTGAACTGGTTATTAGCAGCATATACAAGGTAAAATTTTATATATTAAATTAAAATGATCTGAAATAGTTATTTATGTATTCAAAATATATTTTTCAGTGATAATTCCGGCAAGATTCGAGTTTTTTCTATTAAAGTTGCTTTGGCCACCATGTGTTCTGGAAAGTTGGTTGATAAATTGCGTTGTAAGCTTATAACCTATTAATTTATTTGCTATTTAAATAATTATTTTTCTCTCTTACCTCTTCTCTCTCGTTTACTTTTTATTTCTCTTTTCCTCTTCATTAGATATATTTTCACAAATTTCTGATGGTGCTGGCCAACTTGTTTTATGGAAGTTGGGTGAATTCTTACGAGAAGTGCTTGCACTTCCAGCAGCTGTTTATGAATCTCCAACATTCCATTACAAGGAAGGCCTTGAAGAGGAAATATTTCCTGCCGAAAATAAAGTCACTGTGAATGATTTCATGGCAACACTTATGTCAGAACCGGGACCGTCATGTCTTGTCTGGTTGCCTCTATTGCACAGATTGGCCACAGTCGAGACTATTGTCCATCCAACGATTTGTTCTGTTTGTCATAAAGAAAATTTTACTGGATTCCGTTATCGTTGTCAGCGGTGTCACGCCTACCAATTGTGTCAAGAATGCTTTTGGCATGGCAAGACATCGCTGAATCATCAGAACGATCACGAAGTTAAGGAATATTCGAGCTATAAATCACCAAGCAAACAAATTGGACATTCGTTGCGAAAAAGTTTTCGATGTGTTCCCGAAAAGACGACGCAAGTGTTGCCACGATTTCCAGAACAACCCGAAAAAACGCTTAATTTGTCACATATAGTACCGCCATCGCCATTACCCTCTCACAATGGTTTCTCTGATCCATCACTTTTGCATGGTCCAGGCACAGTTGGTCCTGGTGGTGGACTATTTGATCGTTCAAGTACATTAGACTCACGAGCGACTGGTCGTAGTTTAGATAGTGCAACAGCAGCGTCTATGTCTCGTGTAGTAGCTGCGTCGGCAAATGATGAAGAGCATAGGTTAATTGCACGTTACGCAGCGCGTCTAGCGCAAGAAAACCGTGCGGTAAGAATATAAATAATTAATGAAAAAAAAAAATTTTCAGATCTTATATTGAAAATTTTGTTTATATCATTTAAATATAGTAGCTATAATACACAACTAATAAATTTTATTTTAAATACAGCCCGTTGGTATGACTGGTGCAGAAAACGCAAATCCCATAACATCAGACAATTCACGTGCTCAACGAGAATTAATTGCGCAACTAGAAGCTAAAAACAAAGAAATAATGCGAGAAATTGCACGTTTACGTCGCCAACAAGAAGCTGAACAAATGGCACCTGAAAATCCAGCACTCATCAATGAACTGCGAGCATTGCGTCAGCGTAAAGGAGAACTAGAAGGGCATTTAGGAGCTTTACAAGACTCACGTCGTCAGTTAATGGAACAATTAGAAGGACTGATGCGTATGCTCAAAAATCAACAAACCGCCTCTCCACGCTCAACGCCAAATTCTAGCCCTCGCTCTGGTAAGTCCCCACCAATGCCATGTGGAGGTGCTGGAGGAGGACTTAATACACATGGTACATCACCGATGAATTCATTACATCAACAGCAGATGCCGCAAGTACATGCTATGATGGGTGGAAATGTGTTACGTTCAACTCAACAACAATTACTACAAGCCCAACAATCTACACCACTTTCTCAATCACCTATAGGACAGTCTGCGTTTAACCAAAATCAGCTAGATCAACTCAATCAAATTAGCAGTGAGGTTCGTGCTGCGTTTGCTGCCAATGGAAGTGCGCGTGAGTAATCAAATTGTTTATATATTATTATTTAGATATTATTATTTATTAAATTAACTATATAAACTATTAAAAAGATTTTTTTAAATTTGGTGTTAGATTAATCAATGTCCAGCTAAATATTCTATTGTATAGAAAAATTCCTTCAAACATTTTTAATTCACTATTTGCTTTGATATGTAAAGACTTGTGCTATAACCTTTTTTTTAATAATATATTTATTAGGCAATTGGAAATATATATAGAATAGGTTAAGGCTCTATATAATATGATTTAATATTTTTAAAATGTCAATTTAAGTCATATTTCGAAATTTCGTTATGGTTATTCCTTGCCCCCTCTTTTTACACTGCTTTTTATTTTGATTGACACGGAATCTATTTTGCCATCTCTAGAAAATGTTTCTTACATCTAATTGGGCAATTGAATCTTAAACTTAGAAGTGTTCCTTGATTTAAGATTACAAACCTTATTCCAGCTAACCCAATTGATTGACTTACGCATTGCTCACATATATTGATTTATTCTATTTACGATATCATTTCTATTATAATATTGAATACTCTACGAGTATTACGAGTATTCCTTTGTTTCAATTTTTATAATATATATCTTTGGAAGTTTAATTGAGATAGTTTGTTAGTTTTAGATAGTTCTCTAAAGAATGTGAATGTGATACTAAAATATATATACTAAAAAATAATAGTTAATAAAATATTTATGTGTATTATATTTGAGTTGTTCATATCTATAAACCAATTGTCTTGTTTATTAAATTAAACATTCGCTTTTACATTAAAATTTATATTAAAATAAAACAAAATGTGAGAAAACTCTCTCATCTCTTCATCTCTTTAACATAGATTTCTCTGTACTTTTAAATTAAAATATAATCAAAGACACTGATAAATATAATTAAAAATAGATAGATATCCAATAGTCTTTTAATTTTATTACTATATGCTTAGAACTCTTTCTACAATATCACTATAGCAATTAAATTTCTTAGTTACGATGTAAATGTTAAACATTACTCAAATGGATGTCCGTATTGTAAGAAATCCATTATGATATTAGAAATCGAACTAATAGTCTTTTAATCTTGAAGTAAGTTCTGAAGTAATACCAGAAATATTGTGCGAATATTTCTCTAGATCTAAACTAAACTAATATAACATTTGAATGAGCAATTCTAAAAAAATTGTCAGGGAATTGTGATCGTAGAATCACATGTAGTTTCGAACTGGGTACGAGGTAGGGCAATACTTTTTATTTCCGAACTTACCTTCTAAAACAGCAGATTTTGTGACGCTTAATATATTATGAGCATTTAGAGGGATGAGCTTTACGTATAAGTAACTAAATACCTTCCAAAAATAAATAAATAAATAACGTTTCTGTTCTCAATTTATTAAGAAAACCATTATAAGGTTTTTCAAATAATAAAGGAAATTTCCAACAAGAATACAAAGAGGTGTTCACTCTGTTTTGTAAAATCATTGCAAGGTGCACGAAATGGTTCGTTGCCAGCATGTATACATACATGGGTTTAGGTATAGCAAGATTGCAAATAATTGCAATACAGTTTTTCCTTTTTTGTTATTGACCGTTGTAAGCTCGTGCAATCTGTACATTTCATGGTGCTTGCAATGAGTTTGTGAGATAGAGTGAATACAACTAAAATATTTTTATCTCCACATATTCATAAAAAACCAAGAATTTCCTCTAAGACGTTTAAGGTTCGCATCACATTAAGGTAACATCCACACCAAAGCGATCACTTGCGAAGGAACGAACCTTAACAGGTACGAATGTGTGGATACACCTTTACATGGCTTTTTGCTCTACGACAAGATACTTTCATTTAGTTGAAAAGTCTTTTCGGTCATTTTACATTATACAATGATGGCAAAAAACCCGTCCAGCACAGTGAAGCTACAATCGATTATTATTAATTTTATTTATTTTATTTTCGTTGGTGACTTGTAATTGGAATCCATATCCTTAAATTAATGTTTGTGAAACATTGTGACCTGATTTCACTTTCTTCACTAAGAATTGCTGTCGATTAAAAATTGTTCTTTCCAAACGTATGCTTTTGCACAACCGACTTACACATAACGCATATAATATTATCATCATAAAACGAATTACACTGTTATATATTAATCCATGTAGTGTAGTAGTTATATTTAGGAAATATCATCAATAACGACTTATAATACATATATGACGCTGATATAGAAAAAAAATTAATTTTAACTTTACTAAAACTGAGACCAACTCAAAATTTGGATTTTTTATGGCTCAGCTCAAACATCTTATTCGAATGTGGAGCTTAACGAAGCGGCAGACTCTATTACCAATGCTATTTCTACATTAGTGAATGGTCTTCATACAGGTAAACGGGCAGCATAATTAAAAATGTATAAAGTAAAAATAAATTGAAGAATGTGCTTCTCTATTTGCAACTCGGCACTGTTTTGCTGCTTGGATCGAAATAGTAACACCGCTTGACCATATCATTTTGTTTCACCTTAATTTGAATTTTGGAAACCTTTAATTGATACATCTTTTCACATTCAAAATAACTGGATTTTATATGTATATGTTTTTTCTCATACAGCACTTAAATATCTCCTCTACTGCCATTCATAGTACTTTTATCGCACTTGATTTTCAAATCGCATTACCTTCATATGCACAACTCTTGTACATTTTGCGCGGCTTTGTAATGCAGAATGAATTATTTGTGTTGTTGTAAATACGTTGTTGAAATATTTTTCCAGGACAATCGAACAACTTAAATCAACCTCGTTTTATATTGCCACTAGGTAAGTTGGTATAGTGCTGCATTTGATCAAGTCACGTCTCCATATCACAGAGTCAATTTGTTCACCACATCAGTTAAAGCAACGCAGATTCGTGATTCTAAACCGAAAGATATTCTAATAGAATTCTAATAGAATTAAAAAAGAATTTTTGTTGCTTTTTTTTTATTTTTATTTCACATTTTTTGTTTTAGACTATTTTCCAAATAGACGGCATAAGAAAAGATGCAATTGTTGAATTCAGTTTGATTTTATTTTTCCTTTTTCAAATAAATTTTCTGCTCTTCATACCCAATGTCAACCTACAACTATAAAACAATGACCGTTACTGCAACTCTCCAAAAACAAAAAATAAAAAATAAAAAAAAAAATTATATATTATGAATTGTATGAATTTTTATTAAATCTATTATTTATAATATATGCAATAATGTATTTAATAAGAAACACGCCACATCGAAGGTGGTGAATCTTCTGATGAATATGAAATTGTGGAAGTATTTCAAAGTGATGAGGACTATGCCAATGAAAATGAGGATATACTTCATGAAGAAGCTCATATAGATCGGATACTTGGTTACAGACACTATCCAGAATATTTGATTGAGGATGACAATGCTGGTTTT
>NC_051847.1:53214337-53302902 GCF_002237135.1 Teleopsis dalmanni
TGTATTTCTTACTCTACAGAAATTAACACACCCGATAAGTTGGAATACCAATACCATCCCGCCTCTGGCAGTGTTTTCACATTTAAAGTACGTGCTGGACATGATGCTCATTTGGCTTTGACCTCGTCTCCCGATCAGAGCGGTCCTACTTATGAGATTTTCATTGGTGGCTGGAATAATACTAAGTCTGTTATCAGAAAGGATCGTCAAAAGCCCGATGTTGTTGAAGTACCCACACCCGATATTTTGAACGGTGGAGAATTCCGTGGTTTCTGGATACGTTGGTATGATAATTTGATTACTGTTGGACGTGAAAATGAGGCTGCAGCTTTTATGTCATACGATGCTGGTTATTTATTCCCAGTAAACTTTGTTGGTGTGTGCACTGGCTGGGGTGCAAGTGGCACTTGGTTGATTGATGGTAAGTTTACGAGCAATGTTAGCATAATACTTAGTATAATTTAACGCATACATTTTCTTTGCAGACACTCTTAGTGCACAACCATCAGCACCAGTTTATGGTTTTGCACCACCAACTGGCAGTGGACCTGGTTGTTGGGTACCTGCAGCTGGTGGCCAAGTACCACCCAGTGCAATGGAAGGTGGTTTCGATGGCAGTGAACAATTGTATATTGGACGTGCACGTCATGAAGGTGATCTTATCCCTGGTAAATTGCATCCATCCCATGGCGTTTGCTATATTGCTTATGGCGGTGGCGAACATGGTCATAATGAATACGAGGTTTTATGCTCAGGTGGCGGTCACTGGGTACCAGTTTACGATGGCAGCATTCCACCAAACGCTATTCCCGGTGGCGAAACCGCTGAAGGTGAACCTCTATTCATTGGTCGCGCTACCCACGATGGCACAATTACCGTAGGCAAAGTACAGCCATCGCACGGCTGTTGCTACATTCCATACGGTGGTGAAGAATTGGCATATAAGGAATATGAAATCTATGTTGCAAACTAATTATTACCTATATATGTATAATACATAGAGTCGCAACTTCGTGTTGCACTCACTTAGCTTTGTAGGATTTGTATTGTGTTTAAAATACTTGAGCAAATTAAAAAAAAAGTAGTTATGCAAAACAAAATGCATTTCTAATTGCACGCGAATAATTAAAATTGTGCCTAACTTTTAAATGTTGTCATTTGTTAAGATGAGAATTTCGAATCTGTTAAAAACAATATATCGAATTATTTATTTTGTCTAAAAACAAAGAATCTCTTTCATTTTTATGGATTTTTTTTAAATTTATAAAATAAATGTTATAAACTTAACTTATAAAAACTGTTTTTACTTGAGCAATGAGTTATTATATATAATATTTATATATGGTTTTCATTTTCGATTTATTAGTTCTTTATAAAAGTTTAATTTGGAAAGATATATTATTTATAATAATTTTTATATTTTAGATATTATTTATTATATTTCTAATTTATAATAAATTATTTTTTTATTAATTTTTAATTTATAATATTGTACGCGGTCTATAAAAAGGAAGGAAGAAGAAAGATAACTCTTAAGACGCAAGAAACGAGATAGAGAAAATCGCGAGGAATTCTGTTTCCGAGGTGTTTCCAAAAAAAAAGTATGCTCATGGCGACGTGCTTGTGGGCTTGTGGCGATGTGCTGATAGTGAAAGTCAGAAAATCAGTTTTTCATTTTGTAGTTGTTATTGCGGATAAGCATCTTCAAGACATAGACCTAACTACGACCACGTAGTTAGCCTGTAACCGCCTAAGTTTTTAATTACTTTCATTGTATGTCGGACTTAAAAATATGCCAATAATATATTTTTACTAAGTTTTCATAATCCATGTTGATAGTTTCTGTTTAGAAATATTTTAATTAATTAATTTAGAATTTAATTTATTGTAGAATATGTTATTTGTATATAAAAGGTGAGCTGTCTAAGCCATTGATTACATTGGTCAATTTTATGACATCAACTCCAGTAAATTAAGGGCAAAATGCGATCTATTATGTTAAACTCTAAATGCTGAGTCAATGTTATAACAATAAAAATTATTCACAAAACCAAAACGGCATTTCAGCTAAAACTTAAAACTTGCCAATTTCTTTAAGTTTAGTTGCAACCTATCACTTTAGAAGTATATATAACAGCATGATATCATCTTCATAAATTTCAGTTAGATTTATTACTTTATCATCGAATTCCAATCTTCTCCGTTAATTAATAATTTCACTCAAATGACGTCATTAAATGAGTACGTTTGAAAAGCTTTTATAAAAAAATATAGCTTTTATAAAAAAAATATAGCTTTTAAAAAAAATACTCATTAAAAAAATCGCTGACAATTAAATCTATTTATATTATAAAGCTTAGATTTAAATGTAGGTAGATTTATTTCGTACTAGAAGCTAGATGGCTTGCATAGAATGATTAGTCATTTTTTAAATCAACAAGTCTTATATTTAATACAACAATAACAAAACATATTCTATAACAATAAAATAAAAATTTATGCTATATCATAATAAAATATAAATGAATAACATTATCTTATATATAAAATTAACATTGTCACAATGTTAGTTACCGTACTCCTCCGAAACGGCTTTACCGATTTTTACCAAATTTTATATGCGTATTCAGTAGGTCTGAGAATCGGCTACTATCTATTTTTCATACCGCTAAAGTGATTAGGGAATCCCTACCCAGCAAAAATATCCTTATTGCTCTAACAAAAAATTTTTATTTTTTTGACATAAATTTTGTTTATATTTTTGAAAAAGAAGAATTTTTTTCTTAATATTTTATGTAACTACGCCAACAAGTACATCGAGCATTTACATCCACTTCGTTTCTTCGTCTTCGCCTTGCATGGCAGATGGAAAATGTACTAAAAATTTTTCTAAAGATTTCACTAATGATACTATAACAAATACCGACGGATATCCAATATATCGTCGAAGAAATCCCGATAATGGGGGACAATGGCGGGTGGTGCCGTATTCGCCTCTGCTAAGCAAGACATACAATGCTCATATAAATGTTGAGTTTTGCAGTTCTGTGAAGAGCATCAAATATATAAGTATGTCCATAAAGGCAGTGATATGGAGTGTTTAGAGTAGAGTAGAAAAATTGGTCGGTACATCAACACCAATGAAGCTGCTTGGCGTATCTTCGGTTTTCTAATTCATGAACGGGATCCAGCAGCTGTTCAGTTAGCCGTCCATCTTGAAAACGGTCAGCGTGTATTTTTCACGAACGAGACAGTGATTGATCGTGGTACAAATCCACCTAAATCTACACTCACTGGATTTTTTTGAATTGTGTAATAGTACGGATGATTTTGGTGCCTTTGCAAGAACATCACTCTATTCACAAGTACCACGCTATTTCACATGGGGTCAAACAAAAAAATGAATGCCCCGCAAGCAAGTTTCACCAGTTGATGCATGTCTCAATTTATTTAAATCGAACGCTTTGTGGCGATTATTTACAGTTAATCCAAGACACACTGAGTGCTTTATCTTCGACTGTTGTTGGTTAATGTTTCTGGCCCATTATCATTATTATTATTATTATTTACAGTCAATCCAAGACAATTTAAATTTGAAGATACAACAGTTGTTGCCAGGGAACTTGGTATCATACAAATCTATTGATTTTAAATTAATAATTTAATAAATAAACTATAATAACTTAAAAATAATATTGTTTGGAGTTTGTTATTTTTATTTTCCTTTTCGTTCATAGCGTTCCATGCCTATTTCATGCATATATCACATACTTACACACTTATAATAAGTAAGTTACTTTTTGTCTACACTAGAATTTATCTAGAAACTAGAAATAATTTATAAGGCAAAACAACGTTTGTCGGGTTATCTAGTAATATATATGTTTGAGAATAACTTGATGATATTAAATAATAAAGATATATAATTATTAATTTATGAAATATTAAAATATAATATATTTAATAAAAAAAAAAATATAATAAAATTTTATATCATTATAATATAAATTAAGCACATTTCGTTTAATTACGAAAAATATTAAAAAAGTATTTTTTCTAAATAAAAAAGAAAAAATATAAAGAAATTTTTAATAATTCAATATTATAAAATTTTTTAACTTTTTTCTACTATTAGGAGTGACAGTTTCATACCGCGCGAAGTTGTATTATTCTTTTATGTAGAAAGCTTCTTAAACTTATTTGTGCAAATTAAACCTATTCATAAACTTAGCAATACTGAAATCGACATCAAAGAAACCTTTGAGCATCTTATCTGTTTCTGTATAACTCTCTCGAAAATTAAAACACAATTCTTTAGAGTTGTTAGTTTTGAGAAGATGAACTCGTCCATGATCTTGAAACGAACGATTCCATAAAATTCGCTATTGACAGACAAATCTTAAGTTATGTATACTGTCATCAAGTGCCTTTAAGAAATAATGTGGTATTGCTATAGACCAGTGACGACGCGTGCCCTATCTGGAAGGGTGTGCGGCTCTTCTTTAATGTTTTTTTTACATGTACCACTTAAATTAAAATATATGCGATGTTTTATTAATAATAACTATATTATATAAGGCAACAATATATTCGCGCAATATTATATTAACAATTCATTAACAAAATAATATATTAAACAAATTAAATTAATAATTTATATACAAGTTTAATATTATATCAATATGGAAGAAACAAAACTTTTCACATAAATCTCGTAACATCAAACCAACTTTTTTCAAACAAAAGAGTTTGTACTTAGAAACATACATGTTTGTGCAGTGATCAAACAAAATCGAAACCACTTGCAATGTGCGCACAAGTACCCCGCACCATAAGAACAGAAATTCGTGGGTGCTGCTGTTAAAAGGGGAGAGACGAAATGTGATAGAAATGTATGGTGAGATGAGCTGCAAACTTCAGCCGCTCATGCAATCACTTTGGCAAATCATCATGTTGGATTCGTATGTGTGCAGTTGATATTCGAGTAGAACAGAAAATTACTCTCATACAATTCCCACTATATAAATCTCTATTTCTGATATTACAAACGGGAGCACACGCACATTATTTTGTTCATATGCAACGTATGAATGTTAGGCCAACTTCTTTGCACACAAAGGGGAGAGACGAAATAAAATAGAAATGTTCTGTGATTTGAGCTGCAAATATATCAGCACACCTAACAAGTATAGCAGCTAGCAGAAGCAAATTGATTGAGTTTTCATAGACAATTATATTTAATTGTTTTTGCTAAAACTTTAAAAATATATATATGGAAATGTAATAATTAATAATAATTCTTGATGTGAAGATACCTAATAAATTTATATACCTATGTTATTTGACATTTTGCAAATTATGTTAGGGTGTTCACCGCACACCTCCGCACCTTAGAGCAATCGTCACTGCTATAGACACATCAGGTGTATGCGTGGTCTGGACAGCAATCACTACCTATCGACCTAAATCTACCACTATTTTTTGTTTCAATGCTATAGACTTCATTGGTTTAATGAAAGCTGGATAGCTGAAGATACTGAACACGTTTTCTATCTATCGCTAGACACAAACACATAAAATGGACGTTTTCCAGTTAAAAAACCAATAATTAATAAGAGTTTCAACCTATTTAAACTGAGCTACTTGTCAGTATTTCTATTTTGATTTTTATTAATTGAACTATTTAGACTGCATTTATCTAAGCATTAATGCAGTCTTACAAGTGGATATCTAACAAAGAGGGTCAGGTCCTAAAAAGAGACTTTGACCACACTCATTCACAAGCTAATCAGCTATTTTTTTAAACTGTTCACATATCCGGTGTTTCTTTGTTCATACTAATTGACTTATTTATAAGATAATTACACTTAGTGATTCAAAATTGTAGAGATTTTATGTGAGCTAAGTTACTTTTTAAATAAGGTGATTATGGTGCATTTATATCGTCTTAAGAAGCCATATGATGCATAAGGTATGATTCAAATGAAAATCTCTAACTGGAACGGATAGATTGTAGCTGGGTTCATGGACGTCAGTACAAAGTTTTACGTTTTCAACTTTTAATCCAATGATGATCTAAACACATACATAACAATATATTTTTATAAAAGTCTTATTTATACAAAAAATAGAAAAGAATATAAATATGAAATAATTTTCTCCTTTATGTATTTTATTGTTTTTGCATAAAATGTATTTTAAAATTTATATTTAATGGTTATTTAAGTTATAATTTAGTACAAATATAATAGCTCATATTTGTATATAAATATGCAAGTATGTTTGTATGTAAAACAACTTTGGCTAAAAATTATTAAATTGTAGCAGTTTTCTTAATCATTTTAATATATGTTTATATTTAATTTTATTGAAATATTAGTCATTAAAGTCCTTTAAGTATTTATTATATATTTTATATATAAAATTTTGTTTTATACAATCTATAATTATATTTTTATATATATATTTATTTTCTTATTTATGATGCATTTGTATAACAATTTCTACATTTCGTTTTTTTAAGGACTTGTTTATTTATGTAAAAATATTCTACAAAAACCTAACATTTAAAATATACTATTTCTTGTGTAATATATATCATATGGACAAGGTTTCAACATTCATTTAAATAAAATATAAAATTCAAATCAACATGTTAAGTGAAATAATCAAAAAAGCTTTAGGTTTTAAAATAAAGTTTAAAATATTTTATAAAAAACCTAAATAAATTTCGCATGTTGGCTCAAGTTTAATGGCGAATCTGTGTAGACTCACTTAGACTAGGTATAGCTCCATTGCTTCCGTTGTGTTCTTGAATAAAATATAAGCATAATTAAAGGATAAATTATTTTTTAACCATTTTTGGTAAAATAAATGAAAAACAAAAAAAATTTTATTGCTCTCATAAAATACTTATTTTTACCCAATTTTAAAAAGGCAACATATCGTAGTCCAAATATAGTTAATAACAAAATCAAAAAAAATCTTTATTTTAGATAACTAGATTCTAAATAATTATTTCAAAGTGTGACCACACTTTTTATTCTGTTAAATACTTCGGTAATATGTGATTCTGTCGAAAGGAATTATATTTTTATCGTTTTACTTCTTTAATTATACGGTACCACAATGGGCTTGTAGGCGTAAGTGGATCCCTTGGGATCGCCGGTATAACCTAACCTATTGTTTAAGTTAACAAATGTATTTATACAGAAATAATTGTATCAGAGTTTGTGACTTCTGTTCAAAGTTTGAGCTAAACATGGAATCCAATAATCTTTTCTACTAGATTATATGTACATAAAAATAATTAGTATTGCATTTTAAGAAAACCAATTAAAATAAAATAAATGTATATGTAATATAGTATTTAACAAGATAAAAATACTTAGAGATTATGTTTTCAAATAAATAATTTAAATTTCAAAACAATCATATTTACGTAATTTTCTTCATAACATACAATAAAAACATATAGATAAGTATTGGAATTGGAAAAATATCGATTCTGCTCATTTAGCTTTGAAACTCTTTTAAATTCCATATTATTCATACATTTGGAGAAAATTGGATGCTTTGCCCAAATTACCAGATATATTAATAACCAGCCACATTCCTTAATAAACGAGCGCACTCTATCAGTTTCTAGGCAGGAGATGTAAGTTCAAGAATTACGCTTGTAGATACTTGAACTTGAATTTTAATAACCATATATGCCACTATTTAAGTGGCATATAAGAATTTTAGGAGCCTCTATCTCGAACACACTGAATCCATAATTTAAAAAAAAGTTAAATAATAAAAAAATAAAGATGATAAGTCAATAATAAAGCAAAAAGTTTTTAGCAGGCTATTAAAAAATATTAAAAAAAAAAAACTGCCAATTTCTTTAACAAGTTTATTTTTCAAATCTTAGTTTATAGCTTAATATATATAAATATATTAATTGGATTTTTTGAAATAGCTTTTAACATGTTTTTAATTTTTTCATTATTTATATTTTAAAAAAATGTTACATTGTATGCTATTTATAATTATAATAATCATTTATTTGAAATTATTTTTTAACGATTATCATGCATCTTTTTTTTTTAAATGAGTTAAGAAGAAACTATTGTAATATATTAATCGTTTTGTTATAAGTTATTTTATGTTTTATTTATTTTTATGACAAGATAAGCATTTAGAATATATTTTTAGGAGATTGTTGTATATAATATTAGTTTATTTTTAATATGTATAAATATTTTTTATTTTATTATTTTATTATTTTTTGTTTTTTGTATAGTTTCATTCATGTTTAATTTCTTACTTTTAATTTAAAATTAATAAATATTAAAAACGTTATTATTTATATATATAGCAATAATAATATATATTTAATAGTATAATAATTTTTTGTATTTTACTCTTTAAGTTTATAAATAAATAAAGCATTAAAAGAGATTCTAAAATTTAAGTCAAAATTTTGTAGTCTTTTTATTCTTCAAATACAACAAAATTTACTTTACGAAATTTTTTTTGCTTAACGACAATATTTAATGTATTATATTTATATTATATATATAATTTTTTTGTAAACAAATCTTCATTTTATATAATATAATTTATAAATATGTTTGTTTATCAAAAAATGCTTAGTTTCGCACAACAACGAAAATAACAATTTTGTATATATATATTTTATTCAATTTCATAAATAAATTAAACTAATATACAAATAAACGTAATTAATTATTATAATTATTACATTATTTGTGTATTCAATAAATAAATTCTGACTAAATTACAATAATTATCGTAAGTAAACATCCGCTTAGCACATTCAATCCTTCATTTTTTCAACTTCCTTTTCTTAGTTCTGCGTATTTAGATTCCATTGAGCAAACTGTTCCTGCCACTGATTATTCTGCATTGTCTGTAAATAAAAATACTAACTGTTAAAAATTTATAGTCTTTGAATTAGTCAAACCATGCAATAGAATTAAATTTTTATGACCATTTATACACACAAAGTACATACATATATTAGTATATATTATAATAGAATGTATTTACATCTGACTTATATGTTATGTATGTGAAATAATTGGGTTTATATACATTATAAAGGATTTGGAGGATAAATGTATAATTTGATAGTTAGAAATTTACAACATAGGACTACTCATTGTATTACAATATAAGAAATTTTGATATTTACAGCCGAATTATTTATATAAATAATATATATATATATATATATATATATTTATATATTTACTAATAACAAAAAAAAACAAAAACAACAAAGATTATAGCTTGAGATTTTAACCCTTTACCTTTTCATTCCATTCGGTATTATAAGAATGTGTTTCGTCAAAATCTGCAATTGTATTATGAGTTTATTAGGAAAACCAAATAGCAGATTTATATTCATTTATATTCAAAATAAATTACATTTTTATATTACTTTTACATTTGTTAAAATGTGTTAAAAACTCTCTAAAACACATCCATAAAACAGCAAATAAAAAACTTTGTGTCGAATACAAAAAAGTAACAGTTCTACATCTATAGTTCTGAATACAGCGAACATAAATTTAGATGGAAAGTAATATTAGCATAGGTGAAAGAAGTATTGAGAAATGATTATGAACTTATGGCACAAATTACAATTGAGAAAATGCTGTGCTATATATTTATTACTAATACTTATTTTTAAAGCAGATCTATGTTTCAAATTTTCACGTAAAATTTTTCAAATTAGATATATTATTGATTCCAATACAATAAAAACCACCAGACTCAAATGAATCATTGGAATCCCAGTGATGACCTACATAAACCTAACTTTAAAATTTTTATAGAAGCCTTCCTATTTGAAATGCGAAGAACAAAATTAATATATAAAGAAATAAAAATATATCATTTAAGCTAGGGCTCTCCAAAGCACGGCCCGCGGCTAATGTTTGTGCGATCCGCGATATGTTTTTAATCTACCATAATTAAGTAAATTTTCTTTGAGTGTACTGGAAAAACTACATAATTTTATTCTTATAGTATATCAAATAAATGAATTTAAATTGATAAATTAATAAAACTGAATTTAACATTATAACCCCATTTTTATTTTTGTTGAAAACAACTATGAACGCATTATTTGTTTCTGCGGCCCTCCAATCTGTACAGTGATTTGTATTGGTCCACGATCACATCTAGTCTGGATAGCCCTGATATAAGTTATAATTTAATGTCATTTTTATGAGGAAAGTGACTATTATATTTAATAGAAACTAGTACATTTCATAAAGATGTTTTTCGAAAAGTAGTAAACTAAAACAACAACAAAAATTAATTTTATATTATTTTAATTAATTGAATTTTTAGCTGTCCATACAGCTGTTTCGAGTTTTGCCAAATACCCATCATCGGTGGTCTTGGAAATAATTCTTTTATTTAATTATTCGTAAATAGTTTTTTGAGATTGCAAGTACCAAGAATTGAACTCGTGCTCTACCAGAAACAGAAACAGGCAATACTAGAAACAGTAAAACCATACCGGTAAAGGGATTTCGAAAAACCATCTAATATAAAACAAAAAACAATCTAATATAACGATGCCAAACCTATGACATGCATGTCATGAGTAGCATCTATAAAAATAATTTCTTGAGACTAACATATATGCACAAAAGCAGTTCAATAAAAAATTTATTAAATGCTCTTGAAATTGAATACCGCTTCATAAAACAAAAAAAAATTAAATCAAACGATATCTAACGATTTTCTGTCTCAAACGTATAAATCATCCACAATAGCGTAGAGCTTGAGGCTAATAAAGTAACAGTAAATATGTTCTTCGACGCAAACAAATTTTATGTGCTGCAATTCCATTGATGGCCCATAAGACATTATTTTTTTAGTATATGACTATTAATGCATATGTGAATACGACGAAATGAAGAAATAGTTAAACATCTGATTTGTCATTATGCAGCGCGTGCGCAACTTAAGTTTAATATACCAATGGTTTTTTCTCAACCAACTTTAAGACCCTCCGTCGAATACAATTTTATTCTTTTAAATAATTTAAATCCTATTAAGATTTACACGACACTACAATGGGAAATTAGATATAAGTGCATCTCAATGATCAACATTACAACCTATCCTCCATATATAATCTATATTTCAACTGCAACAAAACTATAAACAAAACTCGTTATGACAATAAAGTTTATGACCCGAATATGTATACAAATAATATTAATAATTTATTTATTTGAGTCTAAAAAAACTTGACAATTACAGAAAACAACAAATTAACAATGGCAATTATTTAATATATTGTATTGTGTAATTGGTATATTGATGACATCAGTTTACGGAATACATCCTAAATTATATATTTGAATAAATAATAAATACTAGGTATATCAAAAAAAATATTTCGTAACCAGCTTTCGTAATGTCGTAAAATTATATGGCTATAATTGTTGTCAACTAGAAACAAGATGATCTATTAATTTCTTATTAAACATATATTTGACAATATCATCGAAATTTATAATCCAAAAGAATATATGTACACGCATCAAATAAAGAAAGCATGTTCAAAATATTGCTATATGGGGAGTTTTGATATTAAAAATACTTCCCTAATAGCTCTTATTGGCATACTTTTAAACATATTATTTCTGATTCAATATTATATATATAAATTTATATTGTATACATAAAAGTTCCTAAACAGTTCGGGATAGATATAGTAGTCTATCTGTCTATATAATACATATATTATTTTTTCGAACATAGCAGTTTCGCTATTAATTTATAAATATTTATTATAAAACATATTTTTGGAATCTCAATTGGTTTGCTAGTCATGATAATGATGATATATGTAAATGACTGATAAATAGAATATATAGAATGTAAAATTATCAAAAGCAGCAAAAATAATTTTACATAAATTTCTTTTCATTATAATTTTAAATCTGTGAGGAATTTAAAAGTGTTTATTCTAATGGACTATTTATTTTATAGAATAAAGGAATTTTATTTTTAATTTGAACAATAGCAATTAAATTAAAATAATAAATTTACCTCACATTTATTCTTAAACGTAAACTTCATAAACTCAAACTATATTTTAATATATGGGCGTGCATAATCGTTTGCAACTCATCGATAGTCTCACCGATTTCATGCAAAGCCGGAAAACCAGCATTGTCATCCTCAATCAAATATTCTGGATAGTGTCTGTAACCAAGTATCCGATCTATATGAGCTTCTTCATGAAGTATATCCTCATTTTCATTGGCATAGTCCTCATCACTTTGAAATACTTCCACAATTTCATATTCATCAGAAGATTCACCACCTTCGATGTGGCGTGTTTCTTATTAAATACATTATTGCATATATTATAAATAATAGATTTAATAAAAATTCATACAATTCATAATATATAATTTTTTTTTTTATTTTTTATTTTTTGTTTTTGGAGAGTTGCAGTAACGGTCATTGTTTTATAGTTGTAGGTTGACATTGGGTATGAAGAGCAGAAAATTTATTTGAAAAAGGAAAAATAAAATCAAACTGAATTCAACAATTGCATCTTTTCTTATGCCGTCTATTTGGAAAATAGTCTAAAACAAAAAATGTGAAATAAAAATAAAAAAAAAGCAACAAAAATTCTTTTTTAATTCTATTAGAATTCTATTAGAATATCTTTCGGTTTAGAATCACGAATCTGCGTTGCTTTAACTGATGTGGTGAACAAATTGACTCTGTGATATGGAGACGTGACTTGATCAAATGCAGCACTATACCAACTTACCTAGTGGCAATATAAAACGAGGTTGATTTAAGTTGTTCGATTGTCCTGGAAAAATATTTCAACAACGTATTTACAACAACACAAATAATTCATTCTGCATTACAAAGCCGCGCAAAATGTACAAGAGTTGTGCATATGAAGGTAATGCGATTTGAAAATCAAGTGCGATAAAAGTACTATGAATGGCAGTAGAGGAGATATTTAAGTGCTGTATGAGAAAAAACATATACATATAAAATCCAGTTATTTTGAATGTGAAAAGATGTATCAATTAAAGGTTTCCAAAATTCAAATTAAGGTGAAACAAAATGATATGGTCAAGCGGTGTTACTATTTCGATCCAAGCAGCAAAACAGTGCCGAGTTGCAAATAGAGAAGCACATTCTTCAATTTATTTTTACTTTATACATTTTTAATTATGCTGCCCGTTTACCTGTATGAAGACCATTCACTAATGTAGAAATAGCATTGGTAATAGAGTCTGCCGCTTCGTTAAGCTCCACATTCGAATAAGATGTTTGAGCTGAGCCATAAAAAATCCAAATTTTGAGTTGGTCTCAGTTTTAGTAAAGTTAAAATTAATTTTTTTTCTATATCAGCGTCATATATGTATTATAAGTCGTTATTGATGATATTTCCTAAATATAACTACTACACTACATGGATTAATATATAACAGTGTAATTCGTTTTATGATGATAATATTATATGCGTTATGTGTAAGTCGGTTGTGCAAAAGCATACGTTTGGAAAGAACAATTTTTAATCGACAGCAATTCTTAGTGAAGAAAGTGAAATCAGGTCACAATGTTTCACAAACATTAATTTAAGGATATGGATTCCAATTACAAGTCACCAACGAAAATAAAATAAATAAAATTAATAATAATCGATTGTAGCTTCACTGTGCTGGACGGGTTTTTTGCCATCATTGTATAATGTAAAATGAGCCAAAAGACTTTTCAACTAAATGAAAGTATCTTGTCGTAGGGCAAAAAGCCGTGTAAAGGTGTATCCACACATTCGCAGGCAATGGTACCTGCTAAGGTTCGTTCGTTCGCAAGTGATCGCTTTGGTGTGGATGTTACCTTAATGTGATGCGAACCTTAAACGTCATGGAGGAAATTCTTGGTTTTTTATGAATATGTGGAGATAAAAATATTTTAGTTGTATTCACTCTATCTCACAAACTCATTGCAAGCAGCATGAAATGTACAGATTGCGCGAGCTTGCAACGGTTAATAACAAAAAAGGAAAAAACTATATTGCAATTATTTGCAAGCTTGCTATACCTAAACCCATGTATGTATACATGCTGGCAAAGAACTATTTCGTGCACCTTGCAATGACTTTACAAAACAGAGTGAACACCTCTTTTGTATTCTTGTTGGAAATTTCCTTTAATATTTGAAAAACCTTATTTATAATGGTTTTCTTAATAAATTGAGAACAGAAACGTTATTTATTTATTTATTTTTGAAAGGTATTTAGTTACTTATACGTAAAGCTCATCCTTCTTAATGCTCATAATATATTAAGCGTCACAAAATCTGCTGTTTTAGAAGGTAAGTTCGGAAATAAAAAGTATTGCCCTACCTCGTACCCAGTTCGAAACTAAATGTAGGATCACAATTCCCGGACAATTTTTTTAGAATTGCTCATTCAAATGTTATATTAGTTTAGTATAGATCTAGAGAAATATTCGCACAATATTTCTGGTATTACTTCAGAACTTACTTCAAGATTAAAAGACTATTGGTTCGATTTCTAATATCATATTGGATTTCTTACAATACGGACATCCATTTGAGTAATGCTTAACATTTACATCGTAACTAAGAAATTTTATTGCTATAGTGATATTGTAGAAAGAGTTCTAAGCATATAGTAATAAAATTAAAAGACTATTGGATATCTATCTATTTTTATTTATATTTATCAGTGTATTTGATTATATTTTAATTTAAAAGTACAGAGAAATCTATGTTAAAGAGATGAGAGAGTTTTCTCACATTTTGTTTTATTTTAATATAAATTTTAATGTAAAAGCGAATGTTTAATTTAATATACAAGACAATTGGTTAATACATATGAACAACTCAAATATAATACCCATAAATATTTTATTAACTATTATTTTTTAGTATATATATTTTAGTATCACATTCACATTCTTTAGAGAACTATCTAAAACTAACAAACTATCTCAATTAAACTTCCAAAGATATATATTATAAAAATTGAAACAAAGGAGAGTATTCGTAGAGTATTCAATATTATAATAGAAATGATATCGTAAATAGAATAAATAATTATATATGTGAGCAATGCGTAAGTCAATCAATCAATCAATTAATCCTACAATTATTATGAAACGGGTCGAGTAACTCTATCTTAATTGGGTTAGCTGGAATAAGGTTTGTAATCTTAAATCAAGGAACACTTCTTAGTTTAAGATTCAATTGCCCAATTAGATGTAAGAAACATTTTTTAGAGATGGCAAAATAGATTCCAATAGCAGTGTAAAAAGAGGGGCAAAGGAATAACCATAACGAAATTTCGAAATATGACTTAAATTGACATTTTAAAAATATTAAATCATATTATATAGAGCCTTAACCTATTCTATATATATTTCCAATTGCCTAATAAATATATTATTAAAAAAAGGTTATAGCACAAGTCTTTACATATCAAAGCAAATAGTGAATTAAAAATGTTTGAAGGAATTTTTCAATACAATAGAATATTTAGCTGGACATTGATTAATCTAACACCAAATTTAAAAAATCTTTTTAATAGTTTATATAGTTAATTTAATAAATAATAATATCTAAATAATAATATATAAACAATTTGATTACTCACGCGCACTTCCATTGGCAGCAAACGCAGCACGAACCTCACTGCTAATTTGATTGAGTTGATCTAGCTGATTTTGGTTAAACGCAGACTGTCCTATAGGTGATTGAGAAAGTGGTGTAGATTGTTGGGCTTGTAGTAATTGTTGTTGAGTTGAACGTAACACATTTCCACCCATCATAGCATGTACTTGCGGCATCTGCTGTTGATGTAATGAATTCATCGGTGATGTACCATGTGTATTAAGTCCTCCTCCAGCACCTCCACATGGCATTGGTGGGGACTTACCAGAGCGAGGGCTAGAATTTGGTGTTGAGCGTGGAGAGGCGGTTTGTTGATTTTTAAGCATACGCATCAGTCCTTCTAATTGTTCCATTAACTGACGACGTGAGTCTTGTAAAGCTCCTAAATGCCCTTCTAGTTCTCCTTTACGCTGACGCAATGCACGCAGTTCATTGATGAGTGCTGGATTTTCAGGTGCCATTTGCTCAGCTTCTTGTTGGCGACGTAAACGTGCAATTTCTCGCATTATTTCTTTGTTTTTAGCTTCTAGTTGCGCAATTAATTCTCGTTGAGCACGTGAATTGTCTGAAGTTATGGGATTTGCGTTTTCTGCACCAGCCATACCAACGGGCTGTGTTTAAAATAAAATTTATTAGTTGTGTATTATAGCTACTATATTTAAATGATATAAACAAAATTTTCAATATAAGATCTGAACATTTTTTTTACATTAATTATTTATATGCTTACCGCACGGTTTTCTTGCGCTAGACGCGCTGCGTAACGTGCAATTAACCTATGCTCTTCATCATTTGCCGACGCAGCTACTACACGAGACATAGACGCTGCTGTTGCACTATCTAAACTACGACCAGTCGCTCGTGAGTCTAATGTACTTGAGCGATCAAATAGTCCACCACCAGGACCAACTGTGCCTGGACCATGCAAAAGTGATGGATCAGAGAAACCATTGTGAGACGGTAATGGCGATGGCGGTACTATATGTGACAAATTAAGCGTTTTTTCGGGTTGTTCTGGAAATCGTGGCAACACTTGCGTCGTCTTTTCGGGAACACATCGAAAACTTTTTCGCAACGAATGTCCAATTTGTTTGCTTGGTGATTTATAGCTCGAATATTCCTTAACTTCGTGATCGTTCTGATGATTCAGCGATGTCTTGCCATGCCAAAAGCATTCTTGACACAATTGGTAGGCGTGACACCGCTGACAACGATAACGGAATCCAGTAAAATTTTCTTTATGACAAACAGAACAAATCGTTGGATGGACAATAGTCTCGACTGTGGCCAATCTGTGCAATAGAGGCAACCAGACAAGACATGACGGTCCCGGTTCTGACATAAGTGTTGCCATGAAATCATTCACAGTGACTTTATTTTCGGCAGGAAATATTTCCTCTTCAAGGCCTTCCTTGTAATGGAATGTTGGAGATTCATAAACAGCTGCTGGAAGTGCAAGCACTTCTCGTAAGAATTCACCCAACTTCCATAAAACAAGTTGGCCAGCACCATCAGAAATTTGTGAAAATATATCTAATAAAGAGGAAAAGAGAAATAAAAAGTAAACGAGAGAGAAGAGGTAAGAGAGAAAAATAATTATTTAAATAGTAAATAAATTAATAGGTTATAAGCTTACAACGCAATTTATCAACCAACTTTCCAGAACACATGGTGGCCAAAGCAACTTTAATAGAAAAAACTCGAATCTTGCCGGAATTATCACTGAAAAATATATTTTGAATACATAAATAACTATTTCAGATCATTTTAATTTAATATATAAAATTTTACCTTGTATATGCTGCTAATAACCAGTTCAAAAGAAGTCCAGCTTTTGAATCAACAGGAACTTGTTGAGCTGTTGGAAGACGTTTATTTAAATTGTGATATAATGATGACACGAGCGTTTCCAGTCGAGCAACACTAACTTCACTCTGTGGTTCCAGTGTATTTAGACCATTTTCTCGAAATGCTTCGATAACATTCCATATATCTACCAAATGTAAATTTGTCGATTTCTGTATGTAACGTAATTTTGATGCAGTACGATATGAAGCAAATCGAATGGAATCAAATGTTTGCAGACGTAGGTCCTGTAGTATAGCCACACGCGGCTCTAATTCCATCATGGCTGATTGCATTTACTATATCTTCAGCCAATTATTATGTTTGATCTAAAAAGAAAAACAATTTTTATTTTAAATACAAACACTAACAAACACAAGTCACCTTATTCGTAATTAGTTTTTATTAAAAACTATAAACTAAAATCAATATGTGATAAGTAATTACAAGAGTTTGTGAAACCATCAGCATGATTTTATTATAAGAAAGTGGAACAGAATGCAAGAAATTTAGGTCATCGTCATACTAGTTAACTCAGTACCTCTATATGGTGAAGCACAATGGAACATTTACCTTATTTTTACAATGAGTTAACGAACCAAAGAAATTTTTTTTGCTTGCTTGACTTTTCATTTGCTTTTTTTTTTTATTTTTTTCTTGTTTTTGCTTTTTCATTACGGTTCCTAATAATCAGAATACAAAAGCAACTAGCAAGCTTTTGTTTTCCAGATTAGAGCAGATGAGTATCCTCCAGTTTTGTGAAATAGGAAAAACCCATTGCCTTTTATATTGTGCTAATATCCGTATACAGTGTTCATAAACTTTATGTATGGTTGGCATTCTCGGAAGTCAACAATTGAAATTTTAAAAACAAAGTTATCCTATTGAAAAAGTAATTAACGTTACTTCGATATATCGACAAGTTATTACGGCAACATATGGAGTATGGGGACTTTTTATTGTAGAACTTTAAATGTAATCATCAACTGCAATGGTTTAAAACAAGTCTGTTATAACTATGATAAGAAAACTATTTATAACCTTTAATGAAAATTTTTTATAATAAAAAACAATGCATTAAACTAAATGTATTATTAAATTTATAATATATGGTATAAAAGTATGCATAAATATTTTTATTTTAAATAGGTAGAGAATATCATTTTTAACAAATTGAATCGTCAAACAAAGTGCTTGACAGATTAAATAAATTATGGTGCGATAAGACCTCTTCGAGGCCGTGCGCATCAAAAACTCTTCAATTAATAATATTTAAGTATTCATTCCCAGTCTTAACACCAAATTTTTTAGTTATAGACTAGTTTTCTGTATAAAAAATTTATTAAGAATGGAATACGAAAGAACTAACAAAAGTTCCAAATAAGTCAGCTTATTTAGCATAGTATTAAGATATGTTTGCCATTCTTAACGTATTTTGGCGTAACCTGAATAGAATGCACTGTCACTCGACATCTCAACACAAATCTCAACTGATGTCGGAAACGTCGGTTTGTTAAAGTCCATAATTTATGAAGATCCATAATTGACACAGAAAAAACTGCTGATAAACTGGGTTTGAATTCTATGGGTATATGGTACATGTGAAGCAATTATTTATACAAAATGAAGAAATGGGTTTCATATGTGTTTTATATTTAATTAAAAAATTTCAAAAAAGTAGTTAGATATGATTTTATCAGGCGGTGAAGTTTGGTTTTACAAGTAAAAGACATAAACAACACAAGAGTCAAAATTATTGAGCCCAAAGGTTTTAAACAACCCGTAATAACCAGGCAGCGCAATACAGCAAAAAAGGATTAAAAAGCTGCAGCTGTTATTCCCCTTAAAATCCCTTTAGAAGATTTGTTATCTTTTTAATCATCTAACTGTTCAGACAGTCCACTCTGTAATTCCTTTCTATTTCACAAATGTGAAAGATAATTTTAAAGGATGTTGTTTTTCAATAATAGATGATAAAGAGATGATAATAGATATTGTATATTGTCAATCAAAGCTGTAAATATGCAAAAGCATTGGACGCCCAACTTTAACTTATAAATATATGAAACTACAGATGAATAGTAGATGAGTGAGATGTTAGGTAATGAATATCAAATAACTATAATATAATGCCCTAACTATAATGCATATATTCAGGCTGTTAATAAATTTTAGCAATTTTGGGTTATATTGTTTCAGAGTTTGTATGAATGCATAAACAAATTCAAATTCATCTTTGTCTGCAAAAACAAGGTATAAAAAAAACGACAGAGATAAGTTTCGGAAAACCGTGCTTTATTTGAGGTTTTGCAGAAACGTGTCCAACTAGTTGAAATCCTTAAATCTAGCAAACCGAAATTAATTCATTTGTAAAATACTTTTATGAAAAAAGAAATGAAAATACTTATATATATTTATTATATTCTAAATACTTTACAAATTTAACACAATTTGTATAAATACTATAGAAACAATTTTAAAAAAATCTTTAATTAATAAAATAAATTTATAAATTAATAATGATGTTTTTTAACCAGTACGTTGTATTTTTTTAAATTATAATTTTCATTAGGGTACTCTGTTCTTTTTAATGGGATGCAAATAAAAAATAATTTATTTCATTTTTTTTATATTTATTTCATCAATTATAAAATTTACTCATTTTTATTATTCTTAATTAAATATTGTACTTAACAAATGAAAACATTCACTTTACAAATCGATGAATACCAAAAAACAGTTTGAACCTATTCAGACGAGTATGTGGCGTATGTAAGTTCACCCACAAAGGGTTTTAAATGATAGTGTAGTTGTAAAAAAAGAATATAAAATAGTAAACTTACAAGAAATCGGGTTTACTTTGTGTATGGTAATGTATTATTTTATTACTTACACAATTTTAGACGTTCTTATCGTGTCTGCTAGTCTGACTGTCTAGTCTAGATACTGAAGTTTTACCTCAGTGCAAGGAAATTTATATGTTGCATGTATACGATTTCTCTCCCATTGTCTTCATAGACTAATTAAAATATACTGTAGTATACTAATACTAATTAATTGCAATAAATAAATATGTAGATACATATCTCAAACATATATACATGAACATTGTATCTAATAGAAAATTGAGGAAACAGTTTAGTTGCTGGTAAGTATATTACAAATGGGGTAACTAAATAATAGTATTATAATATTATAATCACACTGTGGCATATGTACTTTAAATGGAAGAAAATTAATTTATTCTAAACTCATGTAAGTTAATATTTACAACAGAGTCAATTATTTATAGCTCTAATTATATTCATTTATATTTTATGATATTTTTAAGTACATATAATTGTATAAAATTAAATCATTTAATAATTTAGTATTTAAAAAATGTATTAAAATAAAAATTCTAAGTTTATAATAAAAGCATTTGTTATAAGCAAAAACATATACATACATATATATTTATATATATTTCGTTTGAATGAAATATTTGTGTTAACGCTCTACTCCAACTTATGACAATTTGAACCCGAAATCTTCAAAATGAAGTGTATGAACATCACTATCCGTAAAGAGGATACTATGAATAAAAGAGATTGTGGACACTTTGCAAATATCTAAGCAATTCACTATTTTACTTTATTGTCTCATGATGACTACAACGATGTCAGAAAGAGGAATTTTTAAACGTCCTATGACAAAAACAAGACACAAGAAGAGCAAAGGATAGAAGGAAGAAAATAGGACAAAGTAATACTAAAATAGTTAACAAGCAATAATAAAATAAAGTACATACTCATAAAAGAAACTGGATATACAAAACGCTTTAAGTGAAAGATTTGGCATGTCACGAGGATTAAATTAAACTATTTGTACATTCCAATTAAAGTCATAGCATTTCGTCAATGGTGAAGGCCAGAATATATAATGAAAGCATTATTTAAAACTCATGCAAAACAACTGACGTCTATGGATGGAAAGCACTACTTGATGAGTACGAGTATGACGAAACGAATCTTTTGCAAATATTTTGCACACAATTACACATAAAAATATGAAAACTGCGAAAACTATGGAAACTATGGTGTATATAATAAAGCTATCATATAAAGACAAAATGTATGTAATGAATTTTACATAATAAAATGCAGTCGTTATCCATGTATGCAGGATATAGTGCCCGATACAGAGCACTCTAAATGTCCTGTGTGTAACGTATCACTTTTGAACTAAGGAAGTAAAAGTGTGTGACACATTTTTTCACATAAACGGAAGTGGAAAAACTTCAGTAATTTTAATATTGAAAATATAATATAGTTTTTATATACATATTCTATGGGTAGAGGTAACTCCAATGGTTAACTTAATTTATAGAAAAATTTTTTTAATTTGTGATATTTTTACTATACTGTACTGTATTTTCGATTTAAAAATAAATTATATGCAATTTAAAAGATATGTACATCAACTTGGGTATAAACCAATGCATTCAATTTTTTATTTAAAAATGGATTTGTCTATAACTATGATTATAATTTTTTGGATAATGTGTGTAAGGCAATGGGAGCTAAGAACGAAAATAAAATATCCGCTCATCTCATTTATTTATTCCATTGTTAGGAAATGGATTAAAACGTTAATAACTTAGAGATTCTGTTAAGATTTCTAATAGCCAATGTGTCATCATTCCTTCTCATAATAATAATAACGACTTAAGGACATTTTTCCTTTAGCCTACCATTTGCGTCAATAGAAGTCTAGGCTTTTATAGAATTTAATTACTGCTAAATTAACTTGTCTAAATTAATTTTAGATATGTCATCTGGATATATGTAAAATTTGAAACATTAAGTAATAGGGTTCTGTTTAGTCAGAACCTAAGTCCTAAGTGCCAACAATCATCATTGTCCAAAACTATTTATTTAGATGGTGTTTATTTTTACGGTGCGTGTTCATTAGTTCATCGTCGTTGCATTATAATATTAGTTGGTTATTATATTTTTTAATAAGAGGTTTGATGCAGTTTTTAATTAAATTCGTTGAGTGTTGATTAGTCTCTTTACTAGTCACATTGACATTGAAGTTTTCCAAAAGTCAGTAATGCAGTGAAGGCAATCCTGAACTGTACATCAATTAAAAAGAGATTTCTTAATAGATATTAATAATTTGTTTTGAGTGAAACTTTATTGAATATTTCATTGGAAGGAAATTTTAAACATAAAGAAAAAAATCATAAAAGAAATATTTTACAATATGTGTTTTTGGCCCTTCTTTATTGCTCTACTTTTCTGGAACTAAAATTTTTCACCAAACTAACAAACTAAATTTTTTCAAAAATTTTTCAAATTTTTAACTATCAAAGAAAATAGTAACGAACAATGAAAAATTATTTGACTTTAATCATTAAGAAATTTTGGAAGAACTTGACATAAAGATAACCTATTCTTGAAAATTAATACTTACTTTATATGCGACCGATCGATGAAAAAATAATAAAGGTATATAGTAATACCAAAATTACACGCCCGATAAGGTATTATGCAAAGCAATCTTTTTCTTTTTTGGTTTTTATTAAAATTATTGTGATTTTCTCAGTAAGAAAAGAATTTATTTTGATGAAAGCCAATACTTTTAACATACATATGTATGTATTATATGTAAATATTCTATTATAGATATTTGTATGATTTCATTAATTAGCAGCCCTGTACGCAAAATATATAATATACATTTGTATATAAACATTTATAAACTTTTATTCATTAGTAATATGGTTTAAAGTTAAGTAAAGATGAGTAAAGATTATTTAAAAGAATTATCGATTTGAATAAGATTTGTTGATGAATACAAATAAGATATAATAAAATTTATTGGCAAAGATACTTGCTTTTTTATGTATTTCTGTGATGATTCATCTTAGAGGCATAGATGATAAATTTTGAATTTTGAAAATATTTTTGTCAAAATAGCGACTGAATAATAATGTTGATAAATATTACGAAGAATTTTAGTTTTATGGAGTACATAAATATAAACATATTCATGCATGCATATACACTGTAGGTATAGCATGAACAATGTTATAATTGAGATTCAGCACCTATGGCTGATTCCCAATGATGCGAAATTATTTTTATATAACGGATATATACGTCAAAAATGATATTGTCCTATATTTCGTATTAATTTTTTAGCAAAATGTTTCTATGCTACTGAAAATTTGATTTACCAGAGTACACCTGCAAATAAATAAACATGAAAATTCAGGACGGAATGCTGGTCTGTTTTGTGCACGCCTAGTCTTGCACGCCTTATCACGATTCATCGAGTAAATTTACTCTTTGTACACAAATTTTATGTTAAATTAAATCACGCACGCCCACTCAAAGGCAATTAAGGTTGAAAGCTGCATGTGCATTATGCTCCATATGCAGGTGAAGAGTAAAATTAGTTTATGCAATAAATTCGTTGAATTCATCACATATACATCATAGGTATATACAAAACGAGTTAAGTCCATGAAAATAAATGGGTTTTCAAAAGCTCATGCAACTAAATATCAAACATTATTCATTGCATATTTTCAAATTTATACTCAAATGCACCGCATTTAATTGGAATTAAATTATCATATAAAATGATTAAAACTGACAAATTATTATTAAATTATTCCAAAATATAAAATCCATTTAGATAATATTTATTACAGTTGGCCTTAATTGTGCACAGAAAACAAGAATTTAGATTCTTTAGATTTAAAGATATTAAATAGTTTGTGTTTTTTTTTTTTAATTTGTTTTTGTTAAATGATTTTAAATTTAATTTATAGGCGCTACCATTACTAAAACTAGTATTCCATTTTTTTCACAACTATTACTCAGAACCCATTTTATTTCATTTAAGAACATCTAAAAACCTTATAAAAGCAAAACCACAAACAAGAAAAATCTTTGCAGAAGTGAAGAGAAGAGCAGTAAAAACTACTAACAAAATATTGCTGCAGCTACATTTACCAGTTCGTAAAGGAATACGTACAAAAGTCTGAGTAAAATTCAAGAATATTTTATTCAAAAACCCATTGGGAGTTATGTTAGCTATATTCATAATGGCTTTGCCGCTGATGCAGATGATGATGAAGATGATGAAGATGGGGTATGTTTAAGCATGTGAATGCTGCTGATGAGGGGGATGATGGTGACTGACTATGATGATGATGGCGATGACCTAAATTGCAGATCGCATACTCGAGTGAGACTGCAATGTACTAAAGTATCAGCAACATTGCAAATGCAAACAAAAAGGTATGAACACGGGGACAAATAAATGCATTCAAAAGAAACTGCAGCAGAAAAGTATATATGAACTGTTTTTGAATCCCAAAAATGCAATTTTACTTAAGCATACATCATTAAAAACTGCATAATTAAATAAAGGTCATTGGAATCGTAAATAGTGGTTATTTAAAATATTTATAAAATTAGTTAAAATGTTTTTATATACACATTTTATACAAGTATAATATATTCATATATATATTAGATTTCTCACGACAGAGTGTTATTATTGTTACTTCTAATATATTAAAATTTTTTACACCAAAATATTTGCAAATAAAATTTATATTATTAATTTTTGGATTTATTGGTGTTAAAATCGGGGATAGAAAAAAATTTTGGAAAGATAAACCACTATGTAATATAGTTTCTAATTGGTTATGAATACTTTCGAAACATCTCTATACAGGATGAGAAAATAGAGCAATCGAGCTGATAATATTGCGGATCCAATGCGAAAGATGTTAAGCACACTTTCTTCAACAGCGAAAGGTAACGAACAAAAAGAAGAATTAGCACACAGATTGCCGAATTTATTATTGGAAAGATGAAAACATGACCAAAAATCTGTAACAAAATCACATAACATAGTTCAACGAAAATGTGCTCCAAAGGAAAAAGCAGGTTTTTGACACAGAAACAAACAAAAAACAATATAGAGGTCCTATCTTGAAGTCATGTTTCAATAATCTTAAGGTTGTATAGACTAAGTGAACATATATTACTTTTTTTAATGCGTGCAAATGAAACATACCATTACTGAGGCGACAGTTGAGTATGCGTTAGGAAACGCAGGTGGTAGGAGGTGCATATACAACCTCCTCCTCACAAACAAAAAATGAATGGTTTGCAACAAAAAATATTCTACCAAATCTACGAACAATGCTTTTAAATACAAACATGAATATGTTCATCAGGTTCTACTGTCAAAATTATTTTTATTAGATTTTTTCATCGGCCGACTATAGATGTTTGTGATAATGTAGAGAAACAAAAGCACCGCTTTACAATCCAACATCTTGGCTAAAATTTAAGAATTACGAATTGAATTGATTGACATTCTACCTTATTTACTAGATCAATCCATTAGTGACGACTTGTTGTTTCCAAAGTTGAAAAGTTTAATTTGGAGGTCAATACTTCTATTAATCAGATGAAAAGCTAATATCTGCTTTAATAAATATTTTAAAGACCTAACGCTATATACGATTTATATAGATAAAACATGTTAGTCAATCTAGCTTATTTACTAGATCAATCCATTAGTGACGGCTTGTTGTTTCCAAAGTTGAAAAGTTTAATTTGGAGGTTAATACTTCTATTAATCAGATGAAAAGCCAATATCTACTTTAATAAACATTTTAAAGACCTAACGCTATATTCGATATAGATAGATGCAACATGTTAGTCAATCTACCTTATTTACTAGATCAATCCATTAGTAACTGCTCGTTGTTTCCAAATTTTAAAAGTGTGATTTGGAGGTCAATACTTCTATTAATCAAATGAAAAGCTAATATTCGCTTTAATAAATATTTTAAAGACCTTAACGCTATATACGATGTAGATAGATTAAAAATTTTAGTTAATCGATATGAAATGTATGTGAAGTTAAGCGATAATTATGTCGAAAAAAAATAAAAAATTAATAACCGCTCTTTTCTATGCTGGGCGTAAAACTTTCCGAATACTCGTCGCTTCGTTCAAGCGTAGAGAGCTTACAGTAAGATTTTGTTTTTACTAAAAATCTGGAATAAAACTAAAATGAATAAAATTTTTTTTAGAATATTGCATGCCAATGGCATATGCACATGCGGAACTTATTATAAAGTGCATTGGCCTTAAAAACTGATGTGCATTACCATGACGAATAAGTAAATTCCTTTAAAAAGAAATTTATAATTAAAATTGAATTAGAGAAAACATTCAAATATCAATTAATTTAGTCGTAATTAATCGTAATCACGTATAACCTAAACTAATTCAATTTAATTGTATTGTTACATTTTTTTATATAGTATATAAAAAAAAGTAATTTTTGATTATAAAATAAATATAATTTACTTATTAATATCGTAGATTTAAAAATTAAATTTAATTATCAAATTTGCATTAAATATGAAATCAATATTCGATTCACTGCAGACAAATTTAATATTCCTAACTCAAGAGTTAAGTAAATTTGCACATTATTTTTAACTTTCCAATCTGTTGATAAAGTACTTCAAATTAATTTAATAAGCAAAATATTCATTTGAAAAATATTGATTTTTTAGGGGTCCATAATTTAAAAAAATAAAGAACTTTACTACTTTAACTAATTTCTCTTCTTGTAAAACTCAGCATAAACGTCGAGTGATATACATATTTATATACAAATACGTCATGAACAAAATATTTTGGTTTTCGGGATATCATATTTTTTTGTATCTGAATAATTATTGCAAAACGTACACATAATTTACGCTTGTTTTTATTATTTCTATTAGCGTTTATTGACATGTTAATTAATAATCATATATGAACCGTAATTTTTTTCTTTCAGAGTTGTAAAAAAACAGCATTAAGTCTGGTTGAAACAAACTTTTAAAATATGTAAAATGCTCTTTTTTGACATATGTCTTTTGTTGTGTTGAGTAAAATATGATATATAAAAATTCCTAACAAATATAAAACAAATTCTAACACTAAAAATTAATTAATTTAAATACCATAGAAGCAAACAAGATGAATATTAAAAGAGCAATAGTAAGCATTTTTATCTTATATATATTTAAATTAATTTATTTATTTATGTATTTGAATTTATTAGTAAATGATATTCTTATAAGACTGGAAATATTCTTAAAAATATTTCCAGTGAACTTTCATAATGAACGGATTTTTGAATTTGGCTGCACTAAAACTTAAGACGTAAACATTTTTGCGAATAAAACCTAACTCTGAAGATTTTAAGAGCCTTCTTATTTGCTATTCTGAAAGAAACAATTACTGATATTATCTTAGCTACGTATAAGATGACGTATTAAGATGCAATCAATAAGTAAACGGAATTTGTAATTTGAAAGGTTCGTGCCATTAGTTATTTAAAAGTTTTTGTTTCGTGAAGTTAGTAACAGTACATTTCACCACTATACCAAATATTAGTATAAGCAATTTATTTATAACAGTTTACTGCATCAATCTATTTCAGTATAAATTTATTGAATAGTATAATGACTATTTATCATTGAATACTTGAATAGTCAATTTAGTGTATTGACTACATGAAAATACCAAAAAGGGTTAAGATGCTGTATTATAAAAACATAGACTTATAAGCGATTCAAAACGTATACAGAGGGTTGGGTGATAGTCGATTACTTTCTTCATTCTAAACGATATTCGATATCTTCAAGCGGCAAGAATATTGTATAGGTGAAAGAAATAAATTGTAAGCCTAATATCTCTCTCGAATCTGTTCTTTTAACGAATATTAAAAAATCAAAAAATATGTTCGTCAATTTTACTACGTGTAAAATTGTTTTTTCCCGAATCCAAATCCGAATTTTCGTTTTGTATCCAGTTTGACATAATTGAATCTATAAAGCATAATTAATGAAAAGAGTAGAGAACCATACTGGAGCAAAGCGGCAATAAAAGGTATATTTTGGAAGCTAGAAACAAAATCCAGTCTGACAAATGCGTAAGAGTTAGTAATTCTTTAGCAAAGTCCAAATTAAAACCTTTTCAATATATTTTACAATTATTCGCTTCATAAAAATCTTACCCGAGTTCATTAAGCATTTGAATTTGTTGAGACTTCATTTATTAGTACAGCTTAATTACAAGTCAATCTAACTAATGCACTTTACTACATATGTATATACGTTCCTAAATGTTTTTCAGCTGTTTTAATACAGCAGTTAAGACAAAAATAATTTTTCTTTATTTGTTTTAATTAGATGAAGGTCACAATTAATATAGAAATTAATTCAGGTGCTACATACTAAAAGTAATACTATTTTGATATTATACTTTTAGGTATAGCTTAATTTTAAGACTCATATCTTCAGGTATTAGAAATTAAATAAATTTATAAAAAAAAAAGTGGATGGAAATATATCAATAAAAGTATTAAAAAAAATTAAATGCTCTTGATTTAAATTTTTGATATTCGCATAAACCAAATCACATATAAATATTTGTTGAATAATAAAACAATAGCCATGTAAGCGTAAATACTTAGGTTTAATCTTTGACAGAAAATACACTTGGCAAGAGAATGCAAGGGTCAAAAAATTAGCTTATAATTTAACTCTTTAACTCTTAATGATCTGAAACCATTAATACAAGGAAAGATGATTGTGAAAAAAAAAATTTTGCTTTATAAGCACAATTCTGCTCCATCGACAATTATTAAACTTCCAAATTATCAAAATGTTGTATTGAGACGTATACTAAAAGTTCCATCGGAAATCAAATATAAAGATATACACTTGAGAGTGTCTTTCAAAGACAAATTTTTTGATTCTATGGATGCTCACACTAATTCAGAATTCCACTCTCTTAAATCAATTGCTCTATATATTCCGTCAGAAAAATATGCTGGGTTTCAAACTATACTTCTCTAAACTCATCTAAATGTGATTATTGGAATTCAACGGAGCTCTTGTTACAGTGGATCACCCAAGTAGTACCAAACACTATCAAGTTTAAGTGCTTTAGACATTAACTCGCGTTCCATCTAACAAAGAAGAAGATATACGCTTAAATAATATTTTTCTGTTAGTTGGCATCACTGTACGTACTATATTATCATACGATTTTTAAGCGCAATCTTTTATCCAATATATTAAGATTATTTGTTCTTGCAATTGAACTCTTCGTAAGTGCACTGCGTAATTTATTTATTTTCTGTGTATGTTATTTAAAAAATATTATTCATTTATTTATAAAATTAAAATCAAAAATTTCTAATTTAGAATAAAACGATGAAAAAACAATTTTCACGTTTATAAAAATATGAATACCAGAGGTATAAAGATTTAAATTCTTTCAGTATTTTAATATATTCAATTACATATTTCAATTACAATTACATCATTACAATTTTAAAAATTGAAATACCGGAACTAATTTCTTCTATTTATATTAGTATATTTGGGTATTTGATTCAATAGCCATCATATACTCAAACACTCCATAATGCAATTACTTTTAAATACAGGTACTTTTAAATTTTCAAAATATGTTAACGGACGTGTGCGAGTGCGAGTAAATTGAAATAAAGTAAATTGAAATTTCTTAGGGATTTTTTGCACTGCACTTATGTAAATATTTATTTATTTATTTATTGCACTTATTTATTACTTTTGGTTAAAAGTTCTCAAATTTATTTATTCAACATCAAAATGTTCACAATGGTAACACCTAATTTACCTAATTTATATCTAATTTACCCTACTCGAAATTCTAGTAAATACCAACATTCGCTGCTATGCCGACATAATTTACTATTTCCCTTAATTTACTATCAATTTACTCGAACTCACACACGGTCTAAATGTTCTCAAATTTCTAGATAAATATCAAAAATGTCAAAATCACAAATGTATATTATCTTATTTCCAATATTTTTAAAATTTATAAGATAAAATTACTCAAATATATATTAAATACAAATGTCAATAATTGTGTTTGGTAATTATATTATTCGTTACCTGTTATTTGGACTTGATATTTATACTCGATATTATTACTTGTAATAAAATTACATGTGTTAAAATTTATGTATAAAAAAAATTCAAATAGGAAGAAGTTTAAAACTAAGACATTTGGTCCATAAAATTAAGTACTCTGAATTCAAAAGATTTAACTTCAATTCAAAAGAGTTTTTACAGAAAACACCACTTATGTTAATTGCAACTAAAAACAAAAGTGTATTGTAATAAAATCTTTTACTAAGCTTATTTTTACAGGATCTAATTAGCTTTAAAGTTGGGAAGTACAAAATGTCACTCACTGTTTTCACGGAATGCATAGTTTTTATGCCTAATTTGTAATTTGTATACGAAGTTGTATCTTTTGTGGAATTTAAATAGATTCATACGCATATGAACTCATGAGTTTAATTGTGCAGCAGATACGACGACTTACAAAAATTTACTAAATAAGATATTTTTTAATGTAAAATTCTATGTATTGTTTTAAGGACTTTAAGAACTCAAAATACAAAGTTTTTCATATCAAAGCAAAACAAGAAAACAATTTTCTGAAAATAATGTTTAACAAATATAAATGTCTTCAGTTTTAGTATTTAAAGTAAACAGTGCATAGTAATTATCTTTTACGGAATGGGGGCAACTAAAACCATTCTCCATTTCCACTAGTAGTAGTGCTTTTTCTATTGTTGTTTGGAGTTGAGTTGCTCAGCCATCGCACGCCATAAGCACGCAAAGTAGCGCTGGGAGAACCAACAAAGTCAACAATTTGCGCTTTTCAGAAATTTCCGCTTAAAGTAATTGCACTTAGAGAAATACTGAATAAGAAAGGCACAAAGCCGGAATTGAAAGATGTGTTTTCAAAATAGCTTCACTGGAAGGCACAGGTACAACTTTTTACAGAAGTCACAGTTTATTATTGTTTTATTTGCTTTTGTTTCGGAACAGAGTTGTTCTCACTTAAACTAAAAGCCATTCAACCACCGGAATGATGTGGAGCATTTTGCATGCTGAACAAATATTGACATTTCAAGCTTATTCTGCTTATATAGAATAAAATTGCTTCGGTTTGCAAAAAAACTGAAAATATTAAATTTTATAAAACAAAAAATTTACAATATATTTTCAATTTTCTATAACATTTCAAAACATTATACGTATAAACATATTCAAAGATTTTGTATCATTTCAACCAGATAGCAGTATCTGCTATCTCTCTACAATTCCGTGTACTCTATTTATTAGAAATGTTCTCTTTTCTTTGATTCATTTGACTTGAAAAAAACTTATATAGTCTTTATGCAGCTCACATTGCTTTTAATACTCAAATTTTTTTTGTCCTATTTTATTTAAATAATAAAAAATATTTTCTACTTTTAATTTTGGTTAATTAAAAACTTCGTTCTCAGTTTTTTAGTTCTTAAATACTACTGTCACCTAAGTAATGTCAATCCACTGGGGCCTTTGTGAAGCTGACCTGAATAAGTACATCTAATTTTTTCTGACATTAAAATATAAAAAATGTTTTTATTTCTTATGATTATAATAAGACAAGACTTACACAAAGAAAATGCAGTTAAAAAATTGTATTTTATATAAAGTAAGACGTCAACCAATTTCAGTTGATATTAATTTTTTTAAAAAACTTAGCAAAAATTTAAAAAGACAACTTGAATTATTGTTCAGTTAAAATAAATTGTATTTAAAATTTTCTTTTAAAACTGATAAAAAACAATTTCTGCTATCATTTGTTAACCAAATTACCATACACTTGCTGAACAGATAACTTCATTCATAATATGTAGCATCGATCGGAATTGCGGGCGCTGCACATTTTTCCGATGAAATCGATCTTTCTATTTGTTTATAGTTTTTTTTCATAATTTACTTTCAAAACTGTTAATGCAACATAATATCAAATGAAATGAGAAAAGTCAAAAACATGTAATTGCTGACAATATTTTTTTATGTCTTAAATTAGTCTGAGCCGACGAGTAGACAGTACAGAGCAGACTGCTCCGCACAGACAAGGTTAAAACTAGGCGAAACTCATAAGGAATGACACAATTATTTTATAGTAACAAAACACATTTGGAATATTTAATGCGATACCGAATATTATAACGGAAAAGCTACACAGTCTGCTTCCGATAGTGTTGAGCTGTGGTCTGTTCCGATTCCTTGGACATGATGATTTAGTAATAGGTATTAGTAGAATCAGCTATTTTATGCAACTATTTTCATTACGACAAGTAGACGAGTTTATTCATTTCGGGTATTTTTCATACAAAAATTTTCAACATCAATAACATTTGCCCGATATCTCGAAAACTAAGCTTTATTAAAAATAGATTAGTGGAAAAAGTTACTCTAAATTGCTGTCTCACTACTATAATCGTGCTAGAGCTCTAAACATATATGTTACGATTAGAGTGGCAAGAGGCGGTCATTGCTAAAACACTCAAAAAGGATGACAAGAACAAATGCTAAAAGTAGAAAGAAATAAATCTCGCTGCTGCCAGCATAAATCTAAATCTTTGATAAAGCTTATTCGTGAAAAAAAGAGCTGATTTCTGACTTCTATAATCATCTGTATAATATATACACAAATTACAAAATATTACAAAGCGATCTATAGATTTCGTTTCGGATCTATATTTCATCTTTGTCAACTTCGAAAACATGTTTGATACAACATATAGGAATAAATCGGATGCTACAGCATTAATGAAATGGCCTCGAATATGCATAGAGTTCCTTTTGATTAGGTTTCTATATATCGTTATACAAACAAGAAAAAATAACAGCAACCAATAGTGGGCTTAAACACAAATATATTAAAAAATATATTAAAATTAATAGAATCTTAAGTGAATAATAATACCTGCCAACTCAAATATATGGGGAGAATTGGAATGTTAATTCTGATAACGTATAAAGAAAGCGAACACAAACATAAACCAATCTTTAAAAATATATGTTATGATCACAGTGCTTCACTCTATTCGATCCAACCTTTATGATCTTTATGATCTACAAGAAAAAAGGATGAACAAAATGGATCTTTTGTATCTAGGCTAAGATTATTTCTTTTTGTTTTATTTGAATTTATCTTATATATGCAAATAAATTTGTTAGCAAATTTAATATTTGATAAAAGCTTTTAAAATCCATTGAACTTAAAATATATAGATTTAACAAAGGGATTAAAGTTAATATGACAGTTCAATTTGATTCAATTTGATATGGAAGTTCTATATGGAAATGATGTCTTTAAATGTTTCGTCGAGTAATTCTGCTAGGAATAGGAATAGGAAATAACAGGGTACTAGCTCCCATTTGAGCAGAGCACTGCGACCATGATTGATCTTTTGTGCTACAACAGACCCTAACTGAACAAAAGACATTCCGCCTTTCGAATGAAGATCAAAATGTCGGTTGTTGAGGACTTCCTAATGTCGGAAGGTGAAAGCAATTCCCGACCCAGTGATTTCCTCCTGGCCCAGATCAAAGCTGGGCAGTCACATAGAATGTGGCTGGTTGTCTCCTCTGCCTCTAAGCAGAGTCTACAATCTATCTCTTCAGATAGGCCCATTTTGTTGAGATGGTAACGTAGCCCATGGTGACCCGTTAGATATCCCACTAGCAACCTCAACTCTGTTCTGCTGAAGGAGGATATCTTATTGTAACTATAAGGGAGAACCAGCTCTTTAGCCTGACGGTTACCTCGACTGTCGCGCCAGTAGCGACTTCTCTCGGTTGAGATCCAATCATTGATTAGAGACCTAGTTGTAATTCTGCTAAATGTGGGTAGAAGTAATTACTCACGTCAAGTCTTTCAATCTATACTTTTACATATGATATGTGAATGAGAAAAAGGAAAGAATAAGTGTAACTTATGCTTATTGCATAATTTGAGTTACAAAGACAAGTTTAAGATTGTTTAGAGAACTCATTCTATAAGTGTATAATTGGTAAACTACATACATGGGTACAAAACAATATATTCATCTAAAGATTAATTAACTAAAACCATACTGTGGATATGAACTCCAATAACCAATTAACTTCTGTTAACCAATAATACAGATAATTGTTAAGTAGCTTTGTTTGAAGGGTCCTGTTTAATACAATACATATATGTGATATTAGTTAAATATTTGATATTGGGGAAAAATGGAACATGGTAAAATTAATTTACATGTCAACATAAAAAACTGATATTAATAATTCCTTTAGATTTTTAACATTTTTGCGGCTGAATATTAGAACTGTGTTTAACCCTATCACAGTAAAAATGCAAGGTAAAATAATTCAACAGGAACATTTATTCATCATTTTATTGAATTGTTGATATAAAGTTTAAAGCTAACTATTATTCAATAAAACTTATATTCTCTAAATTTAAGATACACTGTATTTGTAAATCGATCCCTCTACTGAATTATTTACATTATAAATATTTTATCCAAGATCATTAACTTTTATGGTTTTTAATTACGAATAGAGTAGCAATTATAGCTATAGAAATTACAATTAATTTGTTTATAGACAGATAAAAATAAAAACCTGAAAAAATCATTATCAATAGTGCACTACGTATAACAATGTTCTTCAACTTTCTAAATGTTTATTTATGTTAGATTTGAAATACCCTCTCTGAAAATGTTTACGATATGTGGTAGAAATCACATACTGAGTTTTTATATTTGTTTTAGTATTTTTGTATTTGTTTAAGTACAATTATTTGCTTTCACACTCGATTGATTTATTTATTTTTACATATTTAGTTTGCCGTTTAAAAACTGATGAATCTCATTAACAATTTCTAATTAACTATTTTCAGTAGAACTTAAATAAATTTTATATAATAAAATGTGTTATAAATAATAAATAAATACTTTCAAAAAATATTGTAAATTTCATAAGCTTTTATACTGTTGCTTACCTTCACCAAAGTAATGAAAAGTTATTAGATGTTCTATATCTGAAATTTAAATTAAAAATTCAGCATAAATTAAATTTTCTACTGTATTGTAATTTTTATAATGTTATTGTAAATCATAATATTTCATAATAAGCGTAATTTACTGACGACAGTTTTATGGACTGTCCAGACTTCCTATCAACAATATGGACTTAATTTATAGTGACTTTTTTATTGTAATAAGCCATGAAAATCTTTTGCATACAAAGAGCTAGCAGACAACAAGAAAATCTAAGACCGTTATATACTCAAAGTAAAATATACAAATGCCCTATAGCACAAGCCTTTTGTGTAATATATAACTCACATTAGGGAACATTATTCACAAGAGTTCATAAATGCAAAATTGTTTTAGGTCCGTCATGAACACATCCAGACTATATTGTTGGGGGTTGTGAGTGAATCATTCGTTAACCATCATTAATGCAGTATAGTGCAAACTTTTTGTGTAAGAAAAGAAACTTCTTAAAATATAATGGGAATATATTTGTTGAGATTTGGTTAAGCACCAATAAAAGAAAAAAAGATAAGTATCCTAGGTCCATAACCTAAGAATCCTAGGAAATTTGACACTCGTGAGCAACTGAATATGATATCGCACTTAATTGTAGCAAATATTTTTTTTTGCTTACAAATACTAAACGGCATTTGCTTAGTTAGTAAATTGGGTTATAAGGAATGAAATAGTAAGAGAATTATATAGAAAACTTTGATTTAGTTTTGCGATATCAGTGAAACGAAGTCGCAGAACAATTGATCTGGATTATTGTGCGATGTCAGAAAACTAAATAGATTGGGGCTTTGATAAGAGGTATATAAATCTCTTACGTAGATCGAAAATATCTCTTTACATATAAAATCTTTTAGATCCTGTTCTATCTTCACTGAAATCATTCTATCATTAAAGTAATTTCCTATTATAGTTTCCAATCTTTTCAAATGATTTTACAAAATAAAATAATCACTAAAACAAAAAGAATGTCTAAGTATCCTATTTGCTTATAGTATTACAAGCTATGTAATCACATGATGTGGATAAGATGATTTACTGCTCGAGTATTTTATTTATAATATTTTCTGGTAAGTTTAAAAATCTAACTATTCACGAAAATAAGAAAAATGTCTGAGAGTCTGACATTTACTTATAGTAGTTCCAGCAATTAAATATGAAAATACAGACCTCGTATAGTAAATTATAGAATGAGTTTATTTTTCTTACAAAAAATATAGTAGAAATAGTGGAACTAGGAATAAAAGACGTTTAACCTTCTACCTCATTAATTTAAATGTTATAAAAAATTTTACCTACTTTACTTTTATATTGGCTTTAATATACAGTTAAGAATTTTGTGCATAAATTGTGGCATAAAAAAATATTTTTTCTTGTTATGCGATATAATGCATTTCATTTCAAATAAAACAATTTCGTACCTTTATCATACTTTATTTGCAAATACATAATTCCGTGCAATTGGAACACTTTGCATAACGCAAATACCCTGTGGCATTGTTGCATGACTACACAAACTGCAATCGTATTAAGGCTTAACATACCAACAAACCCACAGAACAACTGTCTTCAGGAAAATATTATTTTTCATTTGACTTTTACTACTGCATTTCAATTCTCTACTCATATTTTTGCGTACCGATCCAAAGCAACGAGAGTCACACATTCCGTTATGGGCATGGCCCATTCAATCTGTACGTCATGTCATATTTGGTATATAAATTTCACCTAAGACTCTTTATTTTACCATAGCACTACTATTGATTGACATGAGTTGGAAAAATAAAGGAAAAATATTTTTTTTAAAAATAAATAAATACCACATTGTAAAAATTGTTTTCAAAAAAATATTCGTTTACAAGGTTATGAACTTTTAGGGTTTTAATATATTTTTTTATATGCCACTACCACTATTTAAAAAAACAGTCATAAAATTAACATAATCGTATATATAAAAAATGTATAATTATATTAATTGTTCTGGTTATTGAAATCTTAATATTCAATTATAAATTTTGAATTGAAATCTTATCATTGTCTAAAGTATTTTATATCTTACAATTATAAAATTTATTATCTTGCTAAAGATAACATAACAGATAAAATCAGAATTTATAGACCCTGCACATACTAGTTCTCGTTAACATTAAGAAAAATAAAAAGTTCAAACAATTATATAAATATTTTTTAATTTTTTACTTGTATTTTAATATTAACTAGCTTAAGTTCAAATAAAGGTTCTGTAAGCATCCACATTAAGATCATAATAAGCCTTCCTTTGTTAATACCAGCCAAAATAAATACTGGTTATGTAAAAATGTTAAAACAATTTTTTTTTTTTGTAAATATAAATCACACTACTAATATATAGTTTTTTTTAAAAATAGATTTTTAGGTTTTCTCAACTACAATACCAACATTATAAGATGTTGTCTAAGGCAGGACTGTCCAAAGCACGGTTTTTAATCTACTACAATTGTGCAAATTTTCTTTTGGTGTACTGGTAAAACTACATAATTTTATTTTTATGGTATACCAAATAAATTAATTAAAATTGATAATTAATAAAATTAAATTTAACATTATAACGGTATTTTTATTTTTATCAAAAACAACTATTATATAAAGGTATGTATTGGTTTTTGCGAACCTCCAATCTGTACACTGATTTGTATTGGCCCGCGATCGTATCTGGTCTGGACAGCCCTGGTCTAAGGTACTGTATTCAATTTTTATGCTTTTTTGTAGAACGATTACATTTTAGCCTTAAAATATGAGATTTGTTTCGAATTCCTATAGACTTCTTTTAGGGTTCAAATATTTATATGCTTTTCTCATGCAACAGTTTAACTTTAACTTTATAATAGATGTTCTATTCCTTTACTTAAAATCACTTAACATGGAGAATTTACTTCATTTATCCAATTTATTTTTCATTTCTCCAATTATATTCCAGCACCAACGAAAGTTTGCGCTTGTGGTTGCTTTTGGCAATTTTTACCTATTTCTCTTAGCCCAGTTGACTGCCGGTAATTTCTTCCTTTCGCCGCTTTGATTGCTAATATTTAGAGATATATGCATATCTCATTATTTCTTACATATTAATACAAAAACAGTACAAAACAAAATTCAAAAACATCCACACGTATTTTTTTTAGACAATATAAAATGCAAAACCAGCTGCAAGTGCTTGTCAACTAGTGACTCCGGCAAATTCTCAAAATCCGCTGTCCGGAAAGAACATCTAACATCGAATTATGGAATACAACAAACCAACCCCAAGTTACAAAGGAGATAACAAAATGCAAATGGTACGGGATCGAGCAGATACTTTGACACCGTATAATATAATAAGGCAAGCACCTCGAACCCACAAAGTAGTCGGTGACCCGGTGCACCAGCAGAAACAAAGCGGAGAACAATTGAAAAAGAATTAAAAGATGCAGGATTTAAATTGATGGTGGAGGCCCTATGCTCCTGAAATTCAGGAAATCAGTAATAATAGTAGTCGCGAACATTTTTCACAATTGCATCGCTGATGTCATCAGGCTTGACCTACACAAAAATTAACCAGAATTCAAGTTATGCGAAAGTATCCCTTAAAAACTAATAACTGTGGCAATATTTTTTTTCTTGAGGGCGTATTGTGAACTCCGGACCAAGACAAATCTGTATACTTTCTTTGCTCTTATTTAACATTGTCTTCTATGTCGTTATGTTATCAGCAATCGTCTTGATCTGCAGATGAGATGTGCTGGATGTCTCACAGCTTCACTCAAATTTAAGAATCTTCAAGAAATTAAATCAAAAATTTAATTAAATTAAGTTACCACAGATTCAAGCATTACATAGGAAACCCAAGCATCAAGGATTTAAATTGTATCTGTTACTTAGGTATCCATATTTCGAGAGACGGCGGCAGTAATCAGCATAAAAAAACAGACTAACAATATGAAGTACTACAAACTTCATATTTGTAGAATTGTTGGGTAATCTGCAAAGTGCTTTTCAATAATCTCGGGAAGATAGCGGTAGCTTATATTAATTACATATATTTTCAACCACACTGACTGGACTGAAATCAATTGTCTACACAAACAACCAATCAAACAGTTGATAACTGCGATGTAGCATCGAAATCGTACAAAAGTGCTAAATGACTCACTGACTAAATGAACTTTATTTTTTCCATTATTGCACAAACACCTCAACTAGCGACATTGCAAAAACTTTAACTTAATAATCAGAATTATCCAATGTAGCCCTTGAATGTCGCGACTTTCTAAAAATCATAAATATATATGTATTTTGTATGAGAAGCATTACCTGATGAAGGGACAGGGCACAGTTCAAACATTGATAATAAATGTTCCCTTATTTCAAATTATTTTTTCTCATTCGATTGCTGTTTTTATTTTACGGTACCCCAAAATAATGTCTTAACTTTTTACAGAATTTTGCGATTTTTTATACTTTGTAAATATAATTGAAGCCTGTAATTTTTTTAACTAAAAGCATACATGAATGCTTTAATTCGCTGGTATATAGGAGTATTATTATTATATTGTATTATTGCTGATTATATGTCGCAAAGCTATTCATCCCCATCGAAAAAGTATTCAGTTTCATGTATGACAAATCAAAGTTTCACGTTTCTTTTTCAGATACTGTAGTCTCAGTCTCTATCTCAGTAGCAGTGCCAGTCGCATCGCATATTTTTGTAATAATTTTATTTTTGGTTCAGTCTGATTGGCGTCCTAAACTATATGGCCAAATGTTAGATGGTGAGCTTTTCGTGTGGGTGTCGGTTCATGCGATTGACATGAAAATATGTAAATGTGCCAGTTTTTTTAAATTAAAGTGAACAAAAATATTATGTACTACTTTAGAGTTTGTGTTAAAATCTCCACACGAAAGCAACTAAAACACAACATCAACTTTTCACTATCACAAAAACAAAAAATTTATAAATTTCATTTTTTTTGTAAATATATTTTAAAAAATTAAACAATATTAGATATATTTTAATTCAGTACACATTTTGCTTGAAATTTTATTTTCACGAATCAATAATTATTAAGCCTTTAACTGATCTCTGTTTTTTATATTTTCACACGTCTTTTTAAAATACTTTCTAAATATATGCACCAGATACTTTGCGTTTCAACAGCATCATTAATACTCCTCTCCTAGTAAAATATTTTGTAACTAGAACATTTGTTAAAAAATAGTCAAGCTTAATAAAATAGTATTTTTTATTTTTTAAGGAATATATAGAACATTTCTGTTTAAAATGCATATGTATCACAAGAATGTAAACAATTATAAATAATATTTATTTACAGATTAAGTTATTAAACAAAAAAATGAAAACAAAATAAAACTACATATAACCATATCAAAATTTTAAAAATATATTTTATATTCAAAAGATAAAAGTGGAAAAATTAATCAGAAAGAGCTACAAGGTAATTAACTTTTATTTTTAAAAGTATAAAATAGAATTAAATGAAATAATTTGAAGATTTTTGCTGTTATTTACACAGATTAGTTTCCGTAAGTATCATCTCTGTTAGAGCATCTCATATTAACCCTTTTTGCAACTAAAGTTTCAAGTACCTGACTTTAAATAAGTTTTCAAAGTTGAAAGTTGTGTGTCATTATTGTTGTTTTTGTATTGCGATAAGTTCCACTCTTAACAATCTACAATCAAAATATAAATATAAAATAATCTAAATTTAACTCAGATGAAAAGGAAAGTAAAAGTATAGTCATATACTAAAAATTTAATAAGCAAAAACAAAAGAAAAAGAGTAAAGTGGTAAAAATTTCAGTCAAATTTGCGAAACCTGTTCAGGTTAAGATACTTTCAATAGTGACAAGTAAAATTTTGTTAAACATAACAGCTGATGAAATATCTGCGATACAAAAACTATAGCCTTATCAATTGTAAGAATTTCACATCAATTAACAAAAGCTCTACCATTTCATTAAAGAAGTTGTGGGAATCTTTTAAGTTATTGTTTATATATTTTGAAATCAATAAATGCGAAATGGTCCATCCTTTCTCCAATATCTAGCAAAAACTAAAACGAATAAAGTTTTTTATATATTTTATATCCGGCTACAATGTTTAATATTTTTTCAATATATTCTATATTTCGACTCTCCTTGAGAATTATCATCAGGATTAGGATCTAAAATTAATAAATATTAATACATATTAATAAAATCTTGTTTTTGGTTCCGTTCTCCTTATTACACTATTGCAATATAGACAACGGAACCAAAAGCATGACGTATAGATATAGAGTCGAAACATAGAATATATAAAAAAAATATTAAACTTTTAATATAAGAAAAAAAAGTAACATATAGCCGAATATAAAATATATAAAAAGACATTATTAAAAAATCAGGTCGCGAAACAAATTCACAATTTAAAACGAATAAAATTAGGAAAAAAAATAGGTGTGTATAGCTAACATCTGCCAGAAATATCCTTATGACTCGCTATCCATACCATGATAAACAATGAATGGACTGATATCTTATTTAAGGATGTAGGACACTTCACATAAATAAATATTTTGAAAAGTAATTTTTTTAATTTAATTGTAAAGTGGAAATAAACAACTTCTGTTTTTAAAACGGTACTGTAATCCGCTAAAAGAAAAGTGGTAGGAAGAAACTCGGTTTTCCAAAAATCCATTAAACAATCTATGTTGTGTCCAGATATGAAGCTATTGTGTAATCTGTTAGCTTCTGTGATTTAATGCCAGTAAAGCATTTTTAGTGGAGTATTTTAAAGTGAAATGACTGAAATCGTATTTAATTATTAATATTACAAAATAATCTAAGAATAAAAGCTTTTTTCTCATTCACTAGAATTGTATTTATTTTCTTTAAATTCAAAATTCTACTCCTCTTAAACAACAAAAGTTGGAACAATAGCACACAAGGAACACGCACAGATGGACTGATACCAAATATAATGACCTGATTCAAACCAATTCACTGAGACTGCATTTATGGCGACAGAGACTGTGTTGATGCAGATCACGCCCTCTTTTACTGTAATAGGTGGCTCATATTTAGAGAAGAGATAATAACCCAGATTGGACAAAAAAAAAACTCAAAAATATAGTGGAAAAGATGATAGCGAACCCAGAGAACTGGCGAACGATAGATTCATATATGATTCAAGTTTTCAGAGCGAAAAAATTAAACCTAGAGAGGAGACAAAGAAACTCAGCTAATAAATGGAGCAAATCCAGAGAAAATGCGGTGAGGTCTGGATGAAGATCGAAAATCACAAGAGCTTGGCTTGGAATGCCATCTTAAAAGAGATCCTGCTCGAAGTAAGACGAAAGCGGTTCTAAGGAGGAGTAATTTTCTCCAAAGAGGGGGTATTTTAATCCGTATACTACATATTAATGTTAAGGAATCGAGCACACCAATCCGACTACAGTCGATCTGAAGATGCATAAAGCATTCCACCTCCTGACCACAAAAATTAAATCCTCTTAAAGAGTCACCTTTTAGTGGCTGTAGTGATGTATTATACTATCTAAAAATGTTACAAATAACATACCTTAAGCTAATAATAACATTAACGATATAAATGCTCTGTTTAATGCAATTTATTTATTAACACTTACAATCATCAAGATTGTTTAACATTCCACTTAGATTACTATGTATGAATGTCAAAATATATTGGTATTATATATGAAGTACTGGAAGCAATGTCAATACATTATAAATGCAAATATTTATACGAACAGCATATAATTTATATACTTGTGCTAGTAAATTTTTAATCGAGTTAAAAATAATTAATAAAAACGATTAATCAGTGCCCAGTCGCGCTAATATCTGTCAACGTGATTAAATAATTAACTTCACAGTACAGCAAATACAGCAAATATGCACCTTAACACATCGAAATTCAAATGTAAATAAAAAGAAAATTTTTGAAATGTGATATAATGGAAAGTAAATGAATAAAAATACAAATCAGACGAAATGCCGTCATCTTCATATTATTAGAAATAAATTCCAAAATAAAGTTGAAACCAAAACAAGAAATGCCATCTCCCGCCAAACAACCGCTGCTAGCAAAAGCTTAATGAAATATTTTGGTTCTGACAGCGCAAAAAAGCGACACAACCAACCCAAGGAATAATCAAAAATTAAACTGTAATAAACTAAAATAAAATTATGTCAGAATAGGTCACAAGTTATTTTCTTATTTCGACAAAGCACGCTTGATAGCTTGATAGCTTGATAATGGAATAAATATACTCGATTGAGTTAATTTGATTTTTATTTCTCATAATTACACAAAATGTGAAGAAATTTCAAAAATTCCTAATATATATGGACATGAAAATTAATAAAATATTTATTGAATGGATTAAATGTATAGTAAAAATATTTATTGATGCATTAAAATTAAATGTTAGTTTATATTTATTTACTTATTTTTATAATTATACGAATATATTTATATTTATACCGACTTACATTAATTGATAGTCGATTGGTTATATTATTAATTATATTAATATATTTTATATATTTTTATTAACAAAGTTAAATACAGCTTATATTTATCAAAGAATATTAAATACGATAATTTTTCAACCAACTTGCTTCCGAAAATAATTCGATTGATGATTGATCACCCGACTTGCTTTCTTCTCGAATGATGTAATACTTGATACTCGTACATATAGTATGAACATATCTATTTAATTATTTATGTAAATTTAAGCTTATATACTACATTATTACATTATAATAGTCTATATCAATAATAGGAAGAAACTCTAAGATCTGCTATTGCAAAGATTTCCCCTACATACGGTAACATAATGGGCCAATAGGCCTAAGTTGATCCCGCAGGAATCGTCGGTATAACCTAACCTATTGCAAAGATTGCTTTTTCAGTCCATCAGTCCTATTTTTAATATTTTTTGAAAGCCTTTAAACAACTCTTTAATAATATAAGCTAATCAAAACCCAGAGAAACCCTTGATCTCAGTGCAAAATAAAAGAGAAAGCAACCAGTCAGGTGACAATTGTACCCGCAGAGAAGCACTTCTAGTGCAGGAAGTACTAAGATAATTGACATCGTTGGTAAAACAATATATATTAAATTGTATTTGAAATAAAACTCTGTTGTTAAAGAAGATAATGTGTTATCAGCGCTGCTGAAAAATTTAGCATTAATTTATACTTCATGAAATGAACTCAGGAATCATATAAAATTACTATATAATGTGCAATTTTAAGCTGTTTGAAGATTCGATCATTTTGAAGTCCAATTAGACTTATGTTAAAAAACTACTGGTAATAAATGGTATATTCTGTTATACGCTAGATTTTTTTACAAATAATATAAAATATACGCAATATTAGAATAAAAATAATGAAATAAATACAAAATATTTACTGATCTTCATTAAAAAAGCAAAATATATAATATTTGGTTGGTTATTTTCTTTTTCTTTTGGTAAGGCTGATTTCTAAAGATAAATATAAAAGTTTAAACTTTCTTAAATTTGGTCGATGCTGCATACGTAACATTAATACGTAAAAACTATACGTATTTTGAATTTATTTACCATAATAATATATAACAAGAATATTTGTAATGTTGATAATAATTTTCATCTTCTTTTATATTTGGTTATTACTATGATCTAAGATATCCACTCAGGCGTGTTGGTCAGTTTTGTTACCATACAAAATTCAAAGGGTTAATAAAATGACTTTGAAGCAATACTGAAACTCAATGATATATTCTAGAAAGTTTATGAAAGCACATTTTTTACCTTTAAAACTCTGTTAGAATCTTTTAACGATCAGTGGTGTATCAGCCAATCCAATATTACTGCTTATTCATATTCTTAATTCTGTTAAGCTCTCCTAATCATTAGCGACTCATGAGCTTACCCACTAAAAGAGCGAGTTTCTTCATCTTCCCAATTACGCTAAGATTTTCTAACCATCAGTGACTCATTAGCCAAACTTCACGGTTATTATTTTTTCATTTTTTTAAATCTGCTAGGATCTCCTGACCATCAGCGACCTTATGGGTTAATATATAGTTTGATATACAGATTTCAGTTATAAATAATATATCTAGAACGGCTAGACTATACAGAAATATTTTTTTATACATATAACATAATAAGAGGAAATTTCTGTAAAATTTTAAGAAGAATTTTGTATTTTAGAAAAACAAGTTTTTGTCATGTCTCAAGACTCTGTTAGTCTTCTTGATACCTCCATATTATTAGACTTATTAGACAATAAGTGAACTGTAGCCTACTAAACAAGATATGTTCTTAAATATTTATTAATTTATTAATTATTTATATTGAATATTATATAAAATATTCATTGTTATTAACCTCTAGGGTCAGTATGAAGATAATATGAGAAATATAATATAATATATTATAATAAAATCACGCATTTTATCACAAAAAGTTTTCGAGATGAGTTTCAGTGCAACTTTTTCAATCATGGGTTTTGTATGTATAAAGAAGGTATTCATAATTTGTCATTTGCAAAATTAGTAGATGCAAGCTAAATATTATTTATTATCTAGCCATTAGAATAATAAGTTTAAACTAGATGCTAAAACGCAAAAAAAAGTAAGAACAAAATGTATATAAAAACAATCAAAATAACTTGGTGACATCATTTTCACTAATCGCCAACTTAAGCATTTCAACAATTGTTAGGACAAGAAACGGTCGTACGGTGTGGAGAGATGCCGTGTGCTGAGCAATGGTGTATGGTATATGGTGTATGGTGTGGTATGGTGTGGTGTGGTGTGGCGTCGGGCTCTTTGGTATGCGATGGATGCGATTGAAAAAGAAGCGTGAAACTGAACAAGTGCCGTAGATATGGCGCTATACGCTTGACAGTGGCTAATAATTATGACGATTTGGCATTTAACATTTGCTGGATTAATTTGCGTTTTATATGCGTGAAACGAAAATTTTTTCATTTTTTATTGCATTCAAACCAAAAATTTATAATATTTGTAACATAAACCAATTCGGAAATAAAGGTGTAAAATCTAGATCGTACAGGGGAAGTATGTTGAGTTTTTTTTTTCAAATGAATTTCTGAATGAATTTTTATTGTACATAATAAGAAATTTAATATCATTTATTTTATATTTAATTTATTAATATATATTTCAATATATATTATTTATTAATATATATTTCATTTAATTTAACATAGTAATAAATTTTAATTTTGTTATAGAATACTAAATTCTTAAAGTATTTTTTTTTCAATAACACACCTATTTCATAAAATGTATTTAATAAAAAAATTAAACTAATGAAGTGCAATATTTATTAAAATATACAAATATTTATTATAGCAATTGCGTGCTTAAATAAATTACTATTGTTAATTTAGATGTTGTTTTTAGTATCTACTACTTATTTTTACGATATTTAACTACTAGATTATGTAATTATTATTGGATGTAAAATTTTTTTATTATACAAATTTTTTTAAGTTACGGCAAACGAATTATTTATACCATAAAAATGATTTTGTTTTTTTTTTATAAATTAATAACATCTGTAAGATTGAAATCATCAAATTATATTATATCATACATCATGATCATATTAATTAATCCTAAACTTTTCTGATCTAATCGGAACTACGGTCGCTGAACACACTATATATGGTTTTGTTAATATCTTACTTTTACAAAACAAAAAAAAAACTTTTACTATTACAAAAAATAAGTAAATTTCTTATAAGAAACAAGAAATTTCTAATAATTAACATATAACTAATAACAAACTTTAACTCTATTATAAAAAACAAATTTAAATTTTCTTTAATTTAAATATATATTTAATTTAATACATTAATTTTGTATATAGTATGAAGGCATTTTTTATAATATTAACAATCAAGTATAAAATTTTATACAATATTATTTATATTAATATTATATTAATACAATTTTATAGAATTTTATATTACATTAATATCAATATAATAATAGATTATATCAATACAATATAATAATTACAATTTAATATATTGTAACTATAACGATTGACGACATTATGCTAAGTCATGCTTAATATTATGAAGTAAGATATAAATTTTTTTAGTCATCTTTAGATATATAAATTTACAAATAAAATATAAGCATATTTAAAAATAAAATAAAAATTAATATTTCCTATGTAATGATGAGATTCTATTAAGTCATATATATGAGAACCGTTTTTAAATTTTTAACAAAATAATCATCTCTTAACCCACTCTAGTTTTCCTAACGATGCTTCAACTTCTTTGATCTTTCAAAATAGTACATTGCATGAATGCCTCCAAAATAGACACCTTTTAATTCTTAATTAATAATTTTTGGCCTCCAAACAAAATGTTCTACTTAAGAATGATATTCATTGATATGTGTAGAATATTCATCGATGAGTTTGATCCATTGATTAGAAATGCAATTCATACATTTTGAGAAATGTGGTTCGATGTTGTGAGCTCGTATATTGTCTGGAGTCTGAATTAAAACTTTCGTTTAGCAAATAAAAACATTTTCGATTAATACGACAGCTAGTTTATAGACCATAATATAGTTACAATAGGGACGGAATCAATCTGATCGTTATAAGCAGTAATATAATTTAAACGATTTCAAATTGTAATAATGTTTATACAAGAATGTATATTTTACAACAACCGATGTGTCGTTATATCGATGCCACTATAAAAGGTTCAAAATTGTATGTGGACAGCATATGGCCAAGTAAATTTGACTTTAAGAAACAGTCGTTATTTAATTTGTCGTTATAAGCAATATCTACTATACTTAGTCTATCAACTTAAGAGTATCGATTGACTACGTCTCCAGGCAGCTGTTTACTATTGATGATAAGAGAAATCCTATACTGAATAGGGTAAGTAATATATCTTATACAAATTTTGAACTAAAAACACGTGTAATGAGGATATAAGTCATTACTGCTTAGGTAGATACATCTCAAATGATAGCAGTAGTGTAAATAGACAATAAAACTAAGAAAACCTAAGAAAAATTTAAGATAATTTTAAAAAATATTTTTAAATCAATTTTCAAACATAAACTTTGATTTTTATATGGAAGTAAGAATTGAAACATACTAGCAACACTAGTCGCCTGTAAGTCCTTTATTAAACACAGTTTTCGTCTAATGTTTTGACCAAATATAATACCCAATATCGATTTTTTATTCATAAAAATTGAATAGAAATCACTTATATTAGTTGGAAATATAAGTGATTTGATCGCAATCTATTGAAGGCATACTAAGCAAATTTTCAGCAAAAAAGCAGAAAACTAGTATCTTTACACAACATATAAATCAGTGAAGCAGAATATCGACTTCATTAGAAAAACCTTTGGAATTAATATATTGGAATCAACTGAAATTATTTGTTATTGCTCTATGTTCCTTGTAAATGTATTTAAAAAATTAAATACATAATGTAAAATCGTTGTTAATCTTTGAACTTACATATGTTAAGATACATTTTATTCTGTTTGCAAAAAAAAAAAAGCAAGATCTATTTAGATTAATTTATATTATTTATATGTCGTATTCTGTACAAAACCGTGATTTCATACTTATTTTTAAGCTCTAATGTATTAATACTCGTACTAGCTTTCTGAATATCAACATTTAGCATTTATTATATAAATTGTATATATAAGGAAATAAAAGTCTAGTATTTGTATTTTTTCCTTATTTGCACATAATAAAATCCTCTAAATTCGAAATGATATCATAAGAACGAACTTGCCCATTAAAAATTTCCTTTTATTATTATTAAATAACTTAAACACCCACGACTTTATAAAGCAATTAATTACGTTAATTATTATTCGTTACTTGAATTAAATAGGAAAAAATAAGTGCAACTATGAGAACTTTATTCATAAAACTAAATAATTTATTTATTAATTGAAGTTTATTTAATGTATCTTACAATAAACTAAGTCAATTAATAAATAACTAATAAGTAATAAATCATTGAGTAATATAATTTGAATTTTTTTATTAAACAATTGTTTATTAATTTTTTTTTATTATATTATGGTATTTAGCTTTCATCACAGATCAGTATAAAAAATTATTAAAATTTAATAATTAAAAAATTAATTAATAAAATTGTATCACATACACTAATCGAGTAAAACTTGATTAGCGAAGACATATAAATTATTTATTTTATTAATGTTATGGAGTTTTACGAGTAAACACCTGTGATTGTAAGTGCAACAAATCTTTATCTTTTTAAAGTTATTAAAATGCAAACTAGTTGCAATTAATTTATAAATATTTAAGCAGTTATGGTAATTAAAGTATTTAATTAATATTTATTATTGTACTTTTTTATGAAACCCTTGCATTTATAATTCAAATTAGTTTATTATTAAGTTATTAAATTATTGTTTTGTGTTGAAATAAAACAAAGGTACTTTACGTACTCAATTTCAAATTTTTATTTAAATTATTTTACATTTTATAAGGGCATCTGTCCCCATTTTTAAGACTTATAATTATGAAGTAAAACTTCGAATCACTAGAAAATAAAAGCAAATACTACTCTTACCAAAAGCACGCGTATTATAACGTACGCTAAAATGATCAACATTTGTTCAAACATTTATATAAATAGGCCGCATTAAATAAAGGGATGTCTGAAAATCTCCATAAAACACGTAAGCACTCAACAACACCTGTTTCTTAATTTGAAAGTTGAAGAATCGACGGATCAGTTTTAACATCTTCAAGACGACCAGAAGTAATTACGACTCGACATAACAACGAAATAAACAAATTTATACCCCGCGCAAATTCCAGATACTAATATGGATGAATACGGAAATGGACTGATAAAGCATCGTCTTCTGAAGAGATATGCCCCCAAGATGGGTTTAGCTAGGAAGACAATTGCGATAAATGCAACATAACTGTATTTATCAAAGGAAACTTTAGAGTACATGATGTCAGCAGGTCTAGGATTGTTAAGTTATTAAGGTATACAACGAAAAATAAAATAAGACATATTAAGATTATTTAGATGGGCCGTAGAAAATGATTGATGAATCCTGCTTCGCCCTTATTATAGGAAATTCTACACAGTCCACTTATCGGAACACGACACTACTGATCACTGTCTCTCTGTCTTTTTCTCTCACTGTCTCTCTTATAACAGCTTATAACAGTAAGCACAGCAACAATTACATTATTTACAGCAACATCAGCAAAACCAACAACATCAGCAATATTCAACAACACATTAACAATAACAACATCATTAGCAATCATATTAACCGCAGCAACATCGTCAGCAGCAGCAACAACAAGAACATTAACAACAACAATCACGATGACACCTATATTATGAGCAACTTCGAAAATCACTACGGCAATAACATTAACTGCATAGACAGTATTAACAATTATAACATATAACAATAATAATAATAATAATAATATATATACTACATCGACAACGACTGCAACATTACTAACAATTATTGTAATAATAAAAACAACGACTACCAATTACATTAACAACAACAACAACAACAACAGCAGCAGCAGCAGCAACATTAGTAACAGCAGCAACATGAGCACTAACAACTACATTAGCAGTAACAACAACATTAGCGGTAACAACATTAGTAGCAGCAACAACATTTAAAACATTACAACTTTAGTGACAACAACAATGTAAATAGCAACAACAATATTAGCAGCAGCAATAACAATCTTAGCAGCAACAATAACATTAGCAGTACCAAAAATAGCCGTTATAACAGTAACGATTGCAACCAAAACATATTATTTTCAGTAGAAAAAAAACAAGGGGAAAGGTTTTTTTTGTAATAGAGCTTAATAGAAGTTTAATTTTTTTTTTTAAAAATATTCCTTATTATTAGGAATTAACTAAGATAAGAACAAAAAGCTCCCTTGTCTTTAACTTTTTTACGATATACCAGAGTAAAAGCGGTTTTTTAATAAATAAAATTTTCCCAAACAAATCTTATAATTTATATTTTCTGATAGAATTTTAAAGATATACCACTGTTAGATCTAATTGTTGTCGGTGGGGGCTTGTATATTATATAGTGGTTCATTGGCAGAATAGAATCTTTTTTTATGTAGTAAGTATATTGTCAAAGAATGAATCACGTTATTTACGCTGCAGAATTTACTGAAGTGTCATGATAAGACATAACGGATGGGAATAACTTGAGGGTATTGAGGTCTTAAAAGGAAAATCAACTACCGCACTTTATATCTCCCTAACTTCACATTGAGTGTTTTATGCTGATGTTATTTTTGTCATGCACCCATAATTATGTCGCAGTCATATTTTTTAAAAGGAGCAATTTACGAAATAACAAAACGAAAAACAATATTATAAAATATTTTATTTAACAATAACAATAACGAATAACAATATTATAAAATGTTTTACTTAACAATAACAATAACAATAACGAAAGACATTTAAAATTAATTTTTCGTTGCACACAGTTCTCAATCGAATATACAGCATATTGTGTTACTCAGTCCATAATATCCGTCCATTACTTTTACCGTATCTTATATACTTTTATTGGCTCTTCTTAAGAATTTTCTTATGTCTGCCCACACTCATTGATTTTCCTTACTTTTGGGGTAAATTGTAAAACACAAGACTTTTTAAGAAACCACTTCATTTCCTACCATATGCAGCAAACCAAATGCCGATACTTAACATTTTATAGCAATTTGTTGACAAACTCATGTAAATTGATGTAAAGAAATATGTCTGCCAAAGGCTCACCTGTCTTCCGTGATAATATCTGACACTTTTCGAATTCACCTTCCACAGAACTCCTACTGATTTTAAACGTAAAATAACAACAATAAAATAACTTTACCAGAGTTTCATATCTTGCGCAGTTTACTCTTTCTAACACTTTTTTTAAAAATTTGGTAGCGAAGCGAGAGGAACTCGTTTTATGAATGAAGTGTAGGTATTTTAGTGCATATTTTACGATTATTTAACAAAACATCTTAAATATTTGAATATCATTAAAAAAAATTGTAATCAATGATAAGATAAGCACGTATATATAACTCATAACATAACTGTATATATATTTTAATTTAAGAAAAAAAATCTTTATGTAAAATACACATTTTACCTTATTTTTGAAGAATGTTCTTTTCTGCAAAAATATACTGCAATTTTTTTCACCTTTTTTGTTTTTAATGGTTACAAAAGAAGTTTGCTTTACCAATATACAATTTTATAACTTTTTAAAATTAATATACATATATCTATATAAGGACATATGTATGTTTACATATTTATATAAATTTTTATATCAAATTAAACATTTATTTTATGAGTAGTTTTTTTTTTCCATAAATTTTGCGTAAAAAATGATTTCTTAATTTCTTTTAGGATGTTAACACTCATACATATATAGAAACACGCACTTGACCACAACAGTACTTAACACACTAGCCCGAACATCTAATCCGCTTGCATGAACGCCCTACCTTCTTCACTGCAAGTTTTCTACTTATTTATTTATTTTTTCTAAGCAACGTCCGCAACCCAAATGTTCATCCAAAGCAAGCGAATTTCGAATTGATTTCATGACTATTTCAACCACTTCGCTAAACAATTTTTACGGCGAATTTGTTTATACCGGCTTTTAATTTGGCATCACTTAAATATTTCACAGCATTTGACGCATGGTTGTAATTACGTAAACGATTTAAGCTTATATATCAAACTTAACGAAAAAAAATTTTTTTGAAAAATTATATCTATTTAAATAGTTTTCAAGAAGAATTAGTAAAATTAAATTGTGGAGTAAAATCATTAATACCTCTCTGAAAAATTAAATTACACCCAAAGTACAAAAACGCTTTTAAGTAAAAAAATGTAAAGGTAAGATCTTCTTATATTATTAAGTGTTCCTCAAATAAACAATTCATTTTAGAAACATTTAATTGAAATATGTTATTATTCCTTAAGCATATTCTCTTCTCCGTCAGTACACATTACAGTAATCATATAATTCATTATTTATTTAAAGTGTTATAAAAATATTTACTATCACTTCTTTCATGACTGTAACATATTTAAAAAAAAAAGGAAAATGTTTTCAAATTCCTAATGTTATCCTTTTTATTAACAAAAAATTTTTCACTTAAATATATTTTACGTTAATATTTATACAAATTAAATATAAGTTATTTTTGTAAAACTCACTCTTACAGAATCGATTTTCTTATCATTTTTTATCCAAAATTGCAAAATTTAAACAACTTATTATTATAGGATATGAAACGTTATGATATGATATATTAATGTATTGCAATTTAATAATTTTGCGTTTGCTAATAATTTAATTTAACAAAATATTTTGTTCCAATACTTTTATAACTATTTGTCAATTCGAATAGATATCACCTAAGTTTAGGCAAAATATAGACACAGCTGCCATATATTTCTAATAATTTTTTTTCATAGATTTTGGTAGTCAAATGGATCTGAGTGAGATTACTTCTACAAGTATTATTCATTTCAATAGTCTAATATTTTTTGAAATCGAAATGTTTTTATAACTCAACAAAAACAAAACTATTACTCAGCTACAAATTTTCATTTTTTCTAACGAACAATTACTTATTTGAAAAGTCATAAAAGTTTTGGCTTTTAATTAATAACAGTTTATAATTACGAATACTTATTAACTTCAAGTACAATAATAATAAACATAATTAGTTGTTCAATAAGTTGTCGCCTGCAATTTATTCTTTAATAGTAGAACTGAATTTTGAACTACTTAAATATTTCATTAAAAACTGTATTCATTATCAATTCATTCATTCATCCATAACAAACTATTTGTAGCTGAACGGAAATTTAAAAACAATTAAAATGCAAAATTCGTATCAAAACGCTTAATGTGCTAAGTAAATCTGATCCTTTAAAAACGATGAATCGTAAGTAGATAGTTCACTAGCTATTTAGTTGTAACATTCTTAGACTGAAAATCTCTTCTGAATATTCCCATTGTGGAGATAAAATACTAGAAATAATTTAATTGTTCCTCTACAGCTTCCCAGCTCTAGTTAAAACTAGGTTAACTTCATAGGCAAATATATGTTTAGCATCTCACAGAGCCTTAATATAGTTTTATAAGTAAAATATTTAAAGTTCTGGTAATCCAGTTGAAGTGTAAAGGACATTTAAAAACTGCTTCAACGCCTAAATTGTGAAGCACTGTAAGCAAATTTTTAGTTTCAAAAAGCTGTTTAAATAATCGGTCACATTATGTATTCGAATGAAACAATCGTGCCTTTTGTTAGCAACTGTTAGTGTGTTTTATAAAGAATAAAAAATTTATCATGGTGATTATTTATATCCGATCTGCAAACCTATTACACGATTAAAAATGTATATAGAATAAAATAAACAAATATTGAATACAGGCTGATTAGATGATGATAGATGTTTTTTAACTCCGCAATGTTCAATGAGAAACACTATGACAAGTCGGATGCCTTTTCTGTTCAGCTTTCTCGTTTCCCTCAAATCCGCTGTGTCTTATGATCCCTATTAAGTGGACCCAGTTCCTTCTAGTAAGATCTTTGAGAGGTTGAAAGCAATCCCTTATTAATTTTATAGTCACCCGAGGTGAGCTTAGTGCTAGGAATGCTGATTTGCTATAAAAAATATATTTTTATATATGTTTTTTCCCTTATTGGCTTTCTTTTTATATTCCCTTAGACATAGTTCAATTGCGTATACAGGTTGAGTTTGCAGATTATAACGATAATTCTAATTGAGCCACTTAGACGTATTGGCCCATTGCGTTAACGTCTTAAGTTCGAAATTTTTAAACCATCTTTAATAAAATTCACCAAGATAATAAACCGCTAACATATATTTCTTTAAAAAAACTTTTATATTAAATACCATCTACATTATCTTCTGATGTTATTTTACAATACATATAAAAAATTGATAATATAACAAATAGAATGTATTTTCTTAGATTAAATGAACATTTGTTTCATTACAAATTACACAACATATACACAAACATATTTTTGTTTGAACCATTAAATTCTTTTATATTTAATCGATTTTAGATTTCACCCTTAAAAATCCTTTTTGCTCCCCGCAATGCGCTAACAAATTAAACTTGCTGACCTATTTAATAAAATCCATGGATACATTGAATTTACATTACATTGCACAATATCAATTGTTGCTGTATCATAATTTCTTGCCTCAGTTAATCACATCACAGTTAAGGAGTTTGAAGAAATTACTCCTGATATGGAAAAAGAAATTTTACAAGTACGATAATATTTAAAATCCAATATATTTTTATAAAAACTTATATATTTTTATAATAAAAATTAATATTTTTAAAATAAAAATTAATATTTTTATTTAAAGGAAAAAAGAACTATCTCCTATGTGGAAAAAGCATTTGAAGAAATTATGCAGAAACCTTTTATAAGTGAGGTTATTATTCTAAATAAAAATGGTAATCCCATAAAAACAACAATGGAGAGAAACGTTGCTATCCGGCATGCCGGGTTATATGAAACATTACGTCAAAGAGCTGAAAAAATCGTAAAACAATTTAAAACTTCCGATGAAATAATGATGTTTCACATTCGCACAAAAGACCACGAAGTCATCATTTGTCCAGATGGAAAAATTACGGTGATCGTAATCCAGAAACCTATTGATGGCATGATGTTATAAATCTATTAAAAATCTTTAAAATACATTTATTTTTATAATAAAATCACATTAGTTAATTTTTTATATTTATATTATACTAAATATTATAAAAAAATTTAAAAAAGTTTCTTATAATAATTTATAATAGTTTCTATTATAATAATTTTTTTTATTGAAGGATTAGTTTTATTAAACAAAAATTTTAATAAATATATATATATATATAAATACATTATGTTCATACATACATACGGTTTGTAATGGTTACTTGTGATGTGATTTATAAGATAAATTTGTATTTAATACAAACTACTCTTCACGACTTCTTAAAAGAAAATTATATCAATATATCGCAGAATCTTGATTAATAAAAAAATATAGAATTTTTATTACATTGTTTAATAGGCAGCAAGGCCAACAATAACATATTATTTAAAGGAACAATGATATACTTCGACCTGTTCAATTAATAATGCTAAGTAACAACTAGATTATTTACAATAATAAAGTAGTCTTCATAAAGCATACATAAGTTCCTATTGTGACTTAACGATGACAATGGTCTTCTAGGCCTGAGTTATCATCGTAATGACTTAAAACTAATTGTTACTCACCATAACTGTACTACGAATCTTTTGCTTAGAAAATATTTTAAATTCAGTCAAGCGTTCCTGAACTAAAATTAAGTAACAACATAATGATTTTGTGTGATCTATAGATCATATAACATTAATGTCTCGATTTTCAAAGAAATTATTCCAAAATCTGCCTATAAATATAAAATATTCAAGCCATTCACTACTATTACACTTTGACTAGTAACTATTATTAGTTAGAGAACAACATTTATTAGTTAACAACTATTTAGACTAACAGAGAAATAAGATTTTTTTTATGCAGCTGATAGAACTTTAATAATCTTTTATAAATTTCACTTAAAAATATATCACATAAAAACATTAAATATATAATTGAGATATATATATTGAATTCTTTAACTTCTAGGAGTATAGGGCCGCAAAATATATGAAATCATTTATATACATTTTATATATCAATTACATATTCAATTAATAAAAACAAAGGTTTTATTAAATACTTATTTTATTAATAAAGAGCTTATTTATAATGAAAGCTCTTTTGTACGGTAAATTATCCTCATTAGTGCTTATAATGAGCTAAACCGCCTAAATAAGGTAATGTGAATATGTTATAAATTAGATGCTCTTCTCAGAAGATGCTCTTACAATTACAATATTAATTATACATACCACAAAGTCATGTCAATAAATAAGTTGAACTTTCTCAATAGTAAAAATTAAAAGAAAACTATTTATATTGAAGAATCAGTTAAAATTGTATTTAAATAACTCTTAATTTCATATTTCTTTTGCATGATTAACTATATCGTTCAAATTTACTATATTTCATATTTACATTTTCATATCTATATTTTACTATATTATTTCATTTTTAATAGAACACTAACATATAATAATTTATATTATAAGAAATGAAAATTCGTTAAAGACTTTCCTTATGATATACATATTGAAAAATTGTTTATATTTTTTAATTTTTTTCACAGATGATCAGATAAAATATAATAAGAATACTCTTCTTTGGATTCCTTTGGATCTTTTTCCTAAATTTTTAATATTAGGCGTTCTGCAAATTGTGTATTTGTTAAAAAAATAAATTTTATAAATTATAAAATTTTATAAATTAGTTTATAAAAAAGTTTATAAATTAAACTTTAATCATATCATTAACAGTTTTGATACGCTTGTCCAAAACAATTATTTTATCCTTGAATAAATTTCATTTTCTTCTTTTATATACATATGTCAAAATAAAATTTTTGTTTTGGCAGCACTTACTGTTGTCATTTACTTGAAACTTTTTTTGTGTTCGTTTTCTGTGTTTAGTCGATGACGATATTGCTTTCCCATTTAGTGATTTAACAAATTGGTGTTAAGCTTTTTGATATTTAATCAAATCAACACGAGATGGTAAGTACTTTAAAATAATTTTAATTTTGAATGGTAATAAACCTAACTTTATATATAGTCACAAGAAGTAGAAGAAACCTTAAAACGTATACAGGCACACAAGGGTGTAGTTGGTACTATTGTTGTTAACAACGAAGGTAACAGATGACTAAATATACAAAAGATTTATAAAAATTAAAGATTATTTTCTTTAATTAGGAATACCAGTTAAGTCGACTTTAGATAACACAACTACTGTGCAATATGCCGGATTAATAAGTTTGTTGGCTGAGAAAGCTCGTGGTGTAGTACGTGATTTGGATCCTTCAAATGATTTAACATTCCTTCGTCTGCGTTCCAAAAAACATGAAATAATGGTTGCTCCAGATAAAGATTTTATTCTTATTGTTATTCAAAATCCAACTGATTAACTCAAAAACTAAAAGTATATATATTTCAAATTTAATTTGTAAGTTAAAATAAAATTAATAATGTTTAATAAACTTTAATTGAAAGTTATATTAGAATTATGTTAATGATTTAAAAATGAGTTTAACAATTAATATTATTACTGAATGTGAAAAATGTTGTATATAAACTACGTCAGTTGTTGGAGAAAAGCGGGTCTTAGAAATTATTGGGAAGATCTTATATTACCTCTTGTTTAAAATTATTAAAGTTGTTTTGATGACGCAGACCTTGTAGAAATAATTATTTAGAATACATTGTCTATATTTAAGAAATTCAGTAGGTTATATTCCCATGAACAGGTTGAATAGAGCTGCAACTCCAAATCATTCATTATCCATTCAGTCAATATTTCAATGAAAATTCTTGAGAATAGTATAGTATAATATAATTCAATCTATGTGGATATTAGTTTCGAAACAAACAGAAAAAATATATCTAATAATAGTTTTATAGAACATATTCTATTTTTAACAGTATCAGAGTTTAAATAGCTAGATTAAATACAAACAGCAAACTTAACACTGCATTATCAGAATCTCTTGTTTTAATCGAAATTACTATCTGGACAAACTATCTATTCTGAATAAAATATATATAAACTCATAACATTGATCGTACGACACTACGAAAAATATATGGGACCATTCACTTCAAAAACGGGCTACATATAATTGGTTTTAGTGACCAGTCGAATGCTGTGAATGATTTCTAAAATTTTATATAAACGCACAGTGTTTGCATTGGTTGTGATAAGTAGTCAGTCAAAACAGGTTCGAGGAGTTGAGGATGTTATAGACGAGCTATGAATCAAAATTGCCCGCTCGGAAAGTACAAGAAATTTTATAATATTAAAGATACAGTAGTTTTTGAAACATATCAGGCTAAGAAATTAAATAAACAAGATATAATTTATTGCGAGACCTTATTATATTAAATTTATTTATTGTAAACGAAGTAAGAACGATTTTTGGAAAAAAACAAATATATATCAATTAAAATCTAATCATTTAAGAAATGAACATATTAATTACAAAAATAAGTATTAGAGCATTTTTCTGAGTGTAAATCATGATATAGACGATGCTTCATGTATGCAAACCAAGTATACGTGCTACCAAATCACACTCTGTATGCGTGCTACCAAATCGCATTGTGTGTGCGTGTATATTCAAGTATGTATAGCAAATTTCGGTCTGCCGACATGAATACGATAAATTAAAACTGTTCAATTGTTGTTTAAGTCTGCACAAATATCTGCTTGAGTATAACGAATACATGTCTGCATTATTTGAGAATTTTGGTGAGCATCGGACGGGCGCAGATCGCGGAAATAAATTATTGAATAGTAATAAATAGTGAAATTTGAAAAGAAGTGCTAAAGACATTTATTTTGTTAAAAAAACATTATTTTTTGCGAATAGAAATATTAAAATGGCTCTTCCACATACCAATATTTTTAGGGAATTAATTGAAGACTACAAAAGCAAACGGTGTTTGTGGGAAGTGAAAAATGACGCTTATAAAAATAAATACTTAAAATCGCAAGCGTGGAATAAGTTATTACGAAGGTACAAAGAAACTTTTCCAGATGCCACATTAGGAGATTTAAAAAAAAAAATTAATGGTATGCGGAATTGCTATAGGCGAGAACTCAATAAAGTAAAAAAAAGTAAAAAGTCTGGTGCTGGTGCGGTAAATTTGTATGTGCCAACATTATGGTATTATAAAGATCTTCAATTTTTACAGGAGCATGAGTGCCAAGTCACAGATGTAGGCACTTCGGATATTAAGCAGCTGGAAGATAAGGTAAATGATATCAGAAAATGATTTTTCATTTCAAAGTCTTGATTTTTTATGTCAATGTGTATAACAAAATTAAAGTGTACATTAAAGTAGGATACTGAATTTCGGAATTCCCAAGTTCGTATTGGTCATATTGCGACGGCACTGTTCCTTTTTCATTGAAGTAGTTTTTTTACATATTACAGAAATATCCTTTGGTAATTAAGTACAGCTTCACCAAAATGCCAGTTTCAATTTTGCTGTCTGGATATATTCTATATCGACACTGTCTCCAAGATAATGTCTTGAATTTTTACGTATTTAGAAGTTATGCAGATAGCAGCAAGTCATAGCAGTAACTACAATTTTATGTGGGTTTACATTACTACTTTGGTGAGCATGCAAAATCGATTTATTAAAATCCCAAAGGCGTTCTCCATTTCTCGTCTTGCTCTGGACAATCTGTAAATAAATACATGGTTTTCATCGCTTATATGTATGTGACTGTAAGGTTTCGTTAAATTCTCAAATATCGGGGAATTCATCATCTCCAATAAAAATAAAAAGTAACATATTTTCGTTAAATAAAATCGCATCTGGATTGAAAATGGGGCTAGTTCGTTTTAATCGAGTTTTTGCTTAAATTTCATTTTTGAGAATATTTCAAAATCAGATGCCCTCCATTTGGCCCCACATCGACAGCAAAAATTTATAATTTAAGTTTACAATAGCCATTGAAATGTTGAAATAAATAATAAGACTCTGCTCCTAGTGGTTTTTTATTTCTATATTTTCTATATGTTATGTATATAAATTTCTTTTAATGCAGTAAACAAATGGTTTTCTTTATTTTTATATTAAACTGTTAATTATATTTCAGACTACTTATGAACCGCCCCGTAAAAGGAAAATGCATCACACAGATTTTTTAGCAAAAGCTGTACAGCATCACCAAGCACAACGTGAAAACACTACAAGAGACGATGCTGACATTTATAGACAATCTTGGTCAGCAACATACCGCAAATTATCATATGAACAACAAATACTCGCCAAGCTGGGAATAGAGAAGCTGCTCGCGGACGGACAAATGAATAAACTGACTTACGAGTCAGTAGCATATATTGGAATTCCTCCACAAACAATAGCAGCACCATGGCAATAAAGTTATGCTGTAACACTAAGCCAGGATCCACTTGTGCAGAGACAAGTTCGAATTATGCTTTCGCCATACTCAACCCATACTTGAAGTTCAGCAATTAGTCCAAGAGGGGTCTATATTAATTCAAGTAGCCCATTAATGACTCCCTGGTCAACACTCGATTCTGAGACATCAAATTTATCAATTATATTTTCACATTTAATTACTTTTATATTTTATTAAAATTTGAATAATTAATTAAAATAATAAATGTTCCTGTTTATATTTGATTTACCTGAATATATGCTTTCAATCTTGTTCTTATGACATCTCAGATTTCAATAACTATATTACTTAAACTATATAGAGATATCGCAGTCAAGAATATTAAGTCCTGAAAAGTTCCCCACGAAGCCAAAAATTCGAAATAGCTATTCTCGTGAATGGGTCATGTTTTATAATGAAAGGTTGCAACATAGAAAATAATTCATTATTGTTAATACCCATTCTTAAAAAAATTTTTAAATTTCCAATACAAATAGTCTCTAATTTATTCAGAAGCTAGACATGGGAAAATTTTTTTCGCTTTTGCAGAGAAAAATATATACGTATATGTTATTTATCTAAAAAAATTATTTTTAAATATTTTAATGATACAATTTCATTATAAGAAACACTAAAATTAAAAATTTTTGAAATTAATTTTGATATTTTCAAGAACGACCAACTTAGTATTGTTATATATATATACCATATTTTGTTATACATCTATGCGTATACAACTGCACTTATATACATATGTAATTTATTTTTAATTTTATAAGTTTTAAAATAATATAGCTTGTATAATGTTAGTAGATATGATAATTAAAAATTATTTTTAATTTTAAAATAAAATTTTCTTATACAATATCTTCTAATATTATATCTACAATATCTATAATATTTACTTTCTTATCATCTACTAAACTAATTTATGAATGTAGTAGATGTGTCAATTGATCATACGAAACATTTAATACCAATTTTAAAATTTAATTTACTCCTTAAAATACAACCATGCACTTAAAAATTCATCTCAACAAAATGAGTTTTTTCAGTTCTGTGTTTGCTGGTCGAGCTGCTTAAACGCTGTCGGGAACGGAAAATATTTTCAAATAAAAATTAAAAATAGACTTGCAAAAAATTGTTCAGAATTTAATAAAACTTGAAATAAATATTAAAACAATAACTAAAATTGAATAATAAGGTAATTTATTTTGGAAAAATTTTATATATCGTAAATGAACAAAAGCTACGCACAAAGATAATTTTTGTTCCTCGTAACGTGTATATAAACGTTCATAAATACAGCATTAAGCAAGCATATGTAAAGTGTATATCAGCAGTTTTATATATATATATGTATATAAATAAGTATATAAGCGTCCGGTAACGAAGCTCAGCCAAGCAGAGCATCGACAAAAAAATTACTCATTGTGCTGTCGTGTTTGAGTGAAAGTAATGAGTAAATGTGTTTTAAAATATTAAATTTCTGATATTAATAAATATATTCAGTGAAGAGAAAAGAATACAAAATTAATATTGAAAGTTTAAATAAAAAATTAACAATTTATAATTTTGTTTAATAAAAGATAAAATTTTTCGTGACGAAAACATTTCCTTTTGTTAGAAGACTTCCCCTTCAGATTATTAATTATTTACAGATACCTCAAACATGTTTTGTGTGAGTATATAAGCCAGTTTTGTACATAAATGATTACATATAGTGTTTTTGTGGTATTGCTGTTTTATGAAATTCAAGATAATGTATACATATATATATTTTTCATTAAAAATGTAATCTATAAAATACAAAGTTAATATAAATATTATTCATTGTTTGTGATATCGAAATAATTTATTAATTTTAATTTATTCGTACCATCTTTTATTTAGTATTGTAACATTCATGTATGTACATACATATGCATCATCCCTTCCTTTTTTAAAAAACATTGATGCGTTGCTTCCTTGTTCGCATGCGGTAATATCTCGTTTTCGTTGGAAGGGTAACAGAAGATAAAAAGCAGAACCCGTTTCTGATTTTATTTTTTACTTCTGCACATTGACATGCAACGAAAGCCAATATAATTAAAATTATAAATAATCCGATGTATATCATTTTATATCTGTTTAATATAAAAAAGGAATAGCACAATAATGTAAAAATAAAAAAGTGAAAATTCAAGTCTGAAATGTGATTAACGTTTCGCAAAAATTATTATGAAGCCTACGCCCAAAAGCATTAAAAAACCTATATTTTCAAAAGAAATACTTTATACTTTATTAGTAACCTGAATACATCTATGATTGAAATTTCTAAATTCCAAGAACGCACAAATCACATACGCTGATATTTTGCCAGGTGCATAATATGTCCCTTATCAACAATAAAAGAAGAGTGGTCCTCCCATAAAAAACATGAGAAAAATAGCTTCAGTTTAACCAAACTTTTAATACCCTTAACACAAATGTTGTTGAGTTCAATATAATCGTTTGTTGTTCAATTATTAAATTTTTTTCAGGTATATTTAAATTTTCATGAAAAAATACAGAATATATTTCAATTTAACGAGGACATTAGAATTTGTAGTGAGACCACCTATCTGTAATTATTTTAGTCGCGGATTTGTTGCATTTAACGCATGTTACTTTCAAATAGTTGACCTTACCATAATTACCTTTTTTTAAAATGCTCTGTTTACCTAAGATTCCACGGATGTCAAGATCGACCTGGTAAAACTGCTAAAAAGAGTTACCAGTCAGGTAACTACAACTAAATCGAAATCTGCTCAGTACTACGGTATCAGTAGTGACGAGTCACTGTGTTAGGAAGATATGCTCTGAGACATTACCTAGGTTTTTTTTATTATTACTGGGCTTAGGTCGTTGATTTCATTGTATACTACAGTTGGTCTACGGAGTAGACCCAAATATCTTTAATATAAATAATTTTTTATAAAAATTAAAATACAATTAAAAATTTAACACATATATAAAGGTGTAATTTTTTAATAAAAAAAAATGTTTTTAATTTTTTTATGTTAAATTACCGACCTAAGTCCACTAATAATAAAAAAACGTATTGAATATTGATCGTAATAACAATTTATTAGACAGAGTCTACCCTATAATGACTTTTATCGCCGTTGTGGTTCTGCGGATGCGTTTCTACTCCACCTTATATGTCAGTTCCCTTGATTGGCTAAGAGAGTTTTACAATCTTACTGACCTGGTATAGCTGTCATTTTGTACAATTAAGAACTTGGTCTAGTTTATATACTTGTCTGGTTGATTCACTTTCACATGAATGGGGGAAACATGCCCGTCGGCGTTGTTAGTACACTGATCTCTAGTCTGTGTATAAACGACGCTACTCCGTAGTAACACATCGGGCCATTATTTGAGCTAAAGTGCGCTTTGGATACAAGGTCGCCACTCCAACCTAACTTAAGATTTCACCTTATACATGTGTATTTATAAATATAATCTCATTTTTGACATTTATTTATCATTGGATATAATCAAAGGATATAATCAATAAATTTTATGTCTTTATTTTATATACAAATTTGTTTGTATAAAAATTATATATGATAATGACACTCGCAGATTCTGCGTTTACCCGTTAAGATATTTAAGGAAGGTAGATATTACGCTTCGCTTGAAAATGTGGAGATTGGTGAATTATTTTAGTGTTGATTAATGATGGGTACAGAAATAACTTTAACAGTGTGACTTTTTTTTCAACTTTCACTATGGGACTCCTAACCCTATTATTATCACTAGAAAAAAGCCATAGGTCAGGCAGCAAAGGCGATTCTGCTACAAATTAGATTAGGATACAGCCAATATTGAATATTTACTTATCGTAAATAAACCATTGACCATAATGACAGCTCTTTACTGTTTGACGTCCAACCGTTTACTTATCACTGCATAGATAATCTTGTTTTATGACTCTATCTTATTAGGTTTTTGAACTTTAGTTCAGCATGATTTCATATTTCTTCATTTTATTGAAGAATTATTCAATTCCTTTTCTTTTTGGTTTATAATTTTTTTGTTGTTGTATCCTGTGGAGATCTATGTATCAGATAACATAAAAAGAATTATAAATACGAATACATGGGTTGGGCAAAGAAAGTGCGAAAGAGTATTGGATTATTTGAGAACAACTGCGGATTATAGATGGGTAAGAAAGCTATCTTTTTTAATAGAATGTAGCGAAAGATCAATTTCATTAAATTAGTGTGTGCATTGGGGCATAAAAACAAATGTACACCATCATGGAAAGTAGATCATGAACATCTGTTAAGGCACACATTGACTTATTTATACGTGACAATTAATTATTTAGCGCGTGGCTATATCCTAATATCTATTAAACTAGGACAGTTATTGCTGCAAGGGTAAGGCGTCACTCTTCTCTGAGTATATTAGGCGCAGACCTATTACGAACCTTGTTATTTTATAACTATAGACCACATTTATTAAATAATATAGCAATAGCTGTGAAAAATTTTTATTATCTTTTTTTGAGTACCATTGATAATAATTTCAAGCAAATACATATGTTTCTATACACCGACTACAATTTATTAAGTGTTCACAGTTCCTTCAAAAATATTACCTTATGTTTTATTTGCTCTTTTTTGTCTGTTTTCTGATCTAGAGATTTGAATAAATTTATTTTTTTTAATTCACTATTTGATAAACTTTTCATAAAATGTTTTCGATATACTGAGTCATTTTTATCATATATAATATGGCGTCATTATTGCGAAAAGTTTTAAACTTTCATATTCCACTTCTGTGATCTCCTTAATTGTGATCAGTGCCTCTATGACTTCATTATTAAATATTGCAGATGTTAAAAGTAACAAATATTTTGTGTTATGCTAATGGTTCAGTATTAGTATTAAAAAAATTGAAATATTTGACATAAGATACTCTTATCATAAAATTGTTTCAACATAAAATATATTTTTTATTTTTTACATAAATATTTAATCAATTTTATATATTATTATTGTGAAATTGCAACTGGGAATGAATATGAAAAATGTAAGTGAATCATTGTTTCATCAACCTTTTGGTCATATGATGATAAATACTATCACTGTTAAAAACGATGTCGTCATCTTATTTGTCTATTTTATGAAAACATTTTTTAAATCGAATTTCCTTTTAAAATGTAAGCTTTGTCTTCTTTCTCATTTATTTTCTTGCAAATTTCTTTAAACAAAATTCATAATATACTATATTTATTTCAACAAATATAGTATAAATACTTTTTAAAAAGTTAAATATTTAAATAGGCGTATATAGTATATACAAAGCGTATTCGAAAATTTGTGTGCTCTACATTGAAAGAAACTTTAATATTTTTAATTTAATTTTTCACATAGTATCCTCCCAACTTGGTAAACTTTTTCCAACAATATTGCAAATTTTTAACACCTTTAAATTTTGTATTTGACTTCAAATTATCTATTTAAGCCAGAAATACTTGTTCACTTGATGAATGCATTTGCCTTCTCCAGCGCATATTAGGTTGATTAATTAATTCATAACGGAATTCATGATTTTTAGTCAAGGTGTCTGCCAATCATTTTTGTTTTCCAAATGCTGAATTTATTGTGCGATTGTTTTTAAGGTAGGAAATCATGACCATAAAACAGTAGCCATAGCTAGAAAGTCTATTTTGATACTTTTTGGTACTCGTAGTATAGTGGTAGATCCACATTTTGTCAATACTTATGTTTTTCTTTATTTAAGCAGCTTAGAGGTTCTTGGTTTAAGGTTAGCAAATCTTATCTAATATGCGGAAAACTTTCTCATACCAATTCTTATTTCCAATCGACATTCCTAAAGCTACAGCAAACACACTGATTTTTATTCAAAGACAATACAATAGCATTTAATGTACTATATTTCATGTTTTCATTAACGGCTAGAGGTTTTGGACAACTAAAACGATCTTTATCAACTGAGTTGATACACCTAAGCTTAAAGCTATTCTCACAATCTTTCACGTTTGCATTTTTCTCATTGTTTTTAAACACATAATTCATATAAAGTCGGCCGATGTAAGAAATTAATAAAAATAATTACTATAGCTATAGTTAGATGTTGTTTCAGGGTTTCATTTTAAAACATCACTCGTAAAGAGATTAACAATATGTTCTCAGTAAACTTTTTTATTTTAATTTAAGATGATAAAATATCCTTTAGTCGACTTTTAATAAATAGCATATCAAGCCATAGTTTCAGGTTTTTGTTTTGTAATTGCTGAAATGATAGAATTTGTTTCGTGATAGGAGCAGACAACTCTTTTTGTGTCATTATATATGTAAGATCTATCAGTAAATTGCTTTCTTTTCCTGCACTGAAAACTTCTGTCTCTTTCAATATTCTCTGCAGAAATGTGAATATTAAGTTTTTATCATAGTTTAAATGAAAAACAGTACAGTAAAAGTAAGATATAATAATAAGACAAAATCCAATTTCACTTATAATTAGTAGATAAGTTTAACTCTGCAGTCTATACTATCCGATTAACATTGTTTTAAGTGAGTTATCTGTATAACGAAATATATCTTATTAACATTTGTGTATCAAAAAAGCATTCTTTTAGACATTGAAATTGTCTTTACCAAATCTCATACATTTCACGACTGCAAGTCTAAACTAAATTTATTTGTGCGTTTAAAATTATATACATTTAAATTGAATTGCATTACATGTATAATGCAATTCAAATCGGTATAACAGAGCTCGGTATAACCTGCAAATTTAGGAACTTGACGAAGTTTATAAAGTTAACAGGGCGGTTCACTTTCACTTAAAAGAGAATAGAAAAGTCGTGTTCTTCTTCGTTGTTCTTACGCTGACCTTTAATCTGCGTATGAACAGCACTAATCCTTGGCAGGTCCTTATTTAAGCTCTAGTGCTTTTTGGGCACAAGGCCGTCACTGTAATCTAACTTAACCTAAAGCTACTTTGGTCACCTTATAGCGACATAAATTTATAAATAAAAACTGTGATTTACAAAACAATCAAAAAAAAAAAGATCTATGAACTCAGTATTATCTCACATTAGTCATTTCATTATCTTATAATGTCATAAATATCATGAAAAGCAATTCGTTACTTAAAGCAGTCCGTAGAAAATATTTAGTAGTTTAGAATAATCTCTTATTTTTCACATTATTAGGACATAAAATTACATAGTCACTAAATAATACCTTGTAGTTTGGCATAAACCATTTAGTCATGTTATAATGCCATAAATTACATGAAAAAACATAGTTTATTCAACAAGTCTTGTAAAGTTCTGAAATTTAGTATTTTCTCCTAAAAACTATTTCAAAAGATATTGACGAACTCCGTGTAAAAGCTTTGTTTTTTAAAATAGTAATTCAATATTATATCTTTTATCATAATAACATAATATAATAACATAAATTTAAGAACATCATAATAACATAAACTTATAAAACAGAAAGTTTGATTTGCAAAATAGTTCCAAAAAAGACCTATAAACTCAGTATTATCTCACATTTCTCATGTCCGTTTTAAAGGCGTAAATATCATTAGAAACCCTTCGCTGCTTAAAGAATAATCTCTAAAAAATATTTAGTAGTTAAAAAATAATCTTTTATAAGCCACTATTCGAGCTCAAGTGGGCTTTGGGCACAAAACTACCATTCCAACCTAACCTAATCTATCTTATATTGACATGAAAAACTATTTGCTACTTAAAATAGTCATTGAACAATATCTACCAGTTTAAAACCATATCTAATAAATCACTTCTTCACATTATAATGATGTAAATCATATGGAAAACTTTCATTTTTAAAGTAGGGCCTAACATTTATACAAACCATATCTTATATTGACATATGCATATGCCATGAAAGTCAGTTTTGGTTTTCAAAATAACTCCTATAAAATAGCAAAGATTTCAGTATTATCTTCTATAACCCAGTTTGTCACCTGTTCATCTAGAACAAAATCTATTTATATAGCATTGGTTGCCTCTTTTGTATTATCCTTGTGAATTTTTTACTTTCGTTTCGAACATCTTTAAAACTCAGCCCTAAAGGTGAACTCTATATACTGAACAATTTGAATATGAATCTCTTGCCGTTGTCTAAACGCAGTGAACTTTTTTTACTTTATAAATACATATGTTCCTGTTCGTCATGTGTGAGTAATTCTAGAATGAGTACATCTGTTCATCATCTCCGTGTGCATATGTATAGAACGTAAAAAACTTATTAAAAGAAAAACAAAAAAAAACATTCCAGACGATGAGAATGCAAACACCAAGTAGTTTTCACCAAAAATACAAAAAAAAATTATTTATTTACGGAGAGATATGCGTATATAGTATATATGGCGTATCGCATGCATTATATACACTTATGTATTGTTTCGCTTATTTACTCGTGCACAGCTCAATTCTCATACATTTTGCTGTTTGCTGTTTTCATTTAATTTTTATTTTTGTTGCTGTTATTGCTATATATATAGATAGATGTGTATGCACATAGTATCAATGCTGATGTATATATAGTGTATAATAATATATTTTTTTTACTTTATAAATGTATAAATGTAATTCTCGATATGAAATAAACTCATCGCATACCTGCCTTTTCATTTCAGGTACAACAGCTAAAATAGCACGAAACACAACAAGCAACGACGAAGAGCGAAGAGCGAAGAAAGAAGACGGGGACGAAGGCTACAACAGTGCCAATTGAAAAGGAAACAGTAAACACAATTTTGGAAAGAGGATAATAACAAAACAAAGCGTAGAAGTAACACAACACTGTTTGTTGAGTACCTTCCCAATCCACTTTTGAAGAAATTACAAGAAATGAAGCTGTGATACAGAACCGAAACAACACATTGTAATAAATAATATTGAGAGTGAACACCAACAACGACACATCGAACCTCCACACTTGATCGGCAACCGATCTGGTTTTTAAAATCGAGTCGTGCAACCAGAGCCATAGCCAGTGTTTTGTATTTAGTGTTTCAAACTACCTAACTACCTACGCAACATTCAGCTGCATACTAAGTAGCTGAGATTTTCGAAATCAAATAAAGGCAAGCAAAGCAAAGCAAAGCAAAGCAACAAAAGCAAAAGCAAACTAGTAAATAGAGAAAAGGCTGTCAGGTTGTGGTTATGCATTGCTCAATGATAAAAACAACAACAGCAACAACAATTTGAAACCTTATAACCAAAGCAAACGGAACGAACTGAAAAATTACAAAATCCAACGTGAAAGTGCGTAAAAACTTCGGAGGTACCGAAGGCAGGCAGGCACCATACAAACGCACTCAGCACGATAGTAAGGAAGTGCGTGTGTCGCATAACCCGAATAAACTGCAAATACAAAATCATTAATTCAACTGACTGACTGACTGACCAGAGAATCAACTAAAATCAAAAACAAAAAACAACAAAAAAAAAAAATAGAGAAAAACTTTAAAAGTTGCGAAGCCCATGTAAAAAGCAAATTAAAGCAAAAATAGCAAATTCCGAAAGTAATGCCATAGCACAAACAGCTGAAAAGAAGCAGAAAAACACCACATACACATACACACACGCACAACAAACAACGCTGTGCTGAGTTTATGCACGTAAATTCGTCGTAGACAAATTAGTGAGTAACATTAAAAAAGAAAAAAGAAAAAAAACAATAAAAAATCAGCAAAATAATAGCAACAGCAGCGCGTGAACAAAGCCCAGTTTATAAGGAAGCCCTGATTTGGTGGTTTTTAGCAATTACGTTATGTATGAAATATAATTTAGGAATTGCAGAACGATTGTGATATTAAACATATTAAACATAAAAAAAAAATAATTAATATAATTAAAAATTGATCACTTATTAACAACGACTGCCAAATCACTAATAGATACGCCCCTCTCTCGAGAATTCTGTGCCAAAAATATTCAAAACTAAACCATACAACATACCTCGCATTATTTAAAAATAACAAAACAAAAGTAAAACTGCAACAATAAAGAATTCCAAATGAAAACTCTACTACTCAGCTCGGATGATATACAAAATTTCAATAAACTTATATATGACACAAAATCTGTACAATTGGCCAATGTGTCAGCGGCACCTGCTGACAGTGGTCAAACGTCATCCTGTAATTTAATGGCTCTACAGTATTATCTGAAGCATCCCAGTAATTATCCAACCCCAACAACAACAGTTCAACTGCAGCGACCACTACAGACAACTGCACAACAATTAGCCACCACACAATCGCACCACCATCAACTTTTAGCGCAATCTCAAACACAGCTGAAACAGTTGCAATTGAAACAACCAACTCTGCATCAACAACATACAAACTATCATCATCATCATCCTTATTACCAGCAATCTACAACAACAACTACAGCTCAAGTTCCAGCACATACAAATTTTCTAACTAAAAATCCTACACAAGGTAGTACCACCAATTATAAACCAAATAACAACAACACACATGTGCATACAGTGCCAGTATATGCATTAAATCAAAATTCAAATTTCTCAGCAGCAAGCTCCAGCACAGGCGGTACTAATTCAAGTCATGCACCTACACAACAATCCAATACAACAACTGGTTCCGGCTTATCACCTCCAGGCGCAACGGTCAGTGCAAGAAATGTACACACAAGCACTAATGCCACCGTCAATGGACGTGCACATGCCGATGCAGTAATGCGTAGCAGTTTGTCTAGTGCAACCAAAAAACTTAGAACGGAACCAGTGTTAACTCAATATGATCAATCGGAGCGACTCACATTTGCTAATAGTCATATTGTTTGGAATGAAGAGCATTGGAAGCGGGTGATTTTCCAAGATGAACGTAAATTTAATTTAGATGGACCAGATGGATTTTCATATTACTTTCATGATCTGCGTAATTATGAGCGCACCTTGTCCCAACGACCTCGTGGTTATTCCGTTTATATATATTTAGTTTTAACTGCCGGCGGGCCTATACATATAGAAATCTCAGCTTCGAAACACAAAACAGAAACATGCATTGAGACAATTCTTCGAGAGCGTACAAATATAGCAACAAAATTAGGTGGAAATACAGATTTCATATTACAAGACCACAATTTTATATCAAATGCCTTACCTAATGCACAAGAGTGGCTTAGTGTAGAGGGTGTTAAAACTCAAAAATGGCCGACAATAGCACATGACTTGAACATAATGGAAAATATCTGGGGTTGGTTAATACGTGAGGTGTATGATGGCGGACGAAAGTTTTCACGTAAAGATGATCTAATATTTCGCATACGCGAAGCTTGGGCACGTCTACCTCTGGATTTAATTTCAAATTTATATAGCACGTTACCAGAACGTGTAACAGAACTATATTATACACGGGGAATTTACACAAATTGTTGACGTTCATTGGGGCAATATATGTTTTGGTCACAAACCAAAAAAGTGATTTCTAAAGCAAGTAAACAACTGAAGCAACGAATCTTTTCAGCAGTAGTTTGGAGGTTAATGGGATTTTTTTATCTATTGTCTGTATAACTTATTTTACGACGACTTCATTGTTCCGTTCCGAACCTACACATGAATTTCAATGGAATAATTAACAAAGTAATTCAATATAATAAATAAGTTCTCTTGAAGATCACCAATTCAATTATTTGCTTTGAAAGAAAATTTTAAGCATAAAGCACCACAATTCAACGTAAATCAAAAATAATCTTCAAAACGAAACATTCAATGAATAAAGACTGACTGCGTTGATTTGATTTTAGTTACATGAATTCTAAATACATAAGCATATACATTCATCTTAGCTCTCTTATATTAATAGATCCATGTTAAACTTTTTAAGTTTCCTACTAAACTTCTGGTTTATATATTTTAATAGTATCTAATTATTTATGTTGGTAGTCACACCCACGTTAGAGATCTCTTTCTCTAACTTCTTTTGAAAAAAGAATTTGAGTGTTGTCTACAATCCTGACTAACTTTTCTTTCGATTTTTACTTTATCTCCAAATAAAATGCTATAGATTCATTGAGACCTGGGAACTTGAATCTGCTACAACACTCTATCAATTTATGTGTAGCTTTAAGATATGTAAAAACAAAAACTCCAAGATAATTAAAATTGTAAAATTATTTTTAAGTTTTAGTTAGTGTTATTGTAGAAACATATTATTTAACATAAAATTCAAAAAAATCTTATCAAAAAGAAAAGATTACAAAAAATTATTAAAAGAATACAAAAAGAGAAGATTTTGTAATATATAATAGCAATCCTGAAATGAATTAAAATTTTTTAATTGTTTGTTTAGTTTTTGGTAAATATATAATTAGCATATATATATAATTTAATCTACTATTATTTTGTTTTTAATTTTTTTTTATATATTTTTGTTACTCAAATTTGTTTTATTTTGTTGCATATAAAACAACTAAAGTATTATTTTTAAGAAAAATATAATAAACAAAATACGTAATAGTTTATACTAAATTTAATATTGAAAATAACTGAAATAAATTAACAAAATTATTTAAAATTAAAAACTACATAAACGTCTTCACTTCCCATTAATAATCTTCATCAAGTGGCCAGAAAATGTGGCTAAAAAATATAAGCTTAAATGATGAATTAGAGCTGTTCGCATTATACGAAATATTTTATATTTGAATTTTACGGCGATGCCTGAATTTGTAGCAAGTTATTCCTCCTTATTTCCTCATGTTTGAAAGATTCGAAAACGAACAGGTCTACTAGAAAAATATTTCTTAATACATACAATAAAAAAGAACTCACTAGTCTCTGATGTATATAATACATATTGTTTGTTTTTTACAAAAGGTACACAAAATCGGATATACACTTTCCTTTGACTTCTGATGAAATATAGTTTTAGATATGTTTGAATGTATTAACAATGTGCATACCTCTTTGGTTTATATTTATTGGACCAAGAAGGATATTAAGAAGATAGTTATTATTAAACTTATACTTATAGGCTGCTTAAAAGTTTTTAAAAGACATCATGGTATTAATTTCCATTTTTGTGTTTAAGAACCCTTAATACAGAGTTTTTCTACAATAATGTTGTTTTTGTCTCTATTATATATTTTTGAATTAGTTGATCTGATTTAATTGCAAAAACGAACTGATCTAGAATGCAGTTTTGTAAAGACTGCTTTAAAAGGCATTTTTAAAAGAATTTTTTAAAAAGACCTTCACGATAGACCGGCGTAAAAGAATTGATCCAAAAATGCTTTATAGAAGAATTAAATTAAAAACTCTTTCTGCACTGTGTTGGCTTATTAATTAATAAGGTTTCCCAATTAAATTCTTTTATAGTTTATTTCTGTTAGTTCATACTTCCACATAACCGCTTGTGGAACGCAGGATAGAGTTGGACGATTGGCAGTTAGATACCCTATGCAGTATCGATTCCCTCCTCATCTTCAGTATGTGCTGATATTTACATACGTAAATATAACTAAATACGTATGTGAAGTAAAAGAGCTTGTTTCATAATTGATATGAATACAATTTAGTGATGTGATTTTGCGACATATAAGTTAACAACTTTCTGCTAATATAAATTAGGTACAAAAAAAGCAGCTATATAATATTAATATATACAACTAACAACATGTATCAATTCAAGAGAGATGTTCAACCCTCCGAGCTTGGTTCCTTAATGAACAGAGACTTATCAGCAAATCAACTTTTATACTACTATTTGCATGAGGCATCTCAATAAAATTATTCGATCTGTTTGCTTATTTTGTTGAGTGCATGATGTTTAAAAAAACATATCGTTTATGTGGTGATGAAAGTGCCCAGCTATAGTGGAACCTTTTAATTCAATGTTTTCATCATTGTAATGTTTTATTTAGACATTTAGATTAATCGTCTTGGGGCCTAAAACTGTTGAAATACTATACGATGAAAAGTATTAAATTTTATATCATCGACTATTCTCATTTCTAGAACTTCGTTGGTCTAAGATATTGTGCATCGAAAAACTATTTTATAAATGCGCTACTTCTTTTCACGCAGATAGAAAAGTAGCAGCTGTACAATACATCAATATCAATACAACTAACATCATGTATTAAGGAGAAATTTAGCTTTTCAAGCTTAGTTTCTTAATGGATAGAGAGCTATCAGCAAACCCACTGTTAGATTACTATAGCCATAAGGTATCTTAATAAAATTGATAGATTTTTTTCTGTTTAATAGAGCCCGACTTATGCGCAGATAATGTAACGTTCCCATATTACTGATACTTTCTATTATTACCGTTAAAACTGTATATTCCTGACAGTATATATAATATGCAATATCACTTGCCATGAATTTCAATTTCAATTGATTGTTTTTATTTAATTTAAGATTGACCATTCTATATTCTATGAATCAATGAGAGTTTGATAATAACTCATCCTATCTATATAAAAATATCGAAAGACTAATACTGTAAAATCTCATTGGGAAACGAAATCTGTTTATGCCTAATTGTAAAAAAAGGATTTTAATTTCTAATATAGCAACTCGTATCTCATTATATTGTCGTTCCACCGTCTTAACGAATAGTGAAATTCCTATGTTAATCTTGACGGATATCACTCATCATAGACGAGTAGCTACGATACATATTTGTGCATTTATATTTATATTTGGCAACATAATAATGCTGAAATATGCTTAGGACTCACTTTTCGCAGGATAATAGTCTGCTGCAATACAGTTTAAGAGTATCCTAAACTTTGTTAAAAATTCCAGATGTTTTAAATTCTAGTTCTTAACAGTAGAAGTCCAAATGGCTTCCTGAGTTCGCCATTATAACCTTACCTTATCTAAAATTTGAGTATTTGATTTTATATAGCTATGTTTTATCAGAACTCTATATGTTCGAGCAATAATTTTTTCTCTATTATTGTATGTATTGGTTGGTGTAAAAAGAAGTATGATTTTTTAATGATAAAAGTTCCTTAGGAAACAATTCAATAAGTTTTTACTTAACGAATATTCTAACATTTGTGAACAGGTTCCTGTCAATGAAAGAAAATTAATAACACCTTAAAAAACTCATTGCTTATTACAAAAATTACCTGAAATGGAGCACATAAATAAAATTTAGATATTTAAAATAAGAAAAGGGAAAATTAATGATACTCTAACAAATTAGTCTTAAGCTTGAATCTATATAGAAAATAATAAATATCTACAAAACATAATATTTGTAATATGCGATAGGAAATATGTGATTTTTGGCTTATGAAAATTTCAAATTTCGTAACAAATACATACATTTATGTATACATACTACTTATAAATAATAAAACAATACAAAATTCTATTCAAATAAAACTATTTGTTTTCATTTTCGTTTATTGTTCGTTGCAAATATTGTATTATATATAAAAAAAATAATAGATCTCAAGACTAAACAGAACAGAATCCACTGATAGTGTGGTATATAAGATATAAGAGCACTTAATTAACATTACATTTGAACACAATACATACATATGTAAGTTTAAGATACAAATAATGTAAAAATTTTATTAACAGTGCTTATTACGTGATAAAAGCTAAAAATGAAAGTCGTAAAACTACACTAGAGCACAATTCAGTTTAGAATGAGAAAAATTAAATAACACAAATATTTGATACTACGATCGTTCTACAAACTTGATTAGAAATACAAAAGTATTTCTAGGAATGTATAAAAAAATGATAAAAAATTTTAAATAAAACATCAAATTCTAAAAATTTTATGCAATATATTAATACACGCAAAAGTGTAGAAGTCTAAACACAACTATAGCTTAGATATGCCTTGTGCTAAATGTTTCGACATATGGCAAAAAATTTTTATTTCACTGTAATTTAATGCCAAGTTACTTGATGCGACATATGACATCTTCTCGCCAATGAATTTGTCGTTTTTTTGAACTAGAAGACAATATTTTGATCTTCACAATCGTTTGTGAAAAATTACCCAGACTACATTAACAAGCTTTTGGCAAATTTCGAGTAATAGTGTAAGTGTAAGAAAATATCGAGAGTATACGCAATAATATTCCAAACATTGTTATTGTAACCATAAATACTGAATACATTCTAGAAATATTAAATTCGCACATGGTAACATGGTACGAACTAAATGGAAAGTACAGTGTCACAACTATCTGCTATGTCGCATGTTACAGCAAAATGTGTGTGACATTAATTTTGTGATTACTTCAAATTACGTTTCAAGAATAAAGTTGCAGAATATTAAAAATTAGTATAGACTTTTAAAAAAAAAGTTGTGCTATAAAAAACTAATTTTAAAACAATACTGTTATAATGACTTATGTTCTAATTGTGCGTAATAAAATATATAAAAAAAATAAGCACAAAAAATTAATTAGAAATGCAAGCTTTTAAGCAATTTGGACTACAAAATGGTTTATCTTGTGACGCTACAAAACGTGCACCAAGCAAGGATTTCCCGCAATTTACATTTGCACATTTAAAACACTGTTCATGCCAACGTAAATCGTTTTTCCAGCCTACACCCTTTTCAGTAGCACCAATAGCTTTTTGGCAACTCTCGCAAACCACAGCAAAATATGCTTTATAGCATTCTAAGCAAATGGGCATATTCGTTTTATCATCAGGAACGTACTGCTCTCCAGCAAGTGGCTTATCGCATTGATAACAACAGAAGTGTTTAATATGGTATGTGCTATTTTCAGCTGCTGTATATTCCTTAGTGAATATTAACTCATCACATGCTTTGCAACGAGGAATTTTTAACTTAATGGCTAAGTCACGTCCACAGTACACTTGACCACCATGAAAGAAGTATACTAAATCAGCTAAAAGTTCGCGACATGTATAGCATTTAAAACAGTTAGGATGCCAAGCAATTTCTCTGCCTGCACGAGCCGCTTTAACAGCAACATCCCCAAATTTAATAGCTTCATCACAATCACGACATTTCATTTCTGGTACTTGAGTTTGATTTAAACCTGAAATTAAAAACGTATTAAATACACATATTATACATATTATTACAATATGCTTAATTAACCTATTTCGTTGTCTGGAAAATTTTTACTTAGATGCATATTTTGCAACATATTTGGTAATGTTACACCGGCCTCCACTGTTGGATACATATTCATGTCTTCAATACCAGGTATGGACTTAAAAATTCCTGAATTAGCATTGATTTCATTATCTGGAGAATTAATAATACTGCCTTGTGGTGTAGTTGATTTAGAATCGAATCCAGAATCATTGCTGCCTGATGCTTTAAGTGCGTCCCGAAAACTATTTGTTTGATTTCCGTAAGCAATTTGTTTACCAAATGGCATATTTTCTATAAAATTTCGAACTTCTCCATATAATTTTGGATCGGTGTGTAAAAGCTGATGAAGTTGATGAAGCGGCATTAAAAGTTCACAATCGTTATACACAATATCTTTTTCATCAAGTACATTAAACAATCGTTCGTAATATGGAGCATTTAAAAAAACACTTTGTACTGCTGTTTTGTCAACTCCTATCGCACTTAATTTATTTTTCGTTGGCAAACTAAGGGCGGATTCATTAGAAAAATTTGGTATTAATGGTGATTGCGAAATAACCATAGGAACCATTGACTTGCCCACTCGATTACTTTCAAGTAGCACTTTTAGTGGTGTCGCGTTTATAATTTTTGCGAATATCGGGTCTTTTTCATAGTCCACATAGTCTGGTAAATCACAATAGTTTATAACAGGAGAAACACCACCAAATTTAACTTTTCTTAGAGGTGTGTCTTGTCGCATTTGAGCACTTATTCGAGTTTGTACAGGACATTTTAATGGAAGTGGTGAATTAAACAAGTTATTCAGTTTTGCAGTATTTTGATTTGGCTCTTCTAATTTACTACAAATTGCATTCATTTCATTTTTAAATGCTGGATTTTGTAGATATTCTTTGCGGAAATTCTTAATAGGATTCAGCCTGGGATCATAACTCACTTCTATATTTTTGTCCTATTTCAAAAGTACATTAATATATCATTTGATTGAAGTTTATATTATATACCTGTAATGCAGCCAGAACTTTATCATAAATAGCTCCATTTTTTACCAAACTGCATACTGCACTTTTATTGAGACCAGAAAGTTTTTGTTTTGTTTGAGCTGAAATCAAAGGTTCGTTTTCGAAATCGGCAGATGTTTCACATATTGGCGTTTGAAAAACAATAAGATGATTTTTTAAGATAGATGGACTTTCATTGGCAATTGCATTCTTCAATTTGTCTGATGCTAACAGTTCACTCAGAATCACATCGCAATCTGGTACTTCAGCTAATATATGCTGAAAATGTTTATGTGAAGACAGATCTTCCGACTGTGATGCAACTGCCTGTGGCATGTGCGTCACAAATCCTTGATTCAAAACACCTATACGTACAACGTTACCTTGACCGACACAATTTTCACGAATTTTTTGAACATATTGCTGTAATTGCTTAGTCTCTCCATCAGTAAGATTATCGCAAAGTGCCGCATCGAGATCATGTGGTGGTACTTGATATTCGAGTTGCTGCTTACGTTTAACTGCAGCATAACTTCCCGCTACCGGTATCTTTGCAGAGCCAAGCTTCTCCATATAATCTGATACTATATCTGGTTTTGTATTGGGTGGCACCCAATCCAAATGAAGTGGTTGACTTGCAAGTGCTTTAATTTTAATAACTGAAAGAAAATACTCTATTGAATTGAACATATTATTTAAAATTTTATAATACATGCTGGTTTCGAACGGATTTGTCCCAAAATTTCAAACTGTGCCCAGCCAGAAAAGTTGTCGTCGCCACACATATGCTGATCCTTTCGGCATTTACAGTTCCGACACACTTTTCTCCAAAAATGCAAATCTAATCCGGGACATTTATCGCCGCATTCATTACATTTAGAACCAGCTCCCGCTTCATGTCCTAATTTTGATTGCTTAAGTTTTTCTCGCCGATCTTCTAATTTAAGCAACCAGTCCGGTGCCGCTGGTGTCTCTACACAAGAACTGTTGTCCATACTTTGTTCGAATTGCTCTTAACACTTTTGAAATACAGCGTTTGTATTTTAACTATGAATCATAACTTTCAACCCTTATAATTAACTTAATCATTTATATGACAAATAAAAAAAAGAAAATCATGCAAAAATATATAACGTAAAATGAACGCAAACAAAATGTTGATTTGTCAAAATAATATTTTAATGAGTCTTGTAGTCCAAAAAAAAAACGATTATTTACTTGTCATATTGTTATCGAATCTAATTGAAACATGGTTGTATTTTAAACACTTATGTTGCAATAACCATATCAAAGTGTGCACTTCTATTATAGCTACTTATATATAATAAAAATATAAGCAATAGCATGTCTGGCTCAAATTTTTATCAACTGATTCTGTTGTTCTTTCAACTTAGTTTTAATTGTAATATAAATAAAAAAAATGTCGAGCGGAGAGTAGATACAATTATTTGTTAATTAAATTTAATTATGTAAATAAAATGATTAAATTAAATAACTGATTTTGTTTTTCTTTTTATAGATTTACGTTTGAATAAGTTTACCTAGTTAACAATTTAAAATTTATTTTTTTATAGAAGAGGATCGAGGTCTAAAATTAATGAAGGCCTTAATGTTTAAAGACCCTAAAGTTCTTTATATAAAATTCACAGTCAACATTTATACTCGCTGCACAAGTGTTAATAGTTTATAATCATTTTAATATTGTTCAATTTATGTTAGTTTGTTGATATTATACAAATGTTAGTAGTTTGAGAGATATGGAATTGTTTATGAGTATTATCATTTTAAGAGTGCTTAATTTCATAAAATATGTTACAGCCTTATATATTGAATTTTAGTTGGCGAAATATTATAACATAATGCATAATGAATTTACACTATGAACTTTAGCTTTAACAGTTATACTATTAAGGCTATAGTTATGGGTTTTTAATTTCAGATTTGTTGTTGTATTGTACTGCATATATTTATTATATGGATTTCTAAATAAATAATCTTAATGGCAGCTATTAAATAACGTTTTTCTTTTAATAAATTTGCTTCGTTCCAAGCTCAGTATTAGTTTTCGTTATTTATATCATTATTAACACTTCACATTTAGAAAATCTCAATTAGCTATAACTGCACAATTAAAAGTAAGTTTTTACACCATGCCAACTTAATAAAGGAACAATGAGATAAAATTATAAGAACTATATTTATGTAATATAATTTAATTAATTTTTTTCTTTATTATCTTAATTAATTAAATTTTTGGCTAACCATACAACTGTTTCGAGTATTGCCAAATACCCATCATCAGTAGTCTTGGAAATAATTCTTGTATTTAATTATTCATAAATAATTTTTTGAGATTGCACTTACCAGGAATCGAACTAGTGGCGTGCCAAATTTGAAGCTAAGAGTCAGCGCTCCTTAACCAGCTGACCCAAAACCGGGTCAGTTGTGAAAGTTTTATTAACAAATTCACTTCCTGTGTTTATATTAGAACGAAATCATAAACGAGCTGTATGTATGTTTTTATTTTTAAGTGTTTATTATAAGATAAGTGTGGTTTTGTTTCAATTATCTCTTCTCGTATGAGGAATGTCATCAATTGTTACCTAATTACCGGAGGATATAGTTAAATGCGATAATCAAGAGAGTGTAAACGTATAGCAGTATTAAAAGTAAAAGCCAGGTTCATAAATAAATAATCCAACAAAATCTGATTTAATTATTTAAAACATTTTAATATACCCTGTTGTAACACAATTAAAGAGTCATTAGAAATATAAAAACGTGTAAATGTAACAGTATTCTTGATAAACGATTTAACAAATTTTATAGTAGTAGTAAGTTCTTTTATTTTCGATTATTAAGTTATGATATATTAACAGCAATTTTAACTTTTATTTTATTATACATTTTAATAATGTGTAACATAAGAACTACAGATTATTTAAGACAATAACTATTAAGTTGTCTGTCTATAACTATTAAGTTTAAACGCCAATCGAACATAGTGTAAAAATACGTAATAATAAATAATATAATGCTATAATGACAAGAAAATTCAAAAATTCAGTCAATTCAGAAAAAACAATAAAAAGATTTGAGTATAATATAATTATGTGATTATAGTATACGTTAATTTATTATAATTATATAGTAATAACAAAAAATAAAAGAATATATTAATAATGAATTAACTGAAATAGCATAAACGTACTAAAAACATAAACAATAAACGTCAGTATTCTTGATAAATGATTTGACATGGTTATACATGAGCAAATATTAAAACACATATGAAATTTACTAATTTCAAATTATTTTATTTCTTTTTTTAACCATTAAAAAGTAAACTTTGCTGAACATTTTTTCATATTGTCATATTGTTTTATTTTATTGAAACCTAAAAGCGTATTCAAACAACACAAATAATTGTTAACTTGATTGTATTTTTACTCTTTTAGTTCGTTCGATTGATACTGTCATAAAATCAAATTAAAACTACAATCGGATTACATACTTAAATTCATTTCGCACGAAAAATTGACAAAAAATTCCATACAAACAAAATGTTCTGCAATGTTAAAATTTTGTAGAAACTTTTGTATATATAGTTATTTATATCAATTGTTCGTTTGAAATGTATGTTAGTACTAGGTTTAAACTTAAAACATTGAAACTAACACCAAATGTGGTGGTCTATATGAGATATAAATTTTGATTTTCTGTGACAAAACAAATTAGTGAAGCGAGCTTAACGATGAAAATTACAATTACTTGTGCTGTGTGAATAGGCTTTAAAGCATGAATACGGTTTCTTAAACATCGATATTTGACTAAAGTTGTTATTCTAAACAACATTTTTCACTATCTTATGCATCGACACAGACTATACATCAGATTTTAAGTCCAAAACCTGTTTAATCTCCCATTAAATTTCGGCAATTAAGATGATTTAGTGTAAACAAACTAAACTTAAAATAATTTCTATCTTAATATAATTATAATTGATTTTTTCTTTGATAACTTAAATGTGTTCCTCTTTGGTTATTTCTAATATTTGTTGCAGTAAATCATTTTTACGTTTTATTTCATTAGTTCGCTCTTTATATGCCTTCAGCTGTTTCCTCCGCATTTTTCTTTTCGCTTTTTCTGTTTTTCTAAGAAAGTCTTGTTTCTGTTTATTATATTTTCTCTGCTGTTGCAGGTACTTCTCTAACGCATTGAAGGATTTTGGTTTTGTGCCTCTCGACGGTGAACACTTCGGACTTGAAGTATTGGAATATATCTCTTCATCAACTGTAACATCGTTGGATGGTAGAACTTTATGTAAACAGAAAATATATATTAAATGATTTTTTGTAGTAACTATGATTTACTATTTTAATAACAAACTATTATTGTCGCTAAATTATTGCATTTTTTCGTGGTTTAACAATTTTGGAATTTTCCCAAAACGCTAAATGCTTACCATCTTCTTCAATTTCCTCTTCCAATGAATTTTTTATTTCATCTTTAATGGGTTCTTGTGTACACAAAACAAATTCTGGAAGTACGTTGCTGTTGGCTTTAAAGATTTCAATGAGGTCACTGAAAATACAATTGTAAATAAAATTCAAAGTTGTATAACCATTGGCAAGCATACTTACCCTTTATATGGGCGTTCATTACTAACTGGTCTTTTTGCTTTAATACGAGACTTAAAAGTTCTATATAAACTCTTCCACTTGCTCTCTACTTGCGTTGGAGTGAAGTTATAACCATGTTTTCGCATATCCTCCGCTATTTGAGCCCACATTTTTAGTTTAGTCTTAATGCGTATTGAATTGCCTAATTCTGGTTCGTATTTTTTGTAGAGATCAATTAACAATTTGGTTTGGCATTCTCGCCAACTTGCTTTTGCATCTCTCCTACCTTCAAAATTTAAGTTCGCAGCATCGTCTGGTAAAACTTGCTCCATAATGTTAGAATGCTCTGTATTAATTTTCCAATTTTTAATTCGCTATTAATTTATTTTAGAACAAAAAATAGTACCTTCTTCATGCAGTTCAATAAATATTTGTTGTGTGCAGACCTCCACCGCTTCATCTTCATCGGAGAATTCTGTCTTCATTTCAATAAATTCATTTATCATAATTTCTTTTTTTTTAGTTTTGATTACTTAACTACTTTTTATTTCGAAAATACTAATAAATTACTTAAAATATTCACGTAGTATCTGGATTTTACTCTATCTTAACATTTGGAGTAAAAAAGCGCAAATAGTGCAAACACAAATCAAAATCATATGATACTTTCACTCGCAATCATGTTTGAAGGAACAATTTGACAGTATTGAACTTACACACATTGTCAAGCAGAATTATTTTTTTTAAATATATTTACAATTTTAACTTTAATATATAATAAATAAAATAATAATATAAAAATAAAATATATATACGAAATTACTATATGAATGATGATATTTTTAATAAATAATATATAAAATATATTTATAAATATGTATTGATTTATATAGATATATTGAACTTAACTAAAGTAATTACAATATTAATAATTAAAATTAATTTATATTTACAACGAAAAAAAAGTAGAAAAACGTGCATTTAAATAGTTGCCTTTTCAGGTTCTTTCGTAAGTATTTAAAAAAATGTTTAAAACGAACTTATTAAAAATAAGAACTGTTTTAATGATAACTCTTACTTTCACATAGTAACTATTAAAAAAAAATAAAATTTCAAAGTTCACTACAAATAATTCAAAATGTAACTATTAGTGGTATTATTTTTATTTGCATTTAATTTGTCTTAATACAGTTAAAATATGAAATTTATTAAAGAATTATTTGAAAATTTGTTGTATTATTGGGATCGGATTCCTAAAGGAGTTACAGATTCCGCTATATATAAAAATTGTTTAAATCGTGTTAGTGTATAATTGTGAATATGTTAATTTTAATATTTACTTTTTTACTTTGACAAATAAGTTGAACAATAAATTATTTGGTTAGAGAATTCCTTCAGGACTCTTTATATAATCTGCAAAAGAATGGTTAAAATTGTTAGCAACAGATTAGGTTAATAAGCAAAAATCGAAAAATCATTTTTTAAATTAAGAAAATAATAAAATTTGTTATTATTATTAAAACGTTCTGTAGATTATTTATACTCTCAAAACTTACAAATAATGAACGATTGGAAGATTACCACTTAGCTTTTAAATAAAAAAAAAACTGAGTTATTGTAGTAGTATAATAATAGACTATCCTGAGAAATGATAGACTTGCAATTCTGTTTTCCTAAGGATTATCCTGTTTAATTCGACTTATGCGGCGTGATATCTGGTAAATAAGCCTTAGCTACTTATTCAGAGACCCCTCAAAATAATTTAAAATTCAGTGTAGTATGTATATATAAAATAATTTATATTGTAATGTTATTTGTTTTTAAGATTCTAAAACTTATTGTTAGGCTTTAAACAAATGCGATTCAATTAAGACTATTGTTAAATAAAAAAAAAAAACTTTTAAAGTTTTCTGTGCTTAGCTAAGTACCAGTCAAGAATATTGACCTCACTATTGAGTGACCACTGTAATCGCAATAGACATCTAAAGGAACAAACATTGCAAGTTATGTGCAGAGTTTGCAAAGGTGTCACCAAAGGACATACTAGGAGCATATGATAAACTGATACACAATAATAGAAAGAATTTAAGATCATACTTAATACTAGTCAAAAAATAAGCAATGCTCAATTTAGTCAACATATTAGGGTTCGTAAGGGCAACGAAACTGGATAAGATTTTACTCTATATATTAGTAGATGGTACGAAAATGATTTTGAACATTATAAAACTTTATTTACCTCATATTGACATCACAGTTGCAACAAAAGTTCTGCAAATAAGGTCTATGAAAAAGTTTCAACATGAAAATTTATAATAATACAAACTATATGCTGTATAATCACATGAAAAAATAATTATTTTAGAATTGGTTGATCTAGTTCCATTCAAAAAGTGCTAACGGTTTTTTAAATATTAAAAACATTTATTTTAATTATAATGCTGTATAGCAAAGAACCTGTATAACTCTAATATAATAAGGAAACCTAAAATTTATTAAATTTCTTAAAGAAAATACTTTTCCGTTAAATTGAAAGAACTTAATTGTTACATTTAGTAATAATATATATGATTTATTACAATATATTTTTTAATCATTATTACATTAATTTTAATACATTTAATTTATAAGTTAATGTTTACGACAATTTATCTTGTTTTGCATTAAAATTTATTGTTAAAAGGGCGGGTATTTATTTATTTTTGTTTATATTTTTAAATAATTATAAGCATAATCTGATGTAATCTTTATTTGTATAACTTTAAATTTGCATAAATATGCATTAATATTGAAATATTAAATATTTTATAAATTTAATACATAAAAAGTTAATTGGTTTAAATTAGTTTTTAGATATTATACTCTAAGATATATTTATATTGTTTTTAACAATTTCCGTACAAGTATATAAAAAAACGAACAAATCATTAAAATAATTCTAAATATTATTATGTATAAAATATTTATATATACGTGTATATATAGAGAATAGAAAAAATAATTAATTTTTTTAATTCTGCAAATAATGTTTGATTTTTTAATAAACTTAATTAAAAAATATACCATAAATTTTAATTTAAACAACTCAATTCATAGCAATATCAGCCACATTGGAAATTTTTAGTTTTAAAGAATTTAATTAAAATAAAAAAAAAATCAAAAGTCACAATATTTCACTCTTGTGATACATAAAATATTAAAATAAAAATAAATAATTTGCAATGAATTTAATTGATTAGAATTTTTTAAATTTAAAAAAAAATCTATTAATTACTTATAATTTCATTAGTTTGTTTTAAACATATAATATAAATATTATTTTCTATATAAATTTTTTATGGTAATATAATGTATATTTTTATATTTATGTATTATTAAAATTATATATTGTATTAATATATATTTCAAAGCTTATTTATGTATACATCATTTTTAAAGTAATTATTTGCATTTATTTCCATACGTCTTGCTATATAATATATCAAATCATATATATTCAATATGATTTCTTTTCTTTTTTAAATATGTTTGAGTTGAGTTTTTTATTAGATTTTATTGTGCTAAAACCTGCACGAGTTTTTAAAGTATATTTTAAAGTATATATATCTCATTTTTTTTTTAATATTTGTGTGCCCTTTTCTATTTATAAATATTCAAAATTGTTAAAATTTATAATTCTTTATATTTATAAAGTATTGTATACCATAAATACATACCCATACATATATATAGTATATCAATATCTATTACATATATAAATATATACATATATTCTATTTATTGTATATATTTATATATTCTATATATATTTTCCGTATATATATATATATATATTGTACATATATATATTCTATATATATATATTGTACATATATATATTCTATATATATATATTCTATATATATATATATTCTATATATATATATTCTATATATATATATTCTATATATATATATTCTAT
>NC_051847.1:53303002-53310133 GCF_002237135.1 Teleopsis dalmanni
TATATTTATAGGCAGATTTTGGAATAATCTGTTTGAAAATCGAGACATTGATGTTATATGATCTATAGATCACACAAAATCATTGTGTTGTTACTTAGTTTTAGTTCAGGAACGCTTGACTGAATTTAAAATATTTTTTAAGCAAAAAATTCGTAGTACAGTTATGGTGAGTAACAATTAGTTTTAAGTCATTACGATGATAACTCAGGCCTAGAAGACCATTGTCATCGTTAAGTCACAATAGGAACTTATTTATGCTTTATGAGGACTACTTTATTATTGTAAATAATCTAGTTGTTACTTAGCATTATTAATTGAACAGGTCGAAGTATATCATTGTTCCTTTAAATAATATGTTATTGTTGTCCTTGCTGCCTATTAAACAATGTAATATGAATTCTGTATTTTTTTATTAACCGAGATTCTGTGATATATTGATATAATTTTCTTTTAAGAAGTCCTGAAGAGTAGTTTCAATTATAAAATACACATTTATCTTATAAATCCCATCACAAATAACCATTACAAACCGTATATATGTATGAACAAAATGTATTTATATATATATAGATTTATTAAAATTTTTGTTTAATAAAAATAATTCTTCAATAAAAAAAATTATTATAATAGAAACTATTATAAATTATTATAAGAAACTTTTTTTAATTTTTTTATAATATTTAAGATAATATATATATAAAAAATTAACTAATGTGATTTTATTATAAAAATAAATGTATTTTAAAGATTTTTAATAGATTTATAACATCATGCCATCAATAGGCTTCTGGATTACGATCACAGTAATTTTTCCATCTGGACAAATGATGACTTCGTGGTCTTTTGTGCGTATGTGAAACATCATTATTTCATCGGAAGTTTTAAATTGTTTTACGATTTTTTCAGCTCTTTGACGTAATGTTTCATATAACCCGGCATGCCGGATAGCAACATTTCTCTCCATTGTTGTTTTTATGGGATTACCATTTTTATTTAGAATAATAACCTCACTTATAAAAGGTTTCTGCATAATTTCTTCAAATGCTTTTTCCACATAGGAGATAGTTCTTTTTTCCTTTAAATAAAAATATTAATTATTATTTTAAAACTATTAATTTTTATTATAAAAATATATAGGTTTTTATAAAAATATATTGGATTTTAAATATTATCGTACTTGTACAATTTCTTTTTCCATATCAGGAGTAATTTCTTCAAACTCCTTAACTGTGATGTGATTAACTGAGGCAAGAAATTATGATACAGCAACAATTGATATTGTGCAATGTAATGTAAATTCAATGTATCCATGGATTTTATTAAATAGGTCAGCAAGTTTAATTTGTTAGCGCATTGCGGGGAGCAAAAAGGATTTTTAAGGGTGAAATCTAAAATCGATTAAATATAAAAGAATTTAATGGTTCAAACAAAAATATGTTTGTGTATATGTTGTGTAATTTGTAATGAAACAAATGTTCATTTAATCTAAGAAAATACATTCTATTTGTTATATTATCAATTTTTTATATGTGTTGTAAAATAACATCCGAAGATAATGTAGATGGTATTTAATATAAAAGTTTTTTAAAGAAATATATGTTAGCGTTTTACTATCTTGGTGAATTTTATTAAAGATGGTTTAACAATTTCGAACTTAAGACGGTAACGCAATGGGTCAATACGTCTAAGTGGCTCAATTAGAATTATCGTTATAATCTGCAAACTCAACCTGTATACGAAATTGAACTATGTCTAAGGGAATATAAAAAGAAAGCCAATAAGGGAAAAAACATATATATATATATTTTTTTTATAGCAAATCAGCATTCCTAGCACTAAGCTCACTTCGGGTGACTATAAAATTAATGAGGGATTGCTTTCAACCTTTCAAAGATCTTACTAGAAGGAACTGGGTCCACTTAATAGGGATCATAAGACACAGCGGATTTGAGGGAAACTAGAAAGCTAATGAACTAACCATATACTATAGTATAGTATGAGGGCGGCTTCATACTATATTGGGCCAAGACCATTCTGCAGTTCTTCATGGAGTTTCTTTAAACTTAAAATTAATGAGTGGCTGGAAATAGCAGCTCAGACTAATTGGGATAATGTAATTGTATGCTTAAGAATTTATGCCAAATTGATCAAAAGCTAGAACTAGGGAGCTAATTATGCTGAACAGAAAAGGCATCCGACTTGTCATAGTGTTTCTCATTGAACATTGGGAATTAAAAAACATCTATCATCATCTAATCAGCCTGTATTCAATATTTGTTTATTTTATTCTATATACATTTTTAACTGTGTAATAGGTTTGCAGATCGGATATAAATAATCACCATGATAAATTTTTTATTCTTTATAAAACGCACTAACAGTTGCTAACAAAAGGCACGATTGTTTCATTCGAATACATAATGTGACCGATTATTTAAACAGCTTTTTGAAACTAAAAATTTGCTTACAGTGCTTCACAATTTAGGTGTTGAAGCAGTTTTTAAATGTCCTTTACACTTCAACTGGATTACCAGAACTTTAAATATTTTACTTATAAAACTATATTAAGGCTCTGTGAGATGCTAAACATATATTTGCCTATGAAGTTAACCTAGTTTTAACTAGAGCTGGGAAGCTGTAGAGGAACAATTAAATTATTTCTTGTATTTTATCATTAAGCGTTTTTTTATTTTTTACACATTAAGCGTTTTGATACGAATCTTGCATTTTAATTATTTTTAAATTTCCGTTCAGCTACAAATAGTTTGTTATGGATGAATGAATGAATTGATAATGAATACAGTTTTTAATGAAATATTTAATTAGTTCAAAATTCAGTTCTACTATTAAAGAATAAATTGCAGGTGACAACTTATTGAACAACTAATTATGTTTATTATTATTGTACTTGAAGTTAATAAGTTTTAATAAGTAATTGTTCGTTAGAAAAAATGAAAATTTGTAGCTGAGTAATAGTTTTGTTTTTGTTGAGTTACAAAAACATTTCGATTTCAAAAAATATTAGACTATTGAAATGAATAATACTTGTAGAAGTAATCTCACTCAGATCCATTTGACTACCAAAATCTATGAAAAAAAATTATTAGAAATATATGGCAGCTGTGTCTATATTTTGCCTAAACTTAGGTGATATCTATTCGAATTGACAAATAGTTATAAAAGTATTGGAACAAAATATTTTGTTAAATTAAATTATTAGCAAACGCAAAATTATTAAATTGCAATACATTAATATATCATATCATAACGTTTCATATCCTATAATAATAAGTTGTTTAAATTTTGCAATTTTGGATAAAAAATGATAAGAAAATCGATTCTGTAAGAGTGAGTTTTACAAAAATAACTTATATTTAATTTGTATAAATATTAACGTAAAATATATTTAAGTGAAAAATTTTTTGTTAATAAAAAGGATAACATTAGGAATTTGAAAACATTTTCCTTTTTTTTTTAAATATGTTACAGTCATGAAAGAAGTGATAGTAAATATTTTTATAACACTTTAAATAAATAATGAATTATATGATTACTGTAATGTGTACTGACGGAGAAGAGAATATGCTTAAGGAATAATAACGTATTTCAATTAAATGTTTCTAAAATGAATTGTCTATTTGAGGAACACTTAATAATATAAGAAGATCTTACCTTTACATTTTTTTACTTAAAAGCGTTTTTGTACTTTGGGTGTAATTTAATTTTTCAGAGAGGTATTAATGATTTTACTCCACAATTTAATTTTACTAATTCTTCTTGAAAACTATTTAAATAGATATAATTTTTCAAAAAAATTTTTTTTCGTTAAGTTTGATATATAAGCTTAAATCGTTTACGTAATTACAACCATGCGTCAAATGCTGTGAAATATTTAAGTGATGCCAAATTAAAGCCGGTATAAACAAATTCGCCGTAAAAATTGTTTAGCGAAGTGGTTGAAATAGTCATGAAATCAATTCGAAATTCGCTTGCTTTGGATGAACATTTGGGTTGCGGACGTTGCTTAGAAAAAATAAATAAATAAGTAGAAAACTTGCAGTGAAGAAGGTAGGGCGTTCATGCAAGCGGATTAGATGTTCGGGCTAGTGTGTTAAGTACTGTTGTGGTCAAGTGCGTGTTTCTATATATGTATGAGTGTTAACATCCTAAAAGAAATTAAGAAATCATTTTTTACGCAAAATTTATGGAAAAAAAAAACTACTCATAAAATAAATGTTTAATTTGATATAAAAATTTATATAAATATGTAAACATACATATGTCCTTATATAGATATATGTATATTAATTTTAAAAAGTTATAAAATTGTATATTGGTAAAGCAAACTTCTTTTGTAACCATTAAAAACAAAAAAGGTGAAAAAAATTGCAGTACATTTTTGCAGAAAAGAACATTCTTCAAAAATAAGGTAAAATGTGTATTTTACATAAAGATTTTTTTTCTTAAATTAAAATATATATACAGTTACGTTATGAGTTATATATACGTGCTTATCTTATCATTGATTACAATTTTTTTAATGATATTCAAATATTTAAGATGTTTTGTTAAATAATCGTAAAATATGCACTAAAATACCTACACTTCATTCATAAAACGAGTTCCTCTCGCTCCGCTACCAAATTTTTAAAAAAAGTGTTAGAAAGAGTAAACTGCGCAAGATATGAAACTCTGGTAAAGTTATTTTATTGTTGTTATTTTACGTTTAAAATCAGTAGGAGTTCTGTGGAAGGTGAATTCGAAAAGTGTCAGATATTATCACGGAAGACAGGTGAGCCTTTGGCAGACATATTTCTTTACATCAATTTACATGAGTTTGTCAACAAATTGCTATAAAATGTTAAGTATCGGCATTTGGTTTGCTGCATATGGTAGGAAATGAAGTGGTTTCTTAAAAAGTCTTGTGTTTTACAATTTACCCCAAAAGTAAGGAAAATCAATGAGTGTGGGCAGACATAAGAAAATTGTTAAGAAGAGCCAATAAAAGTATATAAGATACGGTAAAAGTAATGGACGGATATTATGGACTGAGTAACACAATATGCTGTATATTCGATTGAGAACTGTGTGCAACGAAAAATTAATTTTAAATGTCTTTCGTTATTGTTATTGTTATTGTTAAGTAAAACATTTTATAATATTGTTTTACGTTATTGTTATTGTTAAATAAAATATTTTATAATATTGTTTTTCGTTTTGTTATTTCGTAAATTGCTCCTTTTAAAAAATATGACTGCGACATAATTATGGGTGCATGACAAAAAATAACATCAGCATAAAACACTCAATGTGAAGTTAGGGAGATATAAAGTGCGGTAGTTTATTTTCCTTTTAAGACCTCAATACCCTCAAGTTATTCCCATCCGTTATGTCTACTCATGACACTTCAGTAAATTCTGCAGCGTAAATAACGTGATTCATTCTTTGACAATATACTTACTACATAAAAAAAAAGATTCTATTCTGCCAATGAACCACTATATAATATACAAGGCCCCACCGACAACAATTAGATCTAACAGTGGTATATCTTTAAAATTCTATCAGAAAATATAAATTATAACATTTGTTTGGGAAAATTTTATTTATTAAAAAACCGCTTTTACTTTGGTATATCGTAAAAAAGTTAAAGACAAGGGAGCTTTTTGTTCTTATCTTAGTTAATTCCTAATAATAAGGAATATTTTTAAAAAAAAAAATTAAACTTCTATTAAACTCTATTATAAAAAAAACCTTCCCCCTTCTTGTTTTGTCTCTACTGAAAATAATATGTTTTGGTTGCAATCGTTACTGTTATAACGGCTATTTTTGGTACTGTTTATGTTGTTGTTACTGCTAATGTTATTGTTGCTGCTAAGATTGTTATTGCTGCTGCTAATGTTGTTGCTGTTTACATTGTTGTTGTCACTAAAGTTGTAATGTTTTAAATGTTGTTGCTGCTACTAATGTTGTTACCGCTAATGTTGTTGTTACTGCTAATGTTGTTGTTAGTGCTTATGTTTCTGCTGTTACTAATGTTGCTGCTGTTGTTGTTGTTGTTAATATAATTGGTAGTCGTTGTTTTTATTATTACAACAATTGTTAGTAATGTTGCAGTCGTTGTCGATGTAGTATATATATTATTATTATTATTATTGTTATATGTTATTATTGTTAATACTGTCTATGCAGTTAATGTTATTGGCGTAGTGATTTTCGATGTTACTCATAATATAGGTGTCATCGTGATTGTTGCTGTTAATGTTCTTGTTGTTGCTGCTGCTGACGATGTTGCTGCGGTTAATATGATTGCTAATGATGTTGTTATTGTTAATGTGTTGTTAAATATTGCTGATGTTGTTGGTTTTGTTGATGTTGCTGTAAACAATGTAATTGTTGCTGTGCTGACTGTTATAAGCTGTTATAAGAGAGACAGTGAGAGAAAAAGACAGAGAGAGACAGTGATCAGTAGTGTCGTGTTCCGATAAGTGGACTGTGTAGAATTTCCTATAATAAGGACGAAGCAGGATTCATCAATCATTTTCTACGGCCCATCTAAATAATCTTAATATGTCTCATTTTATTTTTCGTTGTATACCTTAATAACTTAACAATCCTAGACCTGCTTACATCGTGTACTCTAAAGTTTCCTTTCATAGATACAGTTATATTGTATTTATCGCAATTGTCTTCCTGGCTAAACCCATCTTGGGGGCATATCTCTTCAGAAGACGATGCTTTATCAGTCCATTTCCGTATTCATCCATATTAGTATGTGGAATTTGCGCGGGGTATAAATTTGTTTATTTCGTTGTTATGTCGAGTCGTAATTACTTCTGGTAATTACTAATTACGTCTTGGATATGTTAAAACTGATCCGTCGATTCTTCAACTTTCAAATTAAGAAACAGGTGTTGTTGAGTGTTTACGTGTTTTATGGAGATTTTCAGACATCCCTTTATTTAATGCGGCCTATTTATATAAATGTTTGATCAAATTTTGATCTTTTTAGCGTACGTTATAATACGCGTGCTTTTGGTAAGAGTAGTATTTGCTTTTATTTTCTAGTGATTCGAAGTTTTACTTCATAATTATAAGTCTTAAAAATGGGGACAGATGCCCTTATAAAAT
>NC_051847.1:53310233-53319825 GCF_002237135.1 Teleopsis dalmanni
GTTGTAATTCTGCTAAATGTGGGTAGAAGTAATTACTCACGTCAAGTCTTTCAATCTATATTTTTACATATATGAATGATATATGAATGAGAAAAAGGAAAGAATAAGTGTAACTTATGCTTATTGCATAATTTGAGTTACAAAGACAAGTTTAAGATTGTTTAGAGAACTCATTCTATAAGTGTATAATTAGTAAACAACATTCATGGATACGAAACAATATATTCATCTAAAGATTAATTAACTAAAACCATACTGTGGATATGAACTCCAATAACCAATTAACTTCTGTTAACCAATAATACAGATAATTGTTAAGTAGCTTTGTTTGAAGGGTCCTGTTTAATACAATACATATATGTGATATTAGCTAAATATTTGAAATTGGGCAAAAGGTGAAACATGGTAAAATTGATTTACATGTCAACATAAAAAACTGATATTAATAATTTCTTTAGATTTTTAACATTTTTGCGGCTGAATATTAGAACTGTGTTAAACCCTATCACAGTAAAAATGCAAGGTAAAATAATTCAGCGGGAACATTTATTCATCATTTTATTGAATTGTTGATATAAAGTTTAAAGCTAACTATTATAGATTTAATAAAACTTATATTCTTTATATTTAAGATACACTGTATTTGTAAATCGATCCCTCTACTGAATTATTTACATTATAAATATTTTATCCAAGATCATTAACTTTTATGGTTTTTAATTACGAATAGAGTAGCAATTATAGCTATAGAAATTACAATTAATTTGTTTATAGACAGATAAAAATAAAAACCTGAAAAAATCATTATCAATAATGCACTACGTATAACAATGTTCTTCAACTTTCTAAATGTTTATTTATGTTAGATTTGAAATACCCTCTCTGAAAATGTTTACGATATGTGGTAGAAATCACATACTGAGTTTTTATATTTGTTTTAGTATTTTTGTATTTGTTTAAGTACAATTATTTGCTTTCACACTCGATTGATTTATTTATTTTTACATATTTAGTTTGCCGTTTAAAAACTGATGAATCTCATTAACAATTTTTAATTAACTATTTTCCGTAGAACTTAAATAAATTTTATATAATAAAATGTGTTATAAATAATAAATAAATACTTTCAAAAAATATTGTAAATCTCATAAGCTTTTATACTGTTGCTTACCTTCACCAAAGTAATGAAAAGTTATTAGATGTTCTATATCTGAAATTAAATTAAAAATTCAGCATAAATTAAATTTTCTAATGTATTGAAATTTTTATAATGTTATTGTAAATCATTATATTTCATAATAAGCGTCATTTACTGACGACAATTTTACGGACTGTCCAGACTTCCTATCAACAATATGGACTTAATTTATAGTGACTTTTTTATTGTAATAAGTCATGAAGATCTTTTGCATACAAAAAGCTAGCAGACAACAAGAAAATCTAAGACCGTTATATACTCAAAGTAAAATATACAAATGCCCTATAGCACAAGCCTTTTGTGTAATATATAACTCACATTCGGGAACATTATTCACAAGTGTTCATAAAAGCAGAATTGTTTTAGGTACGTCATGAACACATCCAGGCTATATTGTTGGAGGTTGTGAGTGAATCATTCGTTAACCATCATTACCCAAGTGCAGTATAGTGCAAACTTTTTGTGTAAGAAAAAAAAAACTTCTTAAAATATAATGGGAATATCTTTGTTGAGATTTGGTTAAGCACCAATAAAATATTTAACAATATAGTCTGGATCCTAAGAATCCTAGGAAATTTGACACTCGGGAGCAACTGAATATGATGTCGCACTTAATTGTAGCAAATATTTTTTTTTTGCTTACAAATACTAAACGGCATTTGCGTAGTTAGTAAATTGGGTTATAAGGAATGAAATAGTAAGAGAATTATATAGAAAACTTTGATTTAGTTTTGCGATATCAGTGAAACGAAGTCGCAGAACAATTGATCTGGATTATTGTGCGATGTCAGAAAACTAAATAGATTGGAGCTTTGATAAGAGGTATATGAATCTCTTACGTAGATCGAAAATATCTCTTTACATATAAAATCTTTTAGATCCTGTTCTATCTTCACTGAAATCATTCTATCATTAAAGTAATCTTCTATTATAGTTTCCAATCTTTTCAAATGATTTTACAAAATAAAATAATCACTAAAACAAAAAGAATGTCTAAATATCCTATTTGCTTATAGTATTACAAGCTATGTAATCACATGATGTGGATAAGATGATTTACTGATCGAGTATTTTATCTATAATATTTCTGGTAAGTTTAAAAATCTAACTATTCACGAAAAGAAGAAAAATATTTGAGAGTCTGACATTAACTTATAGTAGTTCCAGCAATTGAATATGAAAATACAGACCTCGGTATAGTATATTATAGATTGAGTTTATTTTTCTTACAAAAAATATAGTAGATATAGCGAAACTAGGGATAAAAGACGTTTAACCTTCTACCTCATTAATTTAAATGTTATAAAAAATTTTAGCTACTTTACTTTTATTTTGGCTTTAATATACAGTTAAGAATTTTGTGCATATATTGTGGCATAAAAAAAATATTTTTTCTTGTTATGCGATATAATGCATTTCATTTCAAATAAAACAATTTCGTACCTTTATCATACTTTATTTGCAAATACATAATTCCGTGCAATTGGAACACTTTGCATAACGCAAATACCCTGTGGCATTGTTGCATGACTACACAAACTGCAATCGTATTAAGGCTTAACATACCAACAAACCCACAGAACAACTGTCTTCAGGAAAATATTATTTTTCATTTGACTTTTACTACTGCATTTCAATTCTCTACTCATATTTTTGCGTACCGATCCAAAGCAACGAGAGTCACACATTCCGTTATGGGCATGGCCCATTCAATCTGTACGTCATGTCATATTTGGTATATAAATTTCACCTAAGACTCTTTATTTTACCATAGCACTACTATTGATTGACATGAGTTGGAAAAATAAAGGAAAAATATTTTTTTTAAAAATAAATAAATACCACATTGTAAAAATTGTGTTCAAAAAAATATTCGTTTACAAGGTTATGAACTTTTAGGGTTTTAATATATTTTTTTATATGCCACTACCACTATTTAAAAAAACAGTCATAAAATTAACATAATCGTATATATAAAAAATGTATAATTATATTAATTGTTCTGGTTATTGAAATCTTAATATTCAATTATAAATTTTGAATTGAAATCTTATCATTGTCTAAAGTATTTCATATCTTACAATTATAAAATTTATTATCTTGCTAAAGATAACATAACAGATAAAATCAGAATTTATAGACCCTGCACATACTAGTTCTCGTTAGCATTAAGAAAAATAAAAAGTTCAAAAAATTATATAAATATTTTTTAATTTTTTACTTGTATTTTAATATTAACTGGCTTAAGTTCAAATAAAGGTTCTGTAAGCATCCACATTAAGATCATAATAAGCCTTCCTTTGTTAATACCAGCCAAAATAAATACTGGTTATGTAAATATGTTGAAACAATTTTTTTTTTCTAAATATAAATCACTCAGTACTACTAATATATAGTTTTTTTTAAAAATAAATTTTTAGGCTTTCTCAACGACAATACCAACATTCTAAGGTGTTGTCTAAGGCAGGACTGTCCAAAGCACGATTTTTAATCTACTACAATTGTGCAAATTTTCTTTTGGTGTACTGGTAAAACTACATTATTTTATTTTTATGGTATACCAAATAAATTAATTAAAATTGATAATTAACATTATAACGATATTTTTATTTTTATCAAAAACAACTATTATATAAAGGTATGTATTGGTTTCTGTGAACCTCCAATCTGTACACTGATTTGTATTGGCCCGCGATCGTATCTGGTCTGGACAGCCCTGGTCTAAGTTACTATATTCAATTTTTATGCTGTTTTGTAGAACGATTACATTTTAGCCTTAAAATAAGAGATTTGTTTCGAATTCCTATAGACTCCTTTTAGGGTTCAAATATTTATATGCTTTTCTCATGCAACAGTTTAACTTTAACTTTATAATAGATGTTCTATTCCTTTACTTAAAATCACTTAACATGGAGAATTTACTTCATTTATCCAATTTATTTTTCATTTCTCCAATTATATTCCAGCACCAACGAAAATTTGCGCTTGTGATCGCTTTTGGCAATTTTTACCTATTTCTCTTAGCCCAGTTGACTGCCGGTAACTTCTTCCTTCCGCGCCTTTGATTGCTAATATGTAAAGATGTATGCATATCTCATTACGTATTACATATTAATACAAAAACAGTACAAAACAAAATTCAAAAACATCCATAAGTATTTTTTTTTAGACAATATAAAATGCAAAACTAGCTGCAAGTACTTGTCAACTAGTGACTCCGGCAAATTCTCAAAATCCGCTGCCCGGAAAGAATATCTAACATCGAATTATGGAATATAACAAACCAACCCCAAGTTACAAAGGAGATAACAAAATGCAAATGGTACTGGATCGTGCAGATACTTTGAGACCGTATAATATAATAAGGCAAGCACCTCGAACCCACAAAGTAGTCGGTGACCCGGTGCACCAGCAGAAACAAAGCGGAGAACAATTGAAAAAGAATTAAAAGATGCAGGATTTAAATTGATGGTGGAGGCCCTATGCTCCTGAAATTCAGGAAATCAGTAATAATAGTAGTCGCGAACATTTTTCACAATTGCATCGCTGATGTCATCAGGCTTGACCTACACAAAAATTAACCAGAATTCAAGTTATGCGAAAGTATCCCTTAAAAACTAATAACTGTGGCAATATTTTTTTTCTTGAGTCCGGAGTATTGTGAACGCCGGACCAAGACAAATCTGTATACTTTCTTTGCTCTTATTTAACATTATCTTCTTGATCTTATCTAATCTTCTTGATCTGCAGAAAAGATGTGCTAGATGTCTCACAGTTTTACTCAAATTTAAGCAACTTCAAGAAATTGATTTCCACCGCACTGATAATTAACATTACCACAGACTCAAGCATTACATAGGAAACCCAAGCATCAAGGATTTAAATTGTATCTGTTACTTAGGTATATATATTTTGAGAGACTAATCAGCATGAAAAAAACAGATTAACAATATGAAGTACTACAAACTTCATATTTGTAGAATTGGGTAATCTGCAAAGTGCTTTTCAATAATTTCGGGAAGATAGCGGTAGCTTATATTAATTACATATATTTTCAACCACACTGACTGGACTGAAATCAATTGACTACACAAACAACCTATCAAACAGTTGATAACTGCGATGTAGCATCGAAACCGTACAAAAGTGCTAAATGACTCACTGACTAAATGAACTTTATTTTTTTCCATTATTGCACAAACACCTCAACTAGCGACATTGCAAAAACTTTAACTGAATAATCAGAATTATCCAATATAGCCCTTGAATGTCGCGATTTTCTAAAAATCATAAATATATATGTATTTTGTATGAGGAGCATTACCTGATGAAGGGACAGGGCACAGTTCAAACATTGATAATAAATGTTCCCTTCTGCTGTATACAATATTTCAAATTATTTTTTCTCATTCGATTGCTGTTTTTATTTTATGGTATCCCAAAATATTGTCTTCACTTTTTACAGAATTTTGCGATTTTTTATACTTTGTAAATATAATTGAAGCCTGTAATTTTTTTTAACTAAAAATATACATGAATGCTTTAATTCGCTGGTATATGGGAGTATTATTATTATATTGTATTATTGCTGATTATATGTCGCAAAGCTATTCATCCCCATCGAAAAAGTATTCAGTTTCATGTATGACAAATCAAAGTTTCACGTTTCGTTTTCAGATACTGTAGTCTCAGTCTCTATCTCAGTAGCAGTGCCAGTCGCATCGCATATTTTTGTAATAATTTTATTTTTGGTTCAGTCTGATTGGCGTCCTAAACTATATGGCCAAATGTTAGATGGTGAGCTTTTCGTGTGGGTGTCGGTTCATGCGATTGACATGAAAATATGTAAATGTGCCAGTTTTTTTAAATTAAAGTGAACAAAAATATTATGTACTACTTTAGAGTTTGTGTTAAAATCTCCACACGAAAGCAACTAAAACACAACATCAACTTTTCACTATCACAAAAACAAAAAATTTATAAATTTGATTTTTTTTTGTAAATATATTTTAAAAAATGAAACAATATTAGATATATTTTAATTCAGTACACATTTTGCTTGAAATTTTATTTTCACGAATCAATAATTATTAAGCCTTTAACTGATCTCTGTTTTTTATATTTTCACACGTCTTTTTAAAATACTTTCTAAATATATGCAGCAGATACTTTGCGTTTCAACAGCATCATATATTTTATTTAATACTCCTCTCCTAGTTAAATATTTTGTAACTAGAACATTTGTTAAAAAATAGTCAAGCTTAATAATATAGTATTTTTTATTTTTTTAAAAACGTATAGAACAATTCTGTTCAAATGCATATGTATCACAAGAATGTAAACAATTATAAATAATATTTATTTACAGATTAAGTTATTAAACAAAAAAAAATGAAAACAAAATAAAACTACATATAACCATATCAAAATTTTACAAATATATTTTATATTCAAAAGATAAAAGAGGAAAAATTAATCAGAAAGAGCTACAAGGTAATTAACTTTTATTTTGGAAAGTATAAAATAGAATTAAATGAAATAATTTAAAGACTTTTGCTGTTATTTACACTGATAAGTTTCCGTAAGTATCATCTCTGTTAGAGCATCTCATATTAACCCTTTTTGCAACTAAAGTTTCAAATACCTGAGTTTAAATAAGTTTTCAAAGTTGCAAGTTGTGTGTCATTATTGTTGTTTTTGTATCGCGATAAGTTCCACTCTTAACAATCTACAATCAAAATATAAATATAAAATAATCTAAATTTAACTCAGATGAAAAGGAAAGTAAAAGTATAGTCATATACTAAAAATTTAATAAGCAAAAACAAAAGAAAAAGAGTAAAGTGGTAAAAATTTAAGTCAAATTTGCGAAACCTGTTCAGGTTAAGATACTTTCAATAGTGACAAATAAAATTTTGTAAAACATAACAGCTGATGAAATATCTGCGATACAAAAACTATAGCCTTATCAATTGTAAGAATTACACATCAATTAACAAAAGCTCTACCATTTCATTAAAGAAGTTCTAGGAATCTTTTAAGTTATTTTTTATATATTTTGAAACCAATAAATGCAAAATGGTCCATCCTTTCTCCAATATCTAGCAAAAACTAAAACGAATAAAGTTTTTTATATATTTTATATCCGGCTACAATGTTTAATATTTTTTCAATATATTCTATATTTCGACTCTCCTTAAGAATCATCATCAGGAATAGGATCTAAAATTAATAAAAAATAATTAATATTAATAAAATCTATATCCATCCGTCATGTTTTTGGTTCCGTTCTCCATATTACACTATTGCAATATAGACAACGGAACCAAAAGCATGACGTATAGATATAGAGTCGAAACATAGAATATATAAAAAAAATATTAAACGTTTAATTTAAGAAAAAAAAGTAACATATAGCCGAATATAAAATATATAAAAAGACATTATTAAAAAATCAGATCGCGAAACAAATTCAAAATTTAAAATTAATAAAATTAGAAAAAAATAGGTGTGTATAGCCAACATCTGCCAGAAATATCCTTATGACTCGCTATCCATACCATGATAAACAATGAATGGACTGATATCTTATTTAAGGATGTAGGACACTTCACATAAATAAATATTGTGAAAAGTAATTTAATTGTAAAGTGGATATAAACAACTTCTGTTTTTAAAACGGTACTGTAATCCGAAAAGTGGTAGGAAGAAACACGGTTTTTCAAAAATCCATTAAACAATCTATGTTGTGTCCAGATATGAAACTATTGTGTAATCTGTTAGCTTCTGTGATTTAATGCCAGTAAAGCATTTTTAGTGGAGTATTTTAAAATGAAATGACTGAAATCTTATTTAATTATTAATATTACAAAATAATCTAAGAATAAAAGCTTTTTTCCTCATTCACTAGAATTGTATTTATTTTCTTTAAATTCAAAATTCTACTCCTCTTAAACAACAAAAGTTGGAACAATAGCACACAAGGAACACGCACAGATGGACTGATACCAAATATAATGACCTGATTCAAACCAATTCACTGAGACTGCATTTATGGTGACAGAGACTGTGTTGATGCAGATCACGTCCTCTTTTACTGTAATAGGTGGCTCATATTTAGAGAAGAGATAATAACCCAGTTTGACCAAAAAAAAAAACTCAGAAATATAGTGGAAAAGATGATAGCGAACCCAGAGAACTGGCGAACGATAGATTCATATATGATTCAAGTTTTCAGAGCGAAGAAATTAAACCTAGAGAGGAGACAAAGAAACTCAGCTAATAAATGAAGCAAATCCAGAGAAAATGCGGTGAGGTCTGGATGAAGATCGAAAATCACAAGAGCTTGGCTTGGAATGCCATCTTAAAAGAGATCCTGCTCGAAGTAAGACGAAAGCGGTTCTATGGGGGAGTAATTTTCTCCGAAGAGGGGGTGTTTTATTCCGTATACTACATATTAATGTTAAGGAATCGAGCACACCAATCCGACTACAGTCGATCTGAAGATGCATAAAGCATTCCACCTCCTGACCACAAAAATTAAATCCTCTTAAAGAGTCACCTTTTAGTGGCTGTATTATACTATCTTAAAATGTTACAAATAACATACCTTAAGCTAATAATAACATTAACGATATAAATAATCTGTTTAATGCAATTTATTTATTAACACTTACAATCATCAAGATTGTTTAACATTCCACTTAGATTAGTATGTATGAATATCAAAATATATTGGTATTATATATGAAGTACTGGAAGCAATGTCAATACATTATAAATGCAAATATTTATACGAACAGCATATAATTTATATACTTGTGCTAGTAAATTTTTAATCGAGTTAAAAATAATTAATAAAAACGATTAATCAGTGCCCAGTCGCGCTAATATCTGTCAACGTGATTAAATAATTAACTTCACAGTACAGCAAATACAGCAAATATGCACCTTAACACATCGAAATTCAAATGTAAATAAAAAGAAAATTTTTGAAATGTGATATAATGGAAAGTAAATGAATAAAAATACAAATCAGACGAAATGCCGTCATCTTCATATTATTAGAAATAAATTCCAAAATAAAGTTGAAACCAAAACAAGAAATGCCATCTCCCGCCAAACAACCGCTGCTAGCAAAAGCTTAATGAAATATTTTGGTTCTGACAGCGCAAAAAAGCGACACAACCAACCCAAGGAATAATCAAAAATTAAACTGTAATAAACTAAAATAAAATTATGTCAGAATAGGTCACAAGTTATTTTCTTATTTCGACAAAGCACGCTTGATAGCTTGATAGCTTGATAATGGAATAAATATACTCGATTGAGTTAATTTGATTTTTATTTCTCATAATTACACAAAATGTGAAGAAATTTCAAAAATTCCTAATA
>NC_051847.1:53319925-53334922 GCF_002237135.1 Teleopsis dalmanni
TATTATATAAAATTTATTTAAGTTCTACGGAAAATAGTTAATTAAAAATTGTTAATGAGATTCATCAGTTTTTAAACGGCAAACTAAATATGTAAAAATAAATAAATCAATCGAGTGTGAAAGCAAATAATTGTACTTAAACAAATACAAAAATACTAAAACAAATATAAAAACTCAGTATGTGATTTCTACCACATATCGTAAACATTTTCAGAGAGGGTATTTCAAATCTAACATAAATAAACATTTAGAAAGTTGAAGAACATTGTTATACGTAGTGCATTATTGATAATGATTTTTTCAGGTTTTTATTTTTATCTGTCTATAAACAAATTAATTGTAATTTCTATAGCTATAATTGCTACTCTATTCGTAATTAAAAACCATAAAAGTTAATGATCTTGGATAAAATATTTATAATGTAAATAATTCAGTAGAGGGATCGATTTACAAATACAGTGTATCTTAAATATAAAGAATATAAGTTTTATTAAATCTATAATAGTTAGCTTTAAACTTTATATCAACAATTCAATAAAATGATGAATAAATGTTCCCGCTGAATTATTTTACCTTGCATTTTTACTGTGATAGGGTTTAACACAGTTCTAATATTCAGCCGCAAAAATGTTAAAAATCTAAAGAAATTATTAATATCAGTTTTTTATGTTGACATGTAAATCAATTTTACCATGTTTCACCTTTTGCCCAATTTCAAATATTTAGCTAATATCACATATATGTATTGTATTAAACAGGACCCTTCAAACAAAGCTACTTAACAATTATCTGTATTATTGGTTAACAGAAGTTAATTGGTTATTGGAGTTCATATCCACAGTATGGTTTTAGTTAATTAATCTTTAGATGAATATATTGTTTCGTATCCATGAATGTTGTTTACTAATTATACACTTATAGAATGAGTTCTCTAAACAATCTTAAACTTGTCTTTGTAACTCAAATTATGCAATAAGCATAAGTTACACTTATTCTTTCCTTTTTCTCATTCATATATCATTCATATATGTAAAAATATAGATTGAAAGACTTGACGTGAGTAATTACTTCTACCCACATTTAGCAGAATTACAACTAGGTCTCTAATCAATGATTGGATCTCAACCGAGAGAAGTCGCTACTGGCGCGACAGTCGAGGTAACCGTCAGGCTAAAGAGCTGGTTCTCCCTTATAGTTACAATAAGATATCCTCCTTCAGCAGAACAGAGTTGAGGTTGCTAGTGGGATATCTAACGGGTCACCATGGGCTACGTTACCATCTCAACAAAATGGGCCTATCTGAAGAGATAGATTGTAGACTCTGCTTAGAGGCAGAGGAGACAACCAGCCACATTCTATGTGACTGCCCAGCTTTGATCTGGGCCAAGAGGAAATCACTGGGTCGGGAATTGCTTTCACCTTCCGACATTAGGAAGTCCTCAACAACCGACATTTTGATCTTCATTCGAAAGGCGGAATGTCTTTTGTTCAGTTAGGGTCTGTTGTAGCACAAAAGATCAATCATGGTCGCAGTGCTCTGCTCAAATGGGAGCTAGTACCCTGTTATTTCCTATTCCTATTCCTAGCAGAATTACTCGACGAAACATTTAAAGACATCATTTCCATATAGAACTTCCATATCAAATTGAATCAAATTGAACTGTCATATTAACTTTAATCCCTTTGTTAAATCTATATATTTTAAGTTCAATGGATTTTAAAAGCTTTTATCAAATATTAAATTTGCTAACAAATTTATTTGCATATATAAGATAAATTCAAATAAAACAAAAAGAAATAATCTTAGCCTAGATACAAAAGATCCATTTTGTTCATCCTTTTTTCTTGTAGATCATAAAGATCATAAAGGTTGGATCGAATAGAGTGAAGCACTGTGATCATAACATATATTTTTAAAGATTGGTTTATGTTTGTGTTCGCTTTCTTTATACGTTATCAGAATTAACATTCCAATTCTCCCCATATATTTGAGTTGGCAGGTATTATTATTCACTTAAGATTCTATTAATTTTAATATATTTTTTAATATATTTGTGTTTAAGCCCACTATTGGTTGCTGTTATTTTTTCTTGTTTGTATAACGATATATAGAAACCTAATCAAAAGGAACTCTATGCATATTCGAGGCCATTTCATTAATGCTGTAGTATCCGATTTATTACTATTTGTTTTATTAAAAATTTTTTCGAAGTTGACAAAGATGAAATATAGATCCGAAACGAAATCTATAGATCGCTTTGTAATATTTTGTAATTTGTGTATATATTATACAGATGATTATAGAAGTCAGAAATCAGCTCTTTTTTTCACGAATAAGCTTTATCAAAGAATTAGAATTATGCTGGCAGCAGTGAGATTTCTTTCTTTCTACTTTTAGCATTTGTTCTTGTCATCCTTTTTGAGTGTTTTAGCAATGACCGCCTCTTGCCACTCTAATCGTAACATATATGTTTAGAGCTCTAGCACGATTATAGTAGTGAGACAGCAATTTAGAGTAACTTTTTCCACTAATCTATTTTTAATAAAGCTTAGTTTTCGAGATATCAGGCAAATGTTATTGATGTTGAAAATTTTTGTATGAAAAATACCCGAAATGAATAAACTCGTCTACTTGTCTTAATGGAAATAGTTGCATAAAATAGCTGTCCAAGGAATCGGAACAGACCACAGCTCAACACTATCGGAAGCAGACTGTGTAGCTTTTCCGTTATAATATTCGGCATCGCATTAAATATTCCAAATATGTTTGGTTACTATATAATAATTGTCTCATTCCTTATGAGTTTCGACTAGTTTTAACCTTGTCTGTGCAGAGCAGTCTGCTGTGTACTGTCTACTGGTCGGCTCAGACTAATTTAAGACATAAAAAAATATTGTCAGCAATTACATGTTGGTGACTTTTATCATTTCATTTGATATTATGTTGCATTAACAGTTTTGAAAGTAAATTATGAAAAAAACTATAAACAAATAGAAAGATCGATTTCATCGGAAAAATGTGCAGCGCCCGCAATTCCGATCGATGCTATTATGAATGAAGTTATCTGTTCAGCAAGTGTATGGTAATTTGGTTAACAAATTATAGCAGAAATTGTTTTTATCAGTTATAAAAGAAAATTTTAAATACAATTTATTTTAACTGAACTATAATTCAAGTTGTCTTTTTTAATTTTTGCTAAGTTTTTTAAAAAACTTAATATCAACTGAAATTTCTTGACGTCTTACTTTATATAAAATACAATTTTTTAACTGCATTTTCTTTGTGTAAGTCTTGTCTTATTATAATCATAAGAAATAAAAACATTTTTTATATTTTAATGTCAGAAAAAATTAGATGTACTTATTCAGGTCAGCTTCACAAAGGCCCCAGTGGATTGACATTACTTAGGTGACAGTAGTATTTAAGAACTAAAAAACTGAGAACGAAGTTTTTAATTAACCAAAATTAAAAGTAGAAAATATTTTTTATTATTTAAATAAAATAGGACAAAAAAAAAATTGAATATTAAAAGCAATGTGAGCTGCATAAAGACTATATAAGTTTTTTTCAAGTCAAATGAATCAAAGAAAAGAGAACATTTCTAATAAGTAGAGTACACGGAATTGTAGAGAGATAGCAGATACTGCTATCTGGTTGAAATGATACAAAATCTTTGAATATATTTATACGTATAATGCTTTGAAATGTTATAGAAAATTGAAAATCTTATATATATATTTCTTCTGTACGTGTGTTGACAGTGAACTCCTCCTAAACGGCTGAACCGATTTTGATGAAATTTTTTGTGTGTGCAAGTGGATTGAAGGAAGGTTTAGATTCACAATTTGGCCCACTGGATAATGTCTTTTTATATAATTTTTTATTTTTTGGTTTCCATGTACATTTATATTAGAAATTTAAAATTTATTCATGCTTACTTTGATTTGTTTAAAAAGTTTAAAATCTCTATAATGAATCGTAAAACTGCCGTTGCATAGCTTAAATGCATTTAAATTCCGCAGTATAATTATAGGTGAGCCAATTTTTAATCTTAAGTTATGTGGTGGTATTCCTGGTAAATCCAGCGAATTCAAAAATTCCACAGGATAGTTGAACGATTCATTTTAGAGTTTAAACTTTTTAAACAAATCAAAGTAAGAATGAATAACTTTTAAATGTCTAATATAAATGGACCAAATTGTGAATCTAAACCATCCTTGAATTCACTTGAACACACACAAAAAAGAAAAATTATATATATAAAGATATAAATAACGTACAAAAAACAATGCCACGTCTTCGTGGACAAGGAGAAAATATTGGTCGAGCGACTCTGAATTCACAATTACTCCAGAACCGTCGGTTAAATAGATCGGCAGAAAACAATGAGAATATAAGAAACCAGGATACAATCACACGTCTTAATGAAAGTCAAGAGCAACGCAAATAACGCCTTCGAGCTAATGCATTGAGACAAAGACTGGCCCGTCCACGAGTCACCGACATATTCAGAACACGTGAACAACAGCGTTTGCAAGTGTATCGGGCATTGACACGTTCATCATTTCATTACCTTGCGTTTGAATATGAGTCGGTTATCGACTATTCGTCACATTCACGAATTGTAATCGGTGCTATGAGCAAACAGTGCCAACACTGTCATACACTCAAATACAAAGGTGAATCGGCCGGTTTCTGCTGCACATCTGGAAAAGTTGTATTGCCACCATTGAATTTGTCGCCAAAACTATTGAAAGCACTATTGGCTGGAGCTACATCTCAATCTAAATTGTTTTTTCGTAAAATTCGCAAATTCAATTCGTGCTTTTAAATGACATCATTTGGAACAACAAAAATCGTTCAGAATGAGATTGGTCGCAATTTTCAATCAACGCTTAAGATTCAGGGCCAAGTGTATCACCAAATTGGTTCTTTAATGCCGATGCCCAATAATGATCCCAAATTTCTGCAAATCTACTTCATGGGTGATGAGAAGCAGCAAAGAAACGCACGTTGCCAGTACAACCATATCGAGCAGATGGAGGAGCAAGAAATTGTGGGTATTTTAGAACCGTTTTTAAAAAATCACAACCAGTTGGTCCAGTTGTTCAATACCGTTTCAAACCGACTGCTAAACGACAACTATACAATCGTCATAAAAGCAGACAAAGTACCATCTGGGCAGCATGCGGGCCGATATAATGCACCGACTATTAATGAAGTTGCAGTTGTTATGGTTGGCGACGCATTTGAACGTCAAGATATATGAATACAACGCAGAGATAACACATTGCATACGATTGATGACAGTTATCGCTCTTACGACGCTTTGCAATATCCATTGATATTCTTTTTTCATTTAAAATGTAGTGCTTATAAGGATTTGAAAATATTTGTAACATAAGTAATGCATGTGGACTTTTTGTAGTTCAAAAGAAAAAATCAATTCAAAATAATTTTCGTATTAAAATGCTAAAGGTTAAGTTGAATAACAACAAATATTATAACTCAGCTGAGCCAGGAAAATTAATTGCAAGGGGAAACAACGTTCGCCGGGTCAGCTAGTATATTGTAAATTTTTTGTTTTATAAAATTTAATATTTTCAGTTTTTATGCAAACCGAAGCAATTTTATTCTATATAAGCAGAATAAGCTTGAAATGTCAATATTTGTTCAGCATGCAAAATGCTCCACATCATTCCGGTGGTTGAATGGCTTTTAGTTTAAGTGAGAACAACTCTGTTCCGAAACAAAAGCAAATAAAACAATAATAAACTGTGACTTCTGTAAAAAGTTGTACCTGTGCCTTCCAGTGAAGCTATTTTGAAAACACATCTTTCAATTCCGGCTTTGTGCCTTTCTTATTCAGTATTTCTCTAAGTGCAATTACTTTAAGCGGAAATTTCTGAAAAGCGCAAATTGTTGACTTTGTTGGTTCTCCCAGCGCTACTTTGCGTGCTTATGGCGTGCGATGGCTGAGCAACTCAACTCCAAACAACAATAGAAAAAGCACTACTACTAGTGGAAATGGAGAATGGTTTTAGTTGCCCCCATTCCGTAAAAGATAATTACTATGCACTGTTTACTTTAAATACTAAAACTGAAGACATTTATATTTGTTAAACATTATTTTCAGAAAATTGTTTTCTTGTTTTGCTTTGATATGAAAAACTTTGTATTTTGAGTCCTTAAAGTCCTTAAAACAATACATAGAATTTTACATTAAAAAATATCTTATTTAGTAAATTTTTGTAAGTCGTCGTATCTGCTGCACAATTAAACTCATGAGTTCATATGCGTATGAATCTATTTAAATTCCACAAAAGATACAACTTCGTATACAAATTACAAATTAGGCATAAAAACTATGCATTCCGTGAAAAGAGTGAGTGACATTTTGTACTTCCCAACTTTAAAGCTAATTAGATCCTGTAAAAATAAGCTTAGTAAAAGATTTTATTACAATACACTTTTGTTTTTAGTTGCAATTAACATAAGTGGTGTTTTGTGTAAAAACTCTTTTGAATTGAAGTTAAATCTTTTGAATTCAGAGTACTTAATTTTATGGACCAAAGGTCTTAGTTTTAAACTTCTTCCTATTTGAATTTTTTTTATATATAAATTTTAACACATGTAATTTTATTACAAGCAATAATATCGAGTATAAATATCAAGTCCAAATAACAGGTAACGAATAATATAATTACCAAACACAATTATTCACATTTGTATTTAATATATATTTGAGTAATTTTATCTTATAAAGTTTTAAAAATATTGGAAATAAGATAATATATATTTGCGATTTTAACATTTTTGATATTTATCTAGAATTTTGAGAACATTTGGGCCGTGTGCGAGTTCGAGTAAATTGATAGTAAATTGAGGGAAATAGTAAATTATGTCGGCATAGCAGCGAATGTTAGTATTTACTAGAATTTCGAGTAGGTTAAATTAGATATAAATTAGGTAAATTAGGTGTTACCATTGTGAACATTTTATAAGATGTGCAATAAATAAGTAAATAAATTTGAGAACTTTTAACCAAAAATAATAAATAAGTGCTACAAATAAATAAATTAATATTTACATAAGTGCAGTGCAAAAAATCCCTAGGAAATTTCAATTTACTCGAACTCGCACACGTCCGTTCACATATTTTGAAAATTTAAAAGTACCTGTATTTAAAAGTAATTGCATTATGGAGTATTTGAGTATATGATGGCTATTGAATCAAATATATACTCAAATATACCCAAATATACTAATATAAATAGAAGAAATTAGTATCGCTATTTCAATTTTTAAAATTGTAATGATGTAATTGTAATTGAAATATATTAAAATACTGAAAGAATTTAAATTTTTATACCTCTGGTATTCAGATTTTTATAAATGTGAAAATTGTTTTTTCATCGTTTTATTCTAAATTAGAAATTTTTGATTTTAATTTTATAAATAAATGAATAATATTTTTTAAATAACATACACAGAAAATAAATAAATTACGCAGTGCACTTAAGAAGAGTTAAATTGCAAGAACAAATAATCTTAATATATTGGATAAAAGATTGTGCTTAAAAATCGTATGATAATATAGTACATACAGTGATGCCAACTAACAGAAAAATATTATTTAAGCGTATATCTTCTTCTTTGCTTGAATAAATGCGAGTTAATGTCTAAAGCACTTACACTTGATAGTGTTTGGTACTACTTGGGTGATCCACTGTAACAAGAGCTCCGTTAAATTCTGATAATCACATTTAGATGAATTTACAGAAGTATAGTTTGAAACCCAGCATATCTTTCTGACGGAATATATAGAGCAATTGATTTAAGAGAGTGGAATTCTGAATTAGTGTGAGCATCCATAGAATCAAAAAATTTGTCTTTGAAAGACACTCTCAAGTGTATATCTTTTTATTTGATTTCCCATGGAACTTTTATAATACGTTTCAATACAACATTTTGATAATTTGGAAGTTTATTAATGGTCGATGGAACAGAATTGTGCTTATAAAGCAAAATTTATTTTTTTCATAGTCATCTTTCTTTGTGTTGATGGTTTCAGATCATTAAGAGTTATATTATAAGTGTATTTTCTGTCAAAGGTTAAACCTAAGTATTTACGTTTACATGGCTATTGTTTTATTATTCAACAAATATTTATATGTGATTTGGTTTATGCGAATATTAAAAATTTAAATCAAGAGCATTTAATTTTTTTTAATACTTTTATTAATATTTTTCTATCCATTTATTTCTTTATAAATTTATTTAATTTCTAATACCTGAAGATATGAGTCTTAAAATTAAGCTATACCTAAAAGTATAATATCAAAATAGTATTACTTTTAGTGTGTAGCACCTGAATTAATTTCTATATTAATTGTGACCTTCATCTAATTAAAACAAATAAAGAAAAATTATTTTTGTCTTAACTGCTGTATTAAAACAGCTGAAAAACATTTAGGAACATATATACATATGTAGTAAAGTGCATTAGTTAGATTGACTTGTAATTAAGCTTTACTAATAAATGAAGTCTCAACAAATTCAAATGCTTAATGAACTCGGGTAAGATTTTTATGAAGCGAATAATTGTAAAATATATTGAAAAGGTTTTAATTTGGACTTTGCTAAAGAATTACTAACTCTTACGCATTTGTCAGACTGGATTTTGTTTCTAGCTTCCTTTTATTGCCGCTTTGCTCCAGTATGGTTCTCTACTCTTTTCATTAATTATGCTTTATAGCTTCAATTATGTCAAACTGGATACAAAACGAAAATTCGGATTTGGATTCGGGAAAAAACAATTTTACATGTAGCAAAATTGACGAACATATTTTTTGATTTTTTAATATTCGTTGAAAGAACAGATTCGAGAGAGATATTAGACTTACAATTTATTTCTTTCACCTATACAATATTCTTGCCGTTTGAAGATATCGAATATCGTTTAGAATGAAGAAAGTAATCGACTATCACCCAACCCTCTGTATACGTTTTGAATCGCTTATAAGTCTATGTTTTTATAATACAGCATCTTAACCCTTTTTGGTATTTTCATGTAGTCAATACACTAAATTGACTATTCAACTATTAAATGATAAATAGTCATTATACTATTCAATAAATTTATACTGAAATAGGTTGATGCAGTAAACTGTTGTAAATAAATTGCTTATACTAATATTTGGTATAGTGTTAGAATGTACTGTTACTAACTTTACGAAACAAAAACTTTTAAATAACTAATGGCACAAACCTTTCAAATTACAGATTGCGTTTACTTATTGATTGCATATCAATAAGTCATCTTACACGTAATTAAGATAACATCAATAATTTTTTCTTTCAGAATAGCAAACAAGAACGCTCTTAAAAGCTTCAGAGTTAGGTTTTATTCGCAAAAATGTTTACGTCTTAAGTTTTAGTGCAGCCAAATTCAAAAATCAGTTCATTATGAATGTTCACTGGAAATATGTTTAAGAATATTTTCAGTCTTATAAGAATATCATAAAACATATGTCAAAAAAGAGCATTTTACACATTTTAAAAGTTTGTTTCAACCAGACTTAATGCTGTTTTTTTACAACTCTGAAAGAAAAAAATTACGGTTAATATATGATTATTAATTAACATGTCAATAAATAGAAATAATAAAAACAAGCGTAAATTATGTGTACGTTTTGCAATAATTATTCAGATACAAAAAATATGATATCCCGAAAACCAAAATATTTTTTTCATGACGTATTTGTATATAAATATGTATACATTAATATCACTCGACGTTTATGCTGAGTTTTACAAGAAGAGAAATTAGTTAAAGTAGTAAAGTTCTTTATTTTTTTAAATTATGGACCCCTAAAAAATCAATATTTTTCAAATGAATATTTTGCTTATTAAATTAATTTGAAGTACTTTATCAACAGATTGGAAAGTTAAAAATAATGTGCAAATTTACTTAACTCTTGAGTTAGGAATATTAAATTTGTCTGCAGTGAATCGAATATTGATTTCATATTTAATGCAAATTTGATAATTAAATTTAATTTTTAAATCTACGATATTAATAAGTAAATTATATTTATTTTATAATCAAAAATTACTTTTTTTTATATACTATATAAAAAAATGTAACAATACAATTAAATTGAATTAGTTTAGGTTATACGTGATTACGATTAATTACGACTAAATTAATTGATATTTGAATGTTTTCTCTAATTCAATTTTAATTATAAATTTCTTTTTAAAGGAATTTACTTATTCGTCATGGTAATGCACATCAGTTTTTAAGGCCAATGCACTTTATAATAAGTTCCGCATGTGCATATGCCATTGGCATGCAATATTCTAAAAAAAATTTTATTCATTTTAGTTTTATTCCAGATTTTTAGTAAAAACAAAATCTTACTGTAAGCTCTCTACGCTTGAACGAAGCGACGAGTATTCGGAAAGTTTTACGCCCAGCATAGAAAAGAGCGGTTATTAATTTTTTATTTTTTTTCGACATAATTATCGCTTAACTTCACATACATTTCATATCGATTAACTAAAATTTTTAATCTATCTACATCGTATATAGCGTTAAGGTCTTTAAAATATTTATTAAAGCGAATATTAGCTTTTCATTTGATTAATAGAAGTATTGACCTCCAAATCACACTTTTAAAATTTGGAAACAACGAGCAGTTACTAATGGATTGATCTAGTAAATAAGGTAGATTGACTAACATGTTGCATCTATCTATATCGAATATAGCGTTAGGTCTTTAAAATGTTTATTAAAGTAGATATTGGCTTTTCATCTGATTAATAGAAGTATTAACCTCCAAATTAAACTTTTCAACTTTGGAAACAACAAGCCGTCACTAATGGATTGATCTAGTAAATAAGCTAGAAAGTCAATCAATTCAATTTGTAATTCTTAAATTTTAGCCAAGATGTTGGATTGTAAAGCGGTGCTTTTGTTTCTCTACTGTATCACAAACATCTATAAACGACCGATAAAAAAATCTAATAAAAATAATTTTGACAGTAGAACCTGATTAACATATTCATGTTTATATTTAAACCATTCATTTTTTGTTTATAAGGAGGAGGTTGAATATGCACCTCCTACCACCTGCGTTTCCTAACGCATACTCAACTATCGCCACAGCAATGGTATGTTTCATTTGCACGCATTAAAAAAAGTAATATATGTTTACTTAGTCTATACAACCTTAAGATTATTGAAACACGACTTCAAGATAGGACCTCTATATTGTTTTTTGTTTGTTTCTGTGTCAAAAACCTGCTTTTTCCTTTGGAGCACATTTTCGTTGAACTATGTTATGTGATTTTGTTCCAGATTTTTGGTCATGTTTTCATATTTTCAATAATAAATTCGGTAATCTGTGTGCTAATTCTTCTTTTTGTTTGTTACCTTTCGCTGTTGAAGAAAGTGTGCTTAACATCTTTCGCATTGGATTCGCAATATTTTCAGCTCAATTGCTCTATTTTCTCATCCTGTATAGAGATGTTTCGAAAGTATTCATAACCAATTAGAAACTGTATTACATAGTGGTTTATCTTTCCAAAGTTTTTTCCTATCCCCGATTTTAACACTAATAAATCCAAAAATTAATAATATAAATTTTATTTGCAAATATTTTGGTGTAAAAAATTTTAATATATTAGAAGTAACAATAATAATATTTTGTCGTGAGAAATCTATTATATATATGAATATATTAAATGTATATATAAAAACATTTTAACTAATTAAAATAAATTTTATAAATATTTTAAATAACCACTATTTACGATTCCAATGACCTTTATTTAATTATGCAGTTTTTAATGATGTATGCTTAAGTAAAATTGCATTTTTGGGATTCAAAAACAGTTCATATATACTTTTCTGCTGCAGTTTCTTTTGAATGCATTTATTTGTCCCCGTTTTCATACCTTTTTGTTTGCATTTGCAATGTTGCTGATACTTTGGTACATTGCAGTCTCACTCGAGTATGCGATCTGCAATTTAGGTCATCGCCATCATCATCATAGTCAGTCACCATCATCCCCCTCATCAGCAGCATTCACATGCTTAAACATACCTCATCTTAATCATCTTCATCATCATCTGCATCAGCGGCAAAGCCATTATGAATATAGCTAACATAACTCCCAATGGGTTTTTGAATAAAATATTCTTGAATTTTACTCAGACTTTTGTACGTATTCCTTTACGAACTGGTAAATGTAGCTGCAGCAATATTTTGTTAGTAGTTTTTACTGCTCTTCTCTTCACTTCTGCAAAGATTTTTCTTGTTTGTGGTTTTGCTTTTATAAGGTTTTTAGATGTTCTTAAATGAAATAAAATGGGTTCTGAGTAATAGTTGTGAAAAAAATGGAATACTAGTTTTAGTAATGGTAGCGCCTATAAATTAAATTTAAAATCATTTAACAAAAACAAATTAAAAAAAAAAACACAAACTATTTAATATCTTTAAATCTAAAGAATCTAAATTCTTGTTTTCTGTGCACAATTAAGGCCAACTGTAATAAATATTAACTAAATGGATTTTATATTTTGGAATAATTTAATAATAATTTGTCAGTTTTAATCATTTTATATGATAATTTAATTCCAATTAAATGCGGTGCATTTGAGTATAAATTTGAAAATATGCAATGAATAATGTTTGATATTTAGTTGCATGAGCTTTTGAAAACCCATTTATTTTCATGGACTTAACTCGTTTTGTATATACCTATGATGTATATGTGATGAATTCAACGAATTTATTGCATAAACTAATTTTACTCTTCACCTGCATATGGAGCATAATGCACATGCAGCTTTCAACCTTAATTGCCTTTGAGTGGGCGTGCGTGATTTAATTTAACATAAAATTTGTGTACAAAGAGTAAATTTACTCGATGAATCGTGATAAGGCGTGCAAGACTAGGCGTGCACAAAACAGACCAGCATTCCGTCCTGAATTTTCATGTTTATTTATTTGCAGGTGTACTCTGGTAAATCAAATTTTCAGTAGCATAAAAACATTTTGCTAAAAAATTAATACGAAATATAGGACAATATCATTTTTGACGTATACCATATATCCGTTATATAAAAATAATTTCGCATCATTGGGAATCAGCCATAGGTGCTGAATCTCAATTATAAAATTGTTCATGCTATACCTACAGTGTATATGCATGCATGAATATGTTTATATTTATGTACTCCATAAAACTAAAATTCTTCGTAATATTTATCAACATTATTATTCAGACGCTATTTTGACAAAAATATTTTCAAAATTCAAAATTTATCATCTATGCCTCTAAGATGAATCATCAGAGAAATACATAAAAAAGCAAGTATCTTTGCCAATAAATTTTATTATATCTTATTTGTATTCATCAACAAATGTTATTTAAATCGATAATCTTTTAAATAATCTTTACTCATCTTTACTTAACTTTAAACCATATTACTAATGAATAAAAAATTATAAATATTTATATACAAAGATATATTATATATTTTGCGTACAGGGCTGCTAATTAATGAAATCATACAAATATCTATAATAGGATATTTACATATAATACATACATATGTATGTTAAAAGTATTGGCTTTCTTCAAAATAAATTCTTCTCTTACTGAGAAAATCACAATAATTTTAATATAGACAAATAAAAAATAAAAACAAGATTGCTTTGGATAATACCTTATCGGGCGTGTAATTTTGGTATTACTATATACCTTAATTATTTTTTCATCGATCGGCCGCATATAAAGTGAGTATTAATTTTCAAGAATAGGTTATCTTTATGTCAAGTTCTTCCAAAATTTCTTAATGATTAAAGTCAAATAATTTTTCATTGTTCGTTACTATTTTCTTTGATAGTTAAAAATTTGAAAAATTTTTGAAAAAATTTAGTTTGTTAGTTTGGTGAAAAATTTTAGTTCCAGAAAAGTAGAGCAATAAAGAAGGGCCAAAAACACATATTGTAAAATATTTCTTTTATGATTTTTTTCTTTATGTTTAAAATTTCCTTCCAATGAAATATTCAATAAAGTTTCACTCAAAACAAATTATTAATATCTATTAAGAAATCTCTTTTTAATTGATGTACAGTTCAGGATTGCCTTCACTGCATTACTGACTTTTGGAAAACTTCAATGTCAATGTGACTAGTAAAGAGACTAATCAACACTCAACGAATTTAATTAAAAACTGCATCAAACCTCTTATTAAAAAATATAATAACCAACTAATATTATAATGCAACGACGATGAACTAATGAACACGCACCGTAAAAATAAACACCATCTAAATAAATAGTTTTGGACAATGATGATTGTTGGCACTTAGGACTTAGGTTCTGACTAAACAGAACCCTATTACTTAATGTTTCAAATTTTACATATATCCAGATGACATATCTAAAATTAATTTAGACAAGTTAATTTAGCAGTAATTAAATTCTATAAAAGCCTAGACTTCTATTGACGCAAATGGTAGGCTAAAGGAAAAATGTCCTTAAGTCGTTATTATTATTATGAGAAGGAATGATGACACATTGGCTATTAGAAATCTTAACAGAATCTCTAAGTTATTAACGTTTTAATCCATTTCCTAACAATGGAATAAATAAATGAGATGAGCGGATATTTTATTTTCGTTCTTAGCTCCCATTGCCTTACACACATTATCCAAAAAATTATAATCATAGTTATAGACAAATCCATTTTTAAATAAAAAATTGAATGCATTGGTTTATACCCAAGTTGATGTACATATCTTTTAAATTGCATATAATTTATTTTTAAATCGAAAATACAGTACAGTATAGTAAAAATATCACAAATTAAAAAAATTTTTCTATAAATTAAGTTAACCATTGGAGTTACCTCTACCCATAGAATATGTATATAAAAACTATATTATATTTTCAATATTAAAATTACTGAAGTTTTT
>NC_051847.1:53335022-53349380 GCF_002237135.1 Teleopsis dalmanni
TTCGAATCTAACTTTATGTTGATTTGATGTCAGATCTTGTACCTTTTGGAACTTATAATGCTTTACCCTAAGCTCATTTTGGAATATGCGTAGCATGCTTCGCTGGAATATTTTCAGTTTTTTGGCCATTTGGTTACTAATATGACGTGGATTTCGTTCAAGTCGTGCCTTCACTTTCCAGACTTTTTCAAAAGATGCTGTTTTTATTTCTTTGTATTAAAAAATTTAAATAAAATGTATGCTTAGAGCTAACGTGTTTTGTTTTAAAATAAAACTGAAATTGACATAACCCAAAAAAAAAAAAATTAAAAAAAAATTTGTTTATCTTTGAACTATCTATATGACTATCTATATCTATGTAATTGGTAGATATATCCGAAAGATATAAGTTAAATTTGGTTAATAACATAAAATTTAAATTATGTTTATTAAAATATTTATTATAACATATTATATTACAAAAATATAAATATTTATAAAAAAAATCTTCACCTTTATCTACTAAAGTAATTAAGTCAACAAAAATAACAAAGCGTATAAATTATTGTACTAAATATACATCTATTTATTGCATTTTTTTGCAATAAATTTTGCATTTTATAATGAGACTAGCAATAAGTTCTAAAATCTTTTCATTAATTACATATTACAATTTTTATTTTAAATATACATTGTATAATATCAAATAATATACAGTGACTCACAGCTTATTTGATGCAGACCAAAATTTTTTGAAGTTTTATTTTTTTCAAATATTCAAAATATATAAATTAAAAAAACAAAATACACAGAGTTATTGTTTATAGTGTTTTAATTGACATTGGAGAATTTCCCAAAGTAATATAGCTGAAATGGTAAATCTAAGCACTTCAACAGATCAGCACATAATTGAACACTTATTACATAAAAATCGTGTAGAAAATATGGGACGAAAAGCACCTAATCAAAATCAAATACAGTAAAAGAATCGAGATGGTTAGTAGACTAAATTCGAAAAATACATCAATAACCGCTCCAAAATTGGAAGACATGGACAAAAGGGACTTGTCATCCTGAAACCCTCCACAGAATATTGGAATAATCATATTTTAATCGAAGAATAGCTCGAAGTAAGCCTTTTGTGAATTTAAAAAAAAAAAAAACAATCAATTGCTTCAATGCCAAATCTCGCTTTTCAGTTGATGTATGCCGTCCCATGGTTAATAAAATGCATCCACTTTAATTTTTTTAGTATTTTCCCTCAAAAATATGATTACAAATGATCGCAAAATAAGAATATTTTTATTTCCGTCTGAAATGACGACGATTTTAACGGTACTCTTAACTGCATCATTTAAGCTGTGAAATGAATTTTTCATTTGTTTTTGGTTTTTGTTGCATTACTAAAAAATGAAAAAAGATTTTTGGGTTTTTGTTTTTGGAAATGAATTAAAACACTATAAAGAATAACTCTGTGACCTTTGTTTTTTTAATTTTGCGAAATATTTTGAAAAAATAAAACTTTTCAAAAAATTTTGGTCTGCATCAAATAAACTGTGAGCCACTGTATGGTTAACTTTATGTTACGGACCTCGATTATATCAATGAGTTAAATTTCATTTGAATAAATATTAGGAGGTTTATTCAAAACAATTGAGCTTAATCAGGTCATTAAGAAGAGTTGGGTTTTTACTTGTAAAGAAGTACGAGATTCCTAGCTAAGAGGTTAAGATGTACAATAAAAAGCTAACTTTTATTGTATTTTTTTCTTATGTTTTTAAATTCAGCATCAATTATGGGAATTCGTAGATCTCGGTAAATGCTTTCATTTCTAATATATCATGGGGCAACAGTGATTGTTCTCAGTATTTTTGACTGAGCTCTTTGGATAATTTCAATATTTGAAGCACTAGCGTTACCAAATACCTGAATTCATATATTATATTATCTGCTTGTGGTATAGAAATGTTATTCACCCGATTTAAGGCAAACATTTACATTTTAGTTCATTCAATTTAATTCGCCGCTTTGACAACTATTTTTACCCAATATAAGTGAAAAAAATAAAATTGAAGTTAGTTTGAAGCTAACATAAAATTGCCGTATAATTGGCAAACGTTGTAGTGACAACTGAATTATTTATTGGGATATCAAATGTGTAAAGTACATACAAGATAGGGTCAAGAACACTTTCTTATGGAACGTCAGCTTCTTTTGGGAAATTAGTAAAACTAAATGATTTACATTTGACTTTAAAGCATCTGTTCTTTAGATACGATTCTAAAACTGAGTGAACATGTTAGCGCAGATGAAATCAAAAACACGTTTTACCTTAACTAAGCTTTATTAGAGATGAAAAAAATTACAGTAGTTATTATGGTACAGTAGTTGAATATAAAAAGGGATTGCCAATGTTATTAAACATTACTTTTTCAAAACATTTGCAGGTAATAGACAGCGTATCTTGTATAAGAGTCCATTATGCCATACTTTGTCTAATACTTGTTTAATATCGAGAAATACAACGGAACCATATTCTCTGACCTCAAATGCGTGTCCTATTTCGTCCGTTATACGATTTACTTCTAATGCACCATAATCATGGATGTTTATCACTCTGTTGGGTAAAAGCCAAATTTAATAATCTCATTAAAAAGTCTTGTGATAAAATTTATGGCCAAAGGAGTAAGTTTTTTTATCATGATGGGTGAGATGTTATTATATCCCAGTACCTTTTTGCAGTCTAACGTGGTAATTTTTTGAACAAGACGCTAAATGGGAAAGTCATAATGTGTTGTTGTATAATTTTTGGTTGGAACACCACTTTTAGGTAATCAGCAAATGTGTTAGGTTTTTCTTCATCCTTTCGCGTCCATTTTAAGGCAAATTTAGTTAATATTAGTTACGGAGTAAATATCTCCATTCCATTCATGCAAACACTCAACTATCATCTTATCTCAAACATATGTACATATATGTTATAAACTGTAATACTTGAAATTTTACAGCTGAAGTTTAAAATTGGAGATTGACGTCTACGAAAGCTGATTAACGCCATAAACCAAATCACAAATATTAACTCTATAAATTTTTATTTCTCTACTATTTTATAGTTAAAAATAAATTGTTACGAAAAAAATTTATTTTGTTATTTCGTTTCATTTTATTAAGTTAATGTCAGTTCGTACATATTATTAGATTCAAATTTACATAAAATTAAAAAACAATTTTAGATGCTTAAAAAAACAAAAAAGTCTAATCAAAAGGAAAACCATTACGAGGCCCTACCAAAACAAAAATAGTTTACTAAAATGGTATTTCATGTGGTTTAATGAGTATATTCGGATAGTGTGGTGCAAATATTAGCTTTAACCCATTTAACTATTTGCTGTTTAAGGGTTTCATGATTTTATTGTGTAACAAAATGTATCAGAATAACTTTTTATTCTTAAATGTGTTATTCTCAAGTTAAGAATTAGAATAAATAAGTAATTTAATACCTTATTATTATTTAACAGTTTTTAGAAGATGAAAATATATTAGTGGCACGAATGGATTTGGTATATTCAACGCTGTATGCTGTGTGTACAAAGCTGTCGTTATTGTATGAAGATGTCTTTTTACCGAATGAATAATCTATATGTTTTATGAAAAGAAAAATGAATTGTATAATTGAAAAGATACTGTGTTTAGTTCTCAGGGTCTAATACACAAGTTATAGTTATTGAATGTCTTTTGAGAGTATTTTAAAAAGCGTTAACAGTAATGTTAATAGCTCTTGTATGTTCTTAGGTATATGCAAAGTATTTAAATTATTATTTTAGATAAATCTCGTTTATATTTGACTTATATTTTAAACTTTTTCTTACTAAAGCGTTGAGTATTTTCACACCCTACCATGGATTTTGTACAAGTGGCTGAAGATGAAGGAGAGGAAGAAATAGAGTTGCCTTCTGAAGAGGATGGAACTTTATTGCTATCGACGTTACAAGGTCAATTTCCTGGTGCGTGTGGTCTTAAATATAGAAATATAGAAACAAAAGCAATACGAGGAGTCCGTTCTAATGAGGGAAGACTTTTTCCACCATCAAATGAAACTGGTTGGGGAAATGTTATATACTTTTGTGTTTTTCCAAAAGGTTATTATATTTTTATCATAATTATTTGGTAATAACTAATAACAAATATCTGTGTGCAATCTCAATACATAGAAAACAAACGTAAAAGTGATGATAACTTAGAAAATTCAACGGCAAAAACAAAACGCATAGAAACTCGTTTACGTTGTACCGACTTAATTGTTTTAGGATTACCATGGAAATCAACTGAAGACAGCTTGCGCGATTATTTCGAATCATATGGTGAAGTATTGATGGCACAAGTTAAGAAAGACGTTAAGACTGGTCAATCTAAGGGATTTGGTTTCATTAGATTTGGTTCATATGAAGTTCAAATGCGTGTTTTATCTACTAGACATTTAATTGATGGTCGCTGGTGTGAAGTAAAAGTTCCAAATTCTAAAGTAAGTATATATAGTTATATTATTAAATATATTAAATTTTTTTTAATTTCTGTTAAATAGGGAATGTTACACCAAGTACCATGTAAAGTCTTTGTTGGACGTTGTACCGAGGATATAAATGCTGAAGATTTAAGGGATTATTTTTCTAAGTTTGGGGAGGTCACTGATGTATTCATCCCAAAACCATTTCGTGCATTCAGCTTTGTTACATTTTTAGATCCCGATATAGCTCAATCACTATGCGGTGAAGATCACATAATAAAAGGTAAAAAGTTATGACGAATTATAAATATATAAATAAAATTTTTGAATTTAAAAATTACTTTTACAGGAGTTTCCGTCCATGTGTCTAACGCAGCTCCTAAAACTGAACAAAACCGAAATAACAACCAAAATCATAATTATAATTATAATGCTATTAGTAATGCAGCAGGTGGTTTACACCAATTGAATTATCAAAGCGGTAATGTAAATACTGGTAGTAGAAAAAATGCTTACCTACGTAGTCAACCCATGAAGGGATTAGGAGGAGATGGTAATAGTAATCATCATAATATGTCAATGAATGCCAATAACTACCCGATGAGTAGTAATAGCTATAATGGAAGTAGTAATAACGGAAATGGTTTCAATAACCCCAATAATACTAATATGAATGGTTTAATTGGAAGTAATGGTTCTAATAATAGACAAGATCCAAATATGTTGACTTATAATCGTAGTGGTAACTCAAGTTATATGGGTAACAGTCATGGTGGAAATAATGGCGTGTGGAACACGCAATCTAATAGGGGTCCTATTGATATGCCAAATCTGCAGGCACTTGGTATAAATTCACAAGGTCCCAACTCATCAAGTCAGGGTCAGAATATGAATAATCCATTAGGAGTTGGTCTTAACTTAAATTCATTACCAATGAATCCTGCAATAGTAGCAGCTGCATTAAACCAGTGGAGTCTTTTGGGTAATCAGTTGCATAACACGTCACAGGATCAACAGGTAAATAATATTTTCTAGTAATTTATTTCACATTAATAGCTCATTTACATAAAATTTCTAAAATAGCTACAAATATTAATTTAATAAATTTAATCCCTTTTAAAATAACCCAAATTTACAATGTAATTCTTTGAACTATAAAATAAAAACAATAATATGGGAAGCAGAAACCCGCTGTTCAGTGGCGTCAACTAGGATGTTAGAGAATAGAATCCAAAAAAAATCTTTAATTATAAAATTTCCAATATTTTGAAGAAGTCTATTCTTACCATAAATGCTAATAATATATAGGAGTTTAGTTATTAAATTCAAAACAAATTAATTGTTAAAAAAAATGATGAATAACAAATTGATGATATCTCATTAAGTTCTCAAATTACGTTAATTAAAAGCATGATATTTTTAAAGCTATTTTTATTTTGAATTTAAATGTTTTATAATTTATTTCCTGAAAAAAAATCTATATCTATCAAATTAAGTTTCTCTACTTAAAGGATTTTATGTTTTAAATTCTTTCATCATTATTTTACTATGATAATAATAATTTGATTCAATTAATTCTTATGTAGGGTGGAAATTTTTTGTCTTGGATGGCGCAAGCAAATGGACCAAGCCATCAGGGACCTCTTAGCGGCAATAACAGTATAAAAAGTTCTAGTAATTCTAATAATCCTGGCACCAATGATAAACAAAATTCACCACGTAATGATTCTCAACAGGTAATTAAAAAAATTTTTCAAGAAACTAATCATTAAGCTAGCTTTTGTCTATTTAGAATACAAATGTTAGTTCTGGAAATCAAGGCTGGTCTCGTCAGAATAACTCAAGTGTAACTCAAGGACCAGACGTAAAACCTGCCTTCCTTTGAAATTTTCATCATATATTTGTAACTTAATAAATAGTTAACAAAGGATGGTGTTCCCCATTTAGCTTTATTTTCAACATCTTTAAAAATAAATTACTATGAAAAATAAAATAAATTGCAAAAGTAATGCACATATAAAGTTTGTGTACATAATTAACCATTATGTATAATCGAATTTTATTCCTTAAGCGCATTAAATAACTTCAATTGTATTCATTGATTATTATTATGAAAAGTAATAAATATATCAAAAACTTAGTTAAAAAACTAAAAACCGCTAACTAAAAATGTTTATTTTCAAACTATTTTAACAATATGCAAACAGTAAATGTTCCTATAGTATATTACTATTATAATTAAATCAAAATTTATTATAACCATTTCAATCAAAAATAATTTTACATAACAGTTTAAACGATGTATGCAAATGATGTATTGCATTAAATTATTCAAAATGCTTTCATTAGTTGCGAATTCACATCTCATTTATTCAGGGGACCGTAACAGTAATTATTATTCGCATTTTAAAATAAAACTCAAAAAATAATTAAATTTGCTTCATATTCTATATAACAAAAATAATTATTATCATGTGTCTTTTATTTTTCACGCACAAATAACTCTTACAGTCTGCTTTTTATTTTAAAACGCACAAATAACCGTTATTTTTGCCTTAAAAATATAAAAAGTAGGAATAACTTTTATTTTTGCAAACACTATAAGACTGTAAGAGTTATTTGTGCGTGAAAAAAATAAAAGACACATAATAATTATTTTTGATAATTATAATGTAAAGCAAATTTATTATTTTTGGAGTTTTATTTTAAAATGCTTATATATTAAAGGCATGCATAATATTAAGGTGAAAATTGTTAGAATGATAATTATATACTTTAATACGAATTTACATGAGGTTTGATAAGGCTATAACGGTGTTCTTAGTGATCCATTGCCTTGTTATATTACCGTAAAAAACTCAGATCATTTTGAAGGTAAGGTCATGCAACTAGATATTCGATCACATTATCATTGTGGTTCACAATGAATATTTTAGTACACTTTGTTGTTACCATCTCTAACATTCAATTAAATATATATAAAAGGAAGATGTTACTTTGTCATATATGTGACATTTTTAAGCACAAAAAAAGTCGATTACTACTACAATAATATTCAACTATTAACAGCGGTGGATATATAATAATTATCCCCCTATGAACTGTTAAAATACTATATGTAAAAAAATTTTAAATTATTTCAAAATTAATCAATTAAATTTAGTTATACTTTTTATTTTTTCTTATTTTTTATTAAAATAATATAAAAGTAATTATTTATACACTATTTAGGTACATATTTCAAATATTTAAGTTCTTTCATGAGCCACACGGCAAAAGATAGCAATAACAAAGATCCTGATTGATGAGCTGCTGCCCAAGTAACTGGAACGTATGTTAAAAGTGTGGTTATTCCTAAGCTAACTTGAATGCAAGCCATTGCACTTATTGTATTTATTGCCAATTTAGTACGTTTTGGCAGTTTCTTTGTTCTAGCAACAAGCCATAGATAAGAAATTAAACCAAATGTTGTTATTCCCAAAATACGGTGATTAAATTGAACTGTTGTTGGGTTTTCTGTAAAGTTCTTTACTATTGGCTTTAATGCTAATATATCTTTAGGAACCCAATCATCACCCATTTTTGGAAAAGAGTTGTATACTAAGCCAGCATCTAGTCCAGCCACGAAAGCACCTGATATAGCGGTTAAAAAGACTAAACCACATGCAATATGGGCACTTCTTTTTAATGACATAGTTTGAATTGTCGACAGAAGTTTTTCTTTTGGTAATAAATGCGATAAAGAAGTTGATAAAAATGATGCATAAAGAATAAATGCTAGCGCTAGATGTGATGCTAATCGATATTGAGACACTCTTGGAACATCATTGACATCTTGAAATCTGTTTTCTAAGCCAGATTTTACCATATACCAACCCATCAAGCCTTGTAAGCCTATTAGTGTTCCGAATAATAATACTTTCACTTTCATTTGTTTAGAAAAATATCCTTTATACCAAAAATAACCGGCAGGTAGCGTGAAAAATATACCAATTGCTCGACCCCACATTCTATGTATATATTCCATTGCGAAAATGAATTTAAATTCACTTAAACTCATATCTTTATTTTTTCTAAAAAGGTATGAAATTATTAAAAATATAGAAAAAAAAACACAATCATTTTATTACTTACAACTTATATTCTGGAAATTGTTTATATCTTTCAAATTCCATTTGCCACTCCACTTGTGTTCTCGGCATTTTTTCTCCCATAAACTTCCATGTTACCATAGATAATCCAGATTCGGTAAGTCTCGTTACTCCACCTAAAATTACAAGGAAATTGAGAAAAAATATTACTAAATAATTATAATTATATGCAAAGAAGTTAAAACACATTTTATATAGATAGCCTTCAAAGTATTAATTTAAAGAATTAATTCTTGTATATTCTTGACACCAAATAATTCGTCAAAAAAACTTGTAAATCTTTGATTCATCTATGCCCAAATACTTTTAGTAAATGGATGCAAAGAGTTGACTGTGTGATATGGTTTAATGTATTTCACAACTCCAAGGCAGAATTAATACTCCACTTAATTCGAATTCATTTTTAATTCGCTTTATTTTCGTAATAAAATATTGTATATCCGGGACGTAGACTGGTTTGTACCTAGATTCAAAACCTTTGCACTAAAAGTTTTATTATTAAATACACAAGCAATGAGAATTCTAAACATTCAGTTTTGAAGCTATTCAAATATATACGAAACCCAAGGTTTTTTTCTGCTCTATTATTCTATTAATCTAACAAATCTGGAACTGTTAAATGCAGTAATTTTGTTTAAGTTATTGATTTCAAAATTAAATAATTTTAAAGTATATATACCTAACGCAACAGCTCCGAACACCATTCCGCTGCATCCAAGGAGCCATATTCCCACTTTTTTTTGCATATTTGTAAGAGTTTGTGGTGAGACATCTTTTAGCGTTTTCGGTACATTTATACCATCATTCTGCAATATAATTCATTATTAAAATTAAAAAACAGAAATATTTTCTGGGACGCTTAATAGCTTCACTCATCTCAAACAGAATGGCCCTGAATAGAATTGATATGGTGTGTCTTTTCAATTTAAATTGTGCAAACGTTATATACTCTTGTAAATATTATAAAATTTACTTAATTGAAAAAATCAATTGCTACTTGAGCCGCTGTAAATTGTTAATCAACATAAAATTACATTATTTTCAAATTTATCTCTTAAATTCTTCTCTTTATAAATGTATTTATTTATATATTTTAATATAAAGTTGTCTCGTAATAATTTTTCATATAAATAGCTACCAACTAAATCATTGCAATTCATAGTCCATCCGATTAAACTTAAGTATTTTAATTGATTACCTTTGTTTGGAAAACTGAACGTTTATTGATAAAGTTGTTAGGAAACTCTCTGTTTAATCTTATATAATTTTTCCTACCTAAACATTTAATTAATTTTAACATTTTGAAACGCTAAGGTTATTAAAGTATTATTATTTATGTAATATGTATTCATGTATCAAGAACGTGTTTTTCTATTTCGTCATTTAATTAATAAAGTAAGTATAATAAATAACAACACATGTAATCGCCGGCTAAATAGGAATTCAGAAAATAACACAGATTGAAAATAATGCAACAAACTTTAATCAAATAAACGATATAATAATTATTAGTTATCGGGTAGTTATCGAGATGTTCGTAATAGATGTGGACGTAATTCTGATTTTCCGGGCACAATTATTTGACAATCTGCATAATTTGCCGATAAAGTTCATTCTTGAGATATTGTGTCTAAACTTGTAAATTTATCACATTATTTACAGTAATAATGAAATTATACACGCCATCTAGTGCTGACTAGTAGATGCGGTATTTTCATTGAATACACGAACAAGTAACAAGTTGGCATGTTGTTGATGGTTTTTGTCAGGGACCGTAACAGTTAATAAAAAAATAAAAATCATCTTATAGCTGTTATCATTCGCATTTTAAAATAAAACTCAAAAAATAATAATTAAATTTGCCTTATATTATATTCATTAAAAATGACTCTTACCTTTTATTTCAAAATGTACAAATATCTGTTATTTTTGTCTTATAAATATGGTATAAAAATCAGGAATAATTCTTATTTTTGAAAGCAAATTATATATTGTGTACAAAACCATAAAACTAAATTAAATTTTATTCCGACCCTAAAACAGAAATTTTTTACCTTACGGTGTCAGAAAGGAATAATGTTAACAAATAGATTGAAGAATAAAATATATCTTATAAACGATGCAAACCCACTTTTATTTTTTCACTGACTATAACAAATCAATCAAATAGTTGAAAATGATTAGCCGCTGCAACTTTTGCGAAAATAGTGATATTCTACCTAACGCTCAACAAGACTTTAAACAAGGTCAAAACAAATGATGTAGGCCTTCTGAAAAAATTCAACGAATTTTTTACTAATCCTGAAGAGACTTTTAAGTTTCCGACACTCTCGGCCAGAATAACCTTCTTTTCGCTTATGAGCCATTTGTTTTTTTGCACCTGTTGTTTGAACCTTACTCTTGACTGTGAAGGGTCCAGTAATATAACTCTTATTAAAAAAGATTGGTAGTATATTACCTACTAGATTAGCAGCTAGTTTGATCACCAAGTGTTTCAAATCGCGCAATAAGCGGAAAGTTATCAAAATCCGGTAAATTAGATTAGGTTGACAGGCCGCATGTTAATGTAAATTGTACCGCTTTTATTCGAAAACATTTATTAATAATTTAGCTGCTCTCAAGTTGCTAAGGTAGTCGAGATAACCTAATTATTATTTATTGGTACTCTAGGTGATATTAAGTCTACCTATATGGCTATATCCGCCAGGTTTTTATTGAAATTATTTACTGGGCAATGTAGTCACTTTGTCTATAGTTCTGGACAGACAAATGGAAAGTGATCAATGGATTCTATCAAATAGCAAGGTCACTAAAACTCGAAATATCTCTCATGCCCTCCAAATTATAGTCAATAGATCTTAGTAATTCAACAGACTTTGTTGACGTTGCCATTGCAGAAGACACAACTTATATACCACTATCGCTCAGTACATCGACAAGTGTCGATAATTTCTGTAACTTTCATTGGTGAGATGCTTTTATCATCGTATGAGAAGTAAGCGGAACCCGCAAACATACATGTGACTATCCTTATAGTTCTAATCTTAGTCAAAAGCACTCCTACATCTTTCAAAATGTAATTATCTTAAGAAATATTCTTTACATAGAAATTAATAAGGATATTTGCAGGAGAAGCCGCTAACAATTGCTAGTATCACCCTTTGCTATATCAATCCGAGCTGATATCACCTTATAATACTACGGTTGACCTGAAACACGTTAATATTTTTTAGCGGTTTTAATTTTACCATATGATTTCACGCTACGCTACGATTTTAGTGTCCATAGAGGATACTTGGCTATAATCTCCGGTGGAATAATTTCGACTGTAAAATCGCAAGTATAGCCACCAGCCTACACGTATGTCTAGACCCTGTATTACGTAACTATCTAGTTGGTTGAATATGCAAAGTTGGTGGCATTGTAAGTGATAATATATGTCTAGTTACTTCGAAGGAAATCACTATTGGACAACTATGACGGGCTGTGGTATCCTGGATGATTATTCAAAAAATGAGAGAGAGAGCGGAGTTGGAGCTGTTAAGTATCAAATTCAAACGCCTGAATCGGTATGTCTCTTAATACGAACAGTATATTTATGGCCATAAATACTTGGCATGCGAACTCTATACTATATATCTGTTTATCTCCATTTTCAATAGACAATAAAGGCGCTTTTTCGTTATTGATTTCTATCGAGAATGTATTTGCACTATATAAATAAAACTGTTACTTCAAATGAGCTTGATGACACTCTGATGGCACCATCCCTAAACGAAATCTCATCTGTCACCAAATATGTGCCAATTGTTTGGCTGAAAGCTTTCATTTTCTTTGTCTACAACTTGGTTTGCATTATAAAAAGGTAAAAAGGTTAGCCTTCCTTTCCGCTAACGAAAACATAACGTTTGTTCAATATAGAGAATTAGCGAGATATTACATTCGGACTCCGAAACTGCCGAATGCTTAGATTCTAATACTTTCTGGATCTGTGATCATACAGAATTTGTAGTCTATCGTTTGCTCACTGTAATCATTGTCACTTTATAGCAGAAAAGTGAATTAGAAAAATCTTTGTTTCTGCATTGCTCAATAGAGATATGTACAGCAGTTTAATTAAATGATGCTGAAAGTAATGCACCATAGCTTCAACTTTTGTAATTTTGCAGAAAAATTCAGTTTATAATATATGTACTTATTTCAATATTTTATATCAAGCTTGCAATGACGCGTTGTTTATTCAAAAACTATTAAAATTGTAGTAATTTGCTCCTAAAAGGCGTAAATTTTGACATTTATGACTGAGTAACATTGTTTTATCCAACGAGAGACTGCATGCGAATTTTGTCTTGCGCGTTCCTACATATGTTTTCTCATGCGAACACATCGCATGTTGTGGTTACATTGCATGGAAATTGACAGTATTGTTTTGTTTGTTTTAAGAACAAAATGAATAGTGTAGATCCAATTGCTAAAAGTAGTGCATGTTTTCGAATTTATTTCCATTTATAAACTTAAAATTACGTAAAAATAACACACACTTCTCTATTTCACTATTTACTTCTTCAATTTTGCACGAACGCATGAATTTCAAACAAAATTTTTTGTTTAATCAAATATTCGCATGAGAAAAACAAGCCGTCGCGCGAATATATCTCAGCAACTATAACTAGTCACATATGATTACATACATTTAATTTGTTCGTACGTACACGTAAGATAAAATTCGCATGCAATGTAACTGCAGCCATACAAAGCCTCGTTGTCATGACCAAATTTAAATTAATATTTCTTTTACTCTCAATTTTTAAATTTATTTTGAAAACAAAAACAATTTTAATTTTGACATGTCTATTACTTTTTGCATAACTGCCACTTAGGACCATGTTATGTATCGGGTTATACTGAAACTGAATGTTATGTAGACTGTCACATCAGTATTACTAATTTTTTATTTTTACAATGTTTTGATATTTTTTGGTTGTGCTTACATTAAAAAGGAAATGTAAATATGCTCACTTTCAATTTGCCACCAAAAATAACCAGCAAGAAAAAAAAGCTCATAGAGGCTGTAATATGTTAATGTTAATTTATTATTATATTATATTATAATAATTGTTAACAATACTTACAAATTTATACGACTTTCCTTAAAATTGGAAAGTGTAATAATTATGTTGTTAGCGGTTTATAAAATATAATATGTTGCTTTCTGCCATTTTTTCTTTAAAACGTATTAAAATTGTCGTCATTTGCTCCTAAAAACCGAAAATTCTGAAATTTATTACTAACATTTTATTTTTAATATTTTTTATTGCAATATCTGATTATATGTACACAAGTTTTTTATTTTATAGGTGTATAAAACACTCGTATTCCTTACCTGTATTAAAAATACTTCTATAGTATTCACCCAAACGCATCATACAATTAAAATAAGCCACCTCATTACATTAATCGCATATAAATAAATTAACATCACTAAAGTAATTTATTGCCTAATTCTTAGAAAGTAGTCGTTAATTGTAACGATAAGTTTTAAGAGTCTAGAAAAAATTGTGTGGTTGCTCTAATATTATATGTAATAAGTTTTTTCGTATCAAATAATATCGTATTGATTGAAAATTCAATATTTAAGTTATATCTGTTTGGATACAAAAGTTAGTGTTATAATTATATTATCATATAAGTGGTATTAATGTAAATTTCTTGCTACACCATATT
>NC_051847.1:53349480-53355555 GCF_002237135.1 Teleopsis dalmanni
TTGGTATTAGTTTTGATATTTTTTTTTCTTTTTTTTTTGAGATCATACAAATTTTGCTTTAATGTGATTAAATTTCCTGTATAGATTGTTTTATATATTTTTGATTTTTAATTATTGTAAATCATTTAATTATTTAACCATCGATTCTCGAACGTTAATTAAAGCATTTATCAAAGTTTTTGTTTAAACTTTTCTAAACTAGAAGTTTTTTTTTTGTTTTTATATGTTTTATAGAGATTTTTAAGAGTGTTGAAAATATATTTTAGACCGATGTAAATAAATTAATTTTTTTTTTCAAACTTTTTTAAAGTTTTGCGTTTTTCAAAAGTAATATTCCATTTCCATACTCATTTCGACGATTTTTACAAATAAAAAAATCTTATTTTAGTTATTGTAAATGAAAGACTTAACCATGTATACCAAAATGGACAAGAGATGTAGTTTTTGTTGTTTTCTTTTAAATGAATTGTATATATTAACATATATATAAACAACATTAAGTATATTTTAGCAGTGTACTTATTTAGGATTAGTGGAAAACCATGCGCTTATCTAACTATCAACGATAGTGAAATGAAAATATCTTTTATAAAATATCACAGATATCAAAATTTTATATTATATACAGCAACTACATGCAATTCCATTTTGGTATATATGTAGTTTTATTTGAATCATTTAAATATGTAATAAATTACCTGCATAAGCTGCTGCAGCATATGATGATGAATGCGCATGATATTCACGTCTATATTCACGTTCATATGAACCACTGTCATATGGTGCATGATGACCACTTGCATGTTTAGAAGATGGTGGTGGTGGTGGTGTTCCATACCTATCGTATTCGCTGGGATGCTCATATAAATGGTCATGCTCGCGAGATCTAGACAATATTTTTATGTTTAGTTTTTATGTTTGAATATATAAATAATTTTTGAATCTTCAAACCTGTGTGATTTTACCATTCCATAAGCAGGATCTTCCATAACATAACGTGCTTTTTCCAAAATTGAATAAACTTTCGGTTTAGCACCTTTATCATATATTGATGGTGGTGGTGTTCTGTAATATATTTTATACAAATGATTGATTTATATTAAGAATAATATATGCTTGAAAAAATATTGAAAACACAGACACAGTGTATATTGTTATTTCTAATTTGTATTAATGGTGTATGGTATATATAGATTTTATATACACTAACATTTAAAATCTAGTCATAAGAGATATTATTTTTTTCTTTATCGTAGTTAGTAGTTGTTCGCTTTTTTAAATATTCGTAGTTTAAAGACTTTCTCAACTTCATTTAATAAAGTCATTTCATGTTGATTATGGAAACATCTTCTACTCATGCAAGAATACAGTGCTTAACTTAGTTGGAGCGGTTTTGAATTTCGAACATACTACTTTTATTGTAATTTGATCATAATCAAATATAAACGATAGTTCACCCCAATATTAATAAAAGTCTAAAAATGTCTATACAAACATTTTCAATGTTACAAAACATTTTACATATTAAGTACTCTGTGCGTGTCCAGAAAAAACAGTAAGATTCCAAAATTTTTTTTTATTTATATTCCAATAATAATAAAATAAAAAAAATGTAAGAAAAAAACTTATAAAGGTGTACAAAGCCTCTGTGACAGTGCCGTTTTTATTTAAATATATATCAAATTTTTTAAATACGCTAAAGATACAGATAGTTCAATGAACAAATAGTCCACAAAAATGACAGGGTTTACATCCTGATGCCACTTGTCGACTTCGACGACTAAGTGCCGTTCGCCACATCGTAAAAGAACTATGCAGATCCTTGCGGGTTACAACAACAAGAAAAACAACATGAACAAATCTTCTAATAGTCTGGATGTTGACTAGCTTTGCTACTGTAGTTCGATTTAATCGAACTATCCGACTGATGAAAACGGATAGAAAAATAGAAAACTAATATTGCCTTTTCTAGATAATAAGCAATTTATTTTTAGTTCAGCTGTTATGCTAAGTGGATACATATGATAAAAAATTTTTTTTTTCATATTTCTGTCTAGCTAGAGCACACAAGAGTTATATAAAACTAGAATTTGTACGCCATCATTAATAATTATAAATTATTTATCAGAATAGGCCAAATTCTCGTGTCTAAGTGAATCGATCTTATTTATATAAGGGAAGCTGCTACGTATACCTACCCTATAAACATATTGCGATAAATTTTAATTTAATTTTTTTCACTATCAAATGCAAAATATTGAAAGTTTGATATCAACCCTTATCTACGTTGACAGTTCACTTATAAAAAGTATATGCAATTTTTTTTATAAAAGAAAATAAAAAGTGAATTTAAGAGTATTGGCTGTTTCTTTGAAATATGATGACTCATTTTACATTCCCTCTTTATATTAGTACCTAAAAGGGAATGCAAATTGTCATGCTTAAAAGCACACATAAAAGATTAATATCTTCTACCTCGTGCACTCAAACCAACGTATTACAGAAATGCGGAATTACTGGTTAGCACATCAAAAGAATGGATAAGTCAAAAACAAACGTTTTAAACAATAAAAAAAGAATTCTGTTTATTCATATGTTCCAAGTAGCCAAACTATTATTTCTGGTATATATTTCTCGCATGAAATAATTAATGAAATCTTGAGAATTAGAACGAGAAAGTGACCACATATGAGATAGTTTTCAAGGTCTTTTAAGAAAATTTTGACTATGATATAAGTTTCCTCATAAGAAAGGAAACTATTATGAAAAGGAAAAATCAATATAAATTAAATAACTATCACCTTTGTTAGAAAATCTATCGCAAGAACGATCATTCGGGGCTGTGCTGATTATGTTGCTACTCTTGCAATAAGTAAGTATTGACTTAAACAAAGTTATGCTTACTTAGTAGTTTAATTTTAAAGAGGATATCATCTATATAAGGATTGGATGTGTTTAAGGGAAAAGTTCTGTGAGAGAAATTTGTTTTTTTGTGGTCATTAGAATCATTGGACTGCCTGGGTGTTGAAGAATGCGGGGACGGACAGACAATGATGCAATTCATCCAGTTTTAGCAACTCCACTCTATGATTTATAATTATATTACTATGTTAATATCTTACCGGTTACTATAGGAACCGTGCTCGCCATATGTTTTGGCGTAATGAGATTTTTTGTACATGCGTTCCTTTGCATCCATTTCGCGCATCTGTTCCATGCGAATATCGTCGTTAGCATCGGGAATCATAAATTTACGTATTTCTGCTAAAGCATATGCTATCCGGTGATATGCTTCAGAAGGAGGTGCTACAGTTGAAATCTCAACATGTAAGTCCCGACTTAAATGTGCATATTTTGGATTTCCTGAACTGCGAAGTTCTTCTTCTTTAGCGTGATCCCTCATAGAATTACGACCCATAACAACCATTTTACAAAATGTTTCTTCTTGGAGTTGCCGAAGTGTGTTACCCTTTGGGCCGAGTATTTTTCCAACAAAGTTAAATTTTGGATATTCTTTAATAGGAAATAATACTTTCTGTGCAACTCTAATAGGTTTTTCATTATATACGTTCGCATAGATTTCAGGCTTTGGTATACGTCCACTAACAAGTATTTTTTCCACTTCTAAAAAGATAGTATGATATGTGTTGTAAATTAAAACTGCGTAAAAGTATAACTGTGTTTAATATACCATCATCCATAAGCCGCTTGCATACTGGATATTTTTCCAAGGATTTTTTCTCTTGTAAGCATTCATCCAAATAGGCACTTGTTTTTTCATTTAATTGTGGTGCATCGTGTAATCCTTGGGTGTGGTTAGATTGGTGTTCCTGGTTGCCATCAACGTCACCATCGCCACCCCCGCCACTAACATCATCATCGGCACGACGTTTTCTTTTGTAATCGCTAGTATCTTCACTATAGTCTCTATCATATTCACGTGGCATTTTATTGACTTGTTCCTTTTTATTTCTCTTATTAAATTATTTACTAATATCTTAATCAAACACCAAATTTTCTAACAGAAATTACTGAAAAATGATATATCGGAAAATGTATGTATGTACCTGAGCAAGCGTTGCCAGTGTTGATGGTGTGCGTAAATTTTTCATACAAATGCTTTGCTACATTTTGATACAACTCATACACATCTGTTTCATAAATCAGTCAATTTTGTATGGCTGTCAAATTTTCAAATTTAAAAATTTAAAGTTCATAAAAGTATCGCAAGATGTGGTAGGTTGATTGTAGTAACATTTGAGCAGACATTTTTTCTGCTGAATTTAAATAATAATAATTTTTTAATCCTTGAACCGATAAACAATATGACAAACTGTATACTTTCGTGTAGCACTTTTCTAGTTAACATCAATCAGTGGATAATTGTTCTTTTTCAACTGGAATATATTTACTTTTAATATCTGGCATAATTTGTATGTTAATTGCGAAAGTGCATTTATTGTTGTTCTGGTACTCTTGAAGTTTCAAATTTTCCTGAGCGTTCAATATTTTTTTAATATGATTCTCAACACCGATATGTATAATTAGAAAAATTAGAAATATAATTACTGTACATTAAAATTTTTGAACTTTAATATAATATAGTATAGGACAATATTAAAAGATAAAATTTAGAACAAAAATTCTAAAATAAGAGCAACATTTTTAGCTCTAATAATCTGTAATATTTTATTAGCAAATTATTTAACCAATCGTAAATATTTGCTATAACGTTTAATGATAAAAAAGATTATTTGAAATAATGTAAATAAGTTTTAGTCGAATTTTTCTTATATGGCGTTTACATTGGCCGAAAATGGCTCATTTTGAATGAGCCATTTGAAAGTGTTTACATTCGTTCTATTTCATTTGTTTTTATTTCAACAGCTGATTTTTCAACTTGCATGTTGATTTGATTTTTGGCCTGTGCCAAAAAAATTTTGCATGAAGGTTAAATATGCCTTCAAACTTTACATTAGAAACTTAAAACATATTTTTAACTTCGATTAATTGCTTTTTGGGAAGTAAAAGTTCTAAGAAGCAGTGCATCGTTTTCAAGAAAATGCAACCACCAAACATTTGTTTACCTTTTTTTGTAAATATGTTAAAAACAGCTTTTTCAAACTGTCAAAATGCCATGAAGAGCTTTCATTTAGGGTATGTTCAATGGATTCCTTTGCATTTGGAACGTATGTGGAATGCATTCGAACGTCTTTCATACAGAATGTGAGAAAATTGCTCATTTTTGTGCTTGAAATTTTATATGCAAGAATGAGCCATTCGATACTCATTTTCGATTTTTGACCAAACTGAGCCATTTTCGGCCAATGTAAACGCCGTATTAATTGAACTTCATGGATTAAAACACTTTTTACTGTTTTAGTATAAAATTGACATTAAGATACTAGTGTTTATTTTTAATTGTAATCAAAAAAGAATTAAAATTAAATTCATAAATATTTATTTGATATTAAATCTAATTTTGTCGAACTAAATATAAATAAAAAATTAAAATAATAGAAATATTATTAAAAATTACTGTAGCGAATATTGCATTAATTGCAATGAGTAATTGCGGAATATACATATATGTAACTACATATTTTAAAAATACATATACTTAAGTTGGATCTTGTATCATAAAAAATGATATATATTAATATAAATAATATATATGATGACATTTATCATGATGAACATGATATCATAATTATTGCAATTGCATAATAAAGGTTTTAGCTTAATTTTGTATTGAACTTGAATTAAAAGATTATTGAATATATATTAAATTAGTTTGAGTGTGGAATGAATTAGATTCTATACAGTATGTGAACGAAACATATTATATGTTTCAATTATTAAAAGAAATACACACTATGTATAAAAATCTATGTGCAAAAAAAAATCTATGTATAAAAATGCAACACTGTTGGTCGTATTTTGATTCTAATTATTTTGGATAAGAACTTCATCTAGTATTCAGGCGAATAATCGGCAACTGTCATTTATTTTCGCCGACGTATGGAAAAAAATCTTAAAAGCAAGAAAGAAAAAGTTTATGCAGCATATTTTCTG
>NC_051847.1:53355655-53429385 GCF_002237135.1 Teleopsis dalmanni
AAGCATTCGATGCGACTCTGCACCACTTTTCTTCAAATGAAAACAAAAAATTAATGCTTTCCGCAAATTATCACTTTCTGATACAAAATTCGACATTTTTAACACGATGAAAAAATATGATGTTGTCTGTTCAATGACTTGATGTATACTAAATATATTTCACACATGTCATAGCAAACAAACAAAAAAAATAAAGGCTCGTTCACAACAAATGTTCCCTGTCGGAACATTTGTATCTTTACGCTCACTTCATACCGGTACACCTAATAAGTTAAATTCTTGTATTTAAAAAAGGTATTGTAAAGATGCTATAGGAGCTTAAACTTTAGGTTTTAAAATTCTTAAATTGTAAAGTAAATCTTAGCGAAAATGTGAGTTAAAAATATTTTAAGAAAAATATATTATTATAATATTTAAACATTATTTTGACCTACATTTCAATAAAATTTAATTCAATCGGGTTTAAGGTCAGTTTTTTAACACTAAAATTGGTGAAAATTTTAGCAAAAATTAAGTAAATGTTACTTATTAACAATTTGAATATTAAATAACCTATCTTAAACCAGGTTAAATTAAATTTTATTACTACACTATTATAATAAAGTATGTATTATTATAGATAAATATATATATGTCAAGGTCAGTCAATCTTCCACTTTTTATTATTATTGTTGTAATCCAGTGAGACCTAAAAAACACATATATATAAGGATAACAAAATTTTCACAATGGAACAACTTAAGAAAGGTGTTTGCTCACCTTTCCAAAACTAGGAAATTGAATAGACGAAATTTTTACATTTTAATTTTTTTGCCTGAGTGCATATAAGGAAATCAATTATCTTAATAAATAACAGTATCTTAACATATCATTCTACAATATATCAGTAGAACTCAAATTAGTCGTTTGACATGGAAATAGATGGGCGACGTCAATAGGGGTAGAACTACAAATGTAGCACACTTAGGCTTCAATAGGTGGGGTCTTGTTATGATAGCACGTGAAATGCTCATTGTAAATATATTATCCCGAATAATTGTGCCACTTTTATATAGCGGTCAATATTTCTAATGCAATGTCGGACAGACAATCGAGTTATTGGCTAACTAAAATAACGACACTTGTCTTGGCTAGAAAACTATTGTTTTGTTTTAATAAAGTGCGCAATATCTTTGGCGATTCCATTACGGATGACGTATATAAATTTAGGAAAAGATAGACCTGTAGTAGATACACACATCTGGATAGTGCCAGATAGTGGCAGAGCAGATGATCAACATTTCCTTCGTCTTCCACTGATTCACAATTTCGACTATTGTCGTTAAAGAGAGTCTTGTCCGGTCAGTAAATACGATAAATGCATATTAAAATGATTTTAACCCAATTTCAAACCTACACTCGAAAAAAGCTTATGAAGTATTTATAACTTATTTTAATTTGAAAATATATTATTCATTAAGATATTTAGCATGTACAAATTTATAATTAGATTAAGATAAAATTGTTTTTCATTCACCAAATTTAAATAAAGTCATTTTCTTATATACCTTTTTATATCCTGATTCAGATTTTTATGCTTTTCCAACTTTGACTGTAGTTGTTGCAACTTTTTCCGATTCAATTCTTTGCATTTAGCTTTTTCAACTATAGCAGTTTTAAGCTTCTGTCCCAAAGGATTAACTTTCGCTTGTGATTGTTGTAATTCGATTTTAACCGTTTCAACTAGATTAACAAGTTCAATTTGTCTATCTTTTAATTGTGGCAAAGACTGTACACCTTCCTGTAATTTTATCTGTTCGTCTTTTAACCTAAAAGTTATATGATTTATATAGTGATTTTAAGGTTTTTAAATATTTTTAAACTTTTATAATTCATACTGAAAACTTACGTATTCTTTTTTTCGCGAAGGGTATTCAAAGATTCCATTACTTTTTCGTATAAATGTTGCATATTTTCTATACTTTTTCGTTCATTTTCCAATTCTGCCGAGAGTGTAGTTTTTTCTAATTGAAGATTTTCTATAGAAACAGTATCATCTGGATTATAGTCACTCGGTAATTTAGTCTAGTAATTAGTAATATTCATTAGTAACTAGCAATTTAGTATTATATATCAAAAATAAATATCTTTTACTTTAAAATGACCAAACCTTTAATTTATGTAGTTCATCTTTAAAACGTGCAACATCCTTAATAGCTTCATCCAAAATAGTCATGTCACTTAACATTGAGTTAGCCAAATCCATTTTTGCAGTTGGTTCTGCAATTTGCTGTTGTAAAGTATCTAATTCAATAGCACATGCTGCCAATTTATCTTTAATATCATTTAACTGTTTCTTGCGTTTAGGTATATCCTTTTCTAGCTTTGCGACCTTTTCAATGACAGGCTTTAACTGCAGTAAGTTTTCGTATTTTAACTGATTTTCTTTCAAAATCTTTTCCGCTCGTCTTATATTATCTGGCAAATGTAGTATTTCATCAGATAATTCAGTAGTAAGGTCCATAGTCTTTAAAATAAAATATATTAATATTGTATTACTATAACAAGTGAGTGAAATTTACCTCGTTATTGGACATATCTTTGTGACATAATGGACAACATGGATTTTCTGATATTTTTTCGATATATCTTAAAGTACAGAATTAAAAAGATTTATTTGTTATATTAATAGATTATATATTAAATAATGTATAATTTTAGTAATGTTTTCCAACTTTATAAAATTGGCTTTAAATATTATTCGAGCTGTTGGAAGCTTACTGTAGTTGTAACCCGCTGAGACCTTTAAACAGATAACATGAAAGGATATACAAGATAATTACATGAGTGGGAAAGTGGATGGGTAGTGGTTGGGAGTGATGGAGAGGAGGAATGAGGATAAGTGGTGGATTGGATGAATGGGATTTAATTGAACATTAACCTAGATCAAGACGGAGACACCTGGCCACTTCAATGGGGTGAATCCAAAAGACAATTGCACATAGATTTGTGTGCGTTGTAGGACACACATTGGGCATAATCGTGTTTATGTGTGATAAGTAATTGTTTAGCACCTGGCTATACCCTGATCTCGATTCAGCTAGAACAGTTCTTGCTGCACGAGGGAGACGTTGCTCTTCTAGAGAGATGTTAGGCGGAGGCCTGTTGAGAACCTTGTTGTCTGACAACTTTGGTCTCGAAGAGGATACTGCATCTGTGTGGATGGTTTTAAGTCCACGTTTATATTCGACCTCACTGATATTAGCTGCAGTACAAAAAATTTCGATAAATCTATGATAGGAAGAGAGGGATCGACAATTGCATCTGTTGAAAGCTTTGATCATTTTGATGTACGTGTATTTCAAGCATTTGACTCGAGCACAATAACTTACTCGAAAATGGTGCGTTCAAGCATTTACTGTGATACATAATTGTTAAATAAAATACGAACAAATATAAAAAATATAACAGATTATTCTCGAAGATTTTTATTGAATACTTGAAGTATTCAATCTGAACGTTGCAATTCAAGTGTTCTCAAACTGCTCCAACACCGTACTGCAAATGACCCTATTTAAAAATACATTCAATATCATAAAATCAGATAATCCAAATTGCTTAAATCATATACAAAGATCAAGAGATCAACTTCTAAATTTTTAGTACTTAGATAGGAAACACACTTGGTCTAAGAAATGTGAGAAAAATTCTCATTAAAAACGCATGCAATATCTCAAAATCATATCATTCAATTTGCTTAAATTATATACCAAGACTAAGGAATCAGCTTCTCAATTTTTCTCACTTGGATAGGAAACACTATACTCATATGAACACTTTACTACATAAAAATGTTTAATTATTTTTATAATGCTTAATTTACCTTTTGTACATTGCTTCAGCTGATTTTAAGGAACCCAATTCTAATTGGTTTTTGTTGACATTTTCTTTGCATTTAGCCAATAATTCCTCAAAAGGTGTAGCATAACACTTTTCATATATAATTTCTTTATTTTCCTCAAGTTCTTTTTCAAATCGCCCTAATTCTTCCTTGACATTTTTTCGTTCAATTTCAAATGATTGATCTTTTAACTTCAAATTATTACATTTTTCATTTAAATCTTTTATATCCTGACGTAAATTTTCGTATACTTGTTGCAAAGATCGCCGAAAATTAGATTCTATAGATCTATTAAATACTTTTTTAAAATTTTCAACATGTTTATTTTTTACACGTCGTACTTCTTGTTCTCTTTTTTCCAACTCCTTTTCTTTAATAGTAATTTCTGCCATTACATTCGAAATGGAATTAAGAAAAGTTAGTTGCTCATCTATTTTTGAAAACATTCCTTGAAGTTTAGTTGCTTTTAACTTTCCATTTGCAATTTTTGCTTTTAATTCATCTTGATTATGATTTTTACAGGTACTTTTGTAGGATTCAGTTAAACGATCAACTTCAGAAGTGATTTGTTTTAAACGAGTTGCTGAAACTTCGATTTCCTCAATTTTGCGTTCAGAATCACGTTTTTCTGTTTCATGCTGCATCAATTGTTTCTTCATTGTAACTGCAGTCTCCTCTAGTTTAGTAAGATCAACACGCATTGTGTCTATATTAGTTTGAAGTTTTTGATCTTCGGTATCGTGTTTATTTGTTGTTTCAGTAATATGTCGCTGTTGATCAAGTAAGTTATTTTCTATTTTTTCTAGCACATCAGGCACACATTCAATATATTCTTCTAAGTCTGTATTTAAAGGAATTGCTAGTTCATTACATAGATCCTTCATTTTATTAGCACGTTTAGATATGCCCTCTTGTTCCTTTTGGCGTTGCTGTATTAACATGCAACGTTTTTTTTCCAAATCAATGAATTTAGTTTGCAAGTGTTTATCTTTTTGCTTAAGTTCATTTAAATTACGTTCTAAATCACTTCGTTCAGTATTTTTATCCATCATTTTTTTATCGAATAATTTCATTTCTCTTTCTATATCATCTATGTCGCCTTCAAAGATAACCTTTATTTTTTTAGTTAAATTCCCAATTTGTTCACAGCAATTTTTGTGCCTATAGAGGAGAATTCGTTAACTTTTTTTTAATAAACTTTATTATTATTATTATTATTATATTTATTATTGTCATCACTTTCGGTAAGAAAAAATTAATATTAAAAATTTATTATTTTTTTTTAAACATACTTTGTCTGAATTTCTACTTTAAGTGACTGATACTTTGCAACATCGTATTCGACTTTACGAATTTCGTTTAAACGTTGCTCAATGGGTTTAACCTCTTCATCACAAGTAGTGCATTGTTGCTTAACATCAATACATTTCTCCTCGGCTTTTTTAAGGGCCATCATTTTATTTTCCATTTCTTGCTTAAGATGTTCTAGATAGCGTAAATTCGCTTCTGCAAATTCAAACATTTTAAAATGTGTAAGCTAATTTACTTTTAAAAAACTTCTCACCATTGACTTTTAAATCCTCCATTTGTGTTTTACGCATACTAATAAACTTTTCTATTGCTTTATTGTATTCAGTTATTCCAAAAATGGCATCGAACTTCTCCTTCAATTTTTTTGCTTCATCAAGGGGCCAACTAGATTCTTCTTGATGGCAAAACAGTACATTATTAATTATCGCTTTGGATACACCTGTTTATTAACAAAAAAACAAATAAATAAGCAATGAATAAATGTTTAACGTTATCTAATACATACCCATAAACTGGCACATGCCCACATCTACATCAATGCACCGTTTACTAATAGAATCTGCAGAATGCAGATTTTCTTTGCGACCAGCACCAAGAAAATTCATTGTAGAATCAAGCGTTTCGAAAACAGGTTTTCCTCTTCGATTTGTAATTTTCATTGAGCGGCAAACTGATATACGTTCCCCACGTATATTACGTGCTTGTAATTTGATTTGACCCATAGCATCCATCAAACTAAAAATCTTTGGATCATGGACAAAATTCTTTCCACGATCACTACCTGGCGGTGGATCTCCAGTGAGAGCATATTTCAAACATTCAATGATTGTGGTTTTTCCACAACCATTTTCTCCAAGTATAAGAGTAACAGGTGATTGGAAGCATATCAACTAAACGGAGTTTATGTCAACACCCAAGCGAATTAAAACAAAAATACTTACCTGAACGTCTTCGCTATTTGCTCCAAAACTTCTTATTCCTTGAATAGAAAGTTTCTCTATGGCGGACATAATACTTGATAAAATTTAACAAAACAAAACGAAACAGAAACAACACAAATCATATAATTTCACAATTCACAAACTTTAACAAGAAAATTTGCCGGCAACAAATAAAATTCTGCCAGTACGGCCAATGCTGCCAGTAAAACAAAATTAGGTGGCCCATCCTACATTATAAATATGTAGAAATTTAGAATTATTTTTCTCAAGCAAAAAGAAAATACTTGCGTCTTCCGGAAGTATCGGCTATAAGTGAAAACTTTTTTTGAACAATAATAGACAAAACTAAATATATGGAGCTAAATTTAATAATAATGTACACCATTCAGTATTTCTCTTTTAACCCAAATTACTGACATAAGGCTCTTACTAGAATAGTTGTTTATTTGAATTCATCGCAGAAATTATATTTTCTTTGCATTATAAAATATAATTTATAATATTAATAAAAGTAGTATTAAAGATTTCGAAACTAGTTGGTCATCTCAATTTTAAAAGAATATCCAATATATAATCTAATAGTAATAAAAAAATGTTTCGAAAACATATCTTCTGAACTAACCATTTAATAAACCGTATTGTTATTTCTATTTTTAGACTATCTTATTCCTGTGAGTTTAAATTACATTACTTCATATGGCTCATATGGATAAAGCACACTGAATTAGTTTTTGAGTGCAATGAATAAATTCTGTACATTAACTTGTATAAACCTGTATCATAAATTCTAGCAAATTGATTGTATGTAACGGACTGTTCACACCCACAAATTTTTTTCGTTCTAATACGATTTGACTTAACGAATCACGTTTGTTTGACAGTGTAGTAAATTTGTTTCATTTATGAAATAAGCAAAACGCAGGGTTGCAAATGAAATTTATGTGTTTTATATGGCTGGCCCCAAAGAATCATTTCAAATCAGTAATTTCAAAGTGTTGACATTAGTTGTTATTCATTTGTTCTCATTTCACCTAGAAGTTGGTAGTTAAGCACCTTCTGCAACTTTTTAAAGTTTACTTTTTGCAACTACATTCTGTAGCTATACAGAATACAGCGTTCTGTACGACTCAACGTTATTTCTTTGATATGACGTCTATTGCAGTGTAGTTAATTATAGAAGCAATGTTTACGCGAAGAATAGCGACCTACGATCAGGAGGCACTCGTCTAAGTGTTTACGATCAAAGTTTCAACGCTTACAAAGAAGACGATCAGCAACAACATGAATCAATTAGGTCATCACTTCTGCTAGATTTCTGTTAAAATAACTGGTAGCTACCAAATATAGTAATTATTACCTTTCCTCTGTTTGTTGTACACCGCAGTCACGAGCCGAAAATATTAGTATTAAGTCCACATCTATATCAATTCTTTTGTCACAAAAGCAAGACATGTTCGTATCAGCAAGTTGGCTCTATTAGCTAATACCTCTTTAATAAATTTCAGTTATTGTTACTTATCTTCTTGTTGATATGCACCGAGGTCTCACGAAGAAAATGTAAGTTTTAAGTCTATATGTACATTGATTTTTTGGTCACTAAAGCAAAATGTATTCGTTTATATATATATATTCTATTTACATGATACATGATTTAAATTTATTTAATAATACTTAAATAATTCAATATTTGATCTTTATCGGATTATTATATTTTTTATTTAAATTTTTCATTACAGTGGTTATTCATACATATTTATAATTGTATTGTTACATTTAATATATATATATATATTAAATGTATACTTCATTTAATATATATTTATATATTTTTAAATCTTAAAGTTTATTCTAATGACGAAATTTATCTCTTTGTGGGTTTTATTTAATTATTTTTCAGCAAATTGAAATCAAATTCTATTTATCAATTTATTAAATGAAACTTAAAAAGATAAAATTTAAATTTTATATGTTTTAAATACATATGTCATAAAAAAACAATAACAAAAAGTAACATATATATATATATAACTAAAACATAATTTTTTTTAGTTAAATAATTAAATTAGTAAAAAATACAGAAAAAATATTATTAACTACGAGTCTTGCGATACCGCTATATTTTCAATAATTATAAAATCATATTTATTAATTTGGTTGACGTTAACTGTTATTTTATTTATATATATATCCTTTTTTTCGTTAATTAACAATTATTTGTTTTTTGACAGTGTTTAATTTATTTATTAACAGTAACAATTTTTATGATATCATAAATAATTTATTACATTCGTATTATACCAATTATACATATTGTGAGATTATTTTATATTTATATTTTGTATATCTATTATAGGTAAATTTTTAAAGTTGTTTACATTGTGACTCAAATAGTGTTTTATATATGAATTTAAAATATAAACCATAAGAAAAAAATAGGATTAATAAAAAATTAACAAATTGTGTTGTGTGTAACCTAAAACTAATTTATAATAGAATATACTTTATAATATTATATAATAAAAAAAAAATTAAACAAAACTTCTAACCTCAATGGTTAAATTTAGAGGTGGTACGATATTTCTTTCACAATATATAATATATTGAATTATTTTTTGACAAAACTTGTAAAATATGTGAAAAACAATTATGGCAAAGAGAGCAGCAAAAACAATGATTAATCAATGAATTGGGAAGGCAAATTCTTTTTTTAATTTTTAATGACTTTATATGGCAAACTGGAACGATATCTTAAGTTAGGTGCAGCACCTGAACCACCAGCAGATCCAACCCCACCACTTAAGGCATTGTTCGTCATCATGCCACTATTCATTCCAGAGCCACGCCCACTAAAGTTAACTGTATTTAAAACCATACCCGATGGTGATGCACCTACAATAGCCTGAGGTGGCAATGCAGAATGCATTGGATTTGGACGCTGACCAGCTACAATACAACAAAAATGATGTATAATAGAACATATTGAAAGAAAATAAACCTCAGAGAACACTTAAGACCGGTTTCACAGTCATTGTTAACTAAACCATTTTTTTATCTTCACACTCGATATTCTTAGTGCAACATATGCGCGAAGAAAACGTGAGAAGTTAATGCGTTTAATAGATGTTCTTACAGTAGGAGCATTATCCTTTCAAAATTATGCGTTTTGTTTTATCTGAGGAAAAACGTTATAAACATCGAAACTCATTTGCCCTCTTTAATAAAATAAAAATCAAAAAAATTAAACAACTGGAACCGAAAAAATAAATACAATATAATAAGCAAAATAATTAGATATTATGGTTATTTTAGTAAAGTGAACGTAAATTGTATTTTATAAACTTTTTTCATTTTTATTTTAGTACTCAACTATTAAGTATATATTATTTATTATAACGTGTAATATATTAAATGCAACAACAAATTTTTATTGACAAAATTTTAGCATGTATTAATTAAATGCCTATTCAAGTGCAACTTAAGTAAGCGCTATAAGATAAAACCGAGTTTTTAATATTTAACGTAGTCGATTGTACTTAAGTCACAACTGTGAAACCGGACCCTAATGCGTATAATGCTTACCTGGCACATAAGGTTTTTGCTGCACAAAAGCATTATTATGTGAACGATAATAGACTGGCTCTTCGTTGTGGTGATAGAGCTGCGATTGTGGTTGATATTTTGGTCTAAAAACAAAATATTTTTATTTTCTTATAATTGTAATTTAAAACCAATACATCTAATGCAAGAGCAAAATTTACTAAATATATATAAAGTATAATAGTTTTAATCAATATATCATATACATATATAAAATATAGAACCCTTCTTAAAATATTTAATAAAAATAAATAAAACATATATAACTATATGATATGTTCCCGCCCACTTCGTTCTCTCTGATAAATAAATATGTTCTATTACAACAGGAATACACAAACCTCTTAAGCTTATAGTTATATTATGGATACTTTTGTTCGCAGAAAAGAAATACTTCATCAACAGTAATCAAGATAAAAAAATAATTTGAAAAAGTTTTTAGGAAAGTTAGAAAAGTTAATAATGACTTATTTATTGTATATTTTATCAAAAAGTTTCATTAAAATTTTTCAAAAATATCACAAAAATGTTTGTTTAAACCAAAATTAAATATTATTATAAAAAACTACTTTTGAAACTTAAGTATGTAAAATGTATTATATGTATGTATTATATAATAAAAATAAATCGTAGAAAATCATATAGTCATTACAGATAATGTATATATTAAAAGAAATAATTCATCCCAAATAACAAATAAAAATATAAATAACATATAATAAATATACATATAATAAATAAATATATTTATAATAAATAAATATATATATATAATAAATAAATATATATACAATAAATAAATATAAATAACATATAATAAGTATCCGACAGTCGGCGAAAATGTCATAGCTATAAGCTTTATATATATAATACAATTGTTATAAATTTCTATGTAATATAACATATTTAAAATGAAGTAAAATAATGCTAAAATACTAGTATATAATAAATATAATATAATAAATGTAAATAATAAATATAAATAACATATATATAAAGATTATATTCTGAATATAAGAGTATGATAAATAATAACAATATATAAGTATAAAAATATTACATATAAACAATATTTAAATATCCTATATTGAAATAATTTTTTAAACTATTACATATTTGTAATGATTTAAAAATTGAAAAAAAATAATTCTAGACAAAATATTTATTATATAATAATTGATTCTAAAGATTTTTAAGAAAAAGTTTAATATTATTTATATACTTATACAACTAAATAAAATTTCTATAACATACCTATAAGGCCCTCCTCCCCCAGAACCACGATTTGAATTAACACCTGCATTCGATAACTGCTGCTGCTGTTGTTGTTGCTGTTGTTGTCGAATAGTGATTTTTTTAGCTGCCTCTGGATCTTCCATTAATTCTCGAAATTGCTCCTGCCTAATATCATCATGTTTATCAGGAATTAAATAACGTCTAATTTCAGCTAGAGCATATGCGACACGTGCATAAGCTTCTGCAGGTGCTGCTATCGTTGATACTTCAACATGAAGAGGTAAATTAAGGTGGGCATATTTAATATCAGAAGAATTGCGCAATTCCTCTTCACGTGCACGATCCTTCATCGAAAAACGTCCAAGTATTACTATTTTACACTGAGTTTCTTCTTGTAGGCGACGCAATGAATTTCCCTTAGGACCCAACAGCTTTCCCACATAATTAAACTATAAAAATCAAATATTTATTTATATTAATTAAATATATATTAACTAGTATTTATTTATATTTTACTAACTTTTTTATCTTTAATAGGCACATGCACTTTTTGTGACAATTTAATAGTGCGTTGCTGATAAACATCAGCGTATTGTTCTCTTGCCGGAAGTCGTCCGTTCAATTGAACTCGTTCCAGTGCTAAGATTTTCAATAAATATTTATACAATTAAATTGTTTTTGTTCAGCTTACCTTCATCGATAAGTTTCACTGCTAATGGAAAATGATTTTCCATCCTAGCTCTTTCTGACATTAAATCCTGTATGTATTTTTGAGCTGCTTCATTTAACCGAGTTGGTGTTTTACCATTTTCAGTCGACAAATCATGATCATTATGACCATTGGTATAATCACCGTCGGCCGAGCTGCCGGCAGCATTTGCTGCTCCAATACGCATTCCATTTTCCGCCATTTAACAATAATTATTTTATAAAAATTCACAGTATAATTTTGCACAGAAGTTCTTTTTATTTTTAATATTAGTGCTGTTTCCCTTGTATAATTTAATTATAAAGGAGAAATATCAGAAAATATGCTGCATAAACTTTTTCTTTCTTGCTTTTAAGATTTTTTTCCATACGTCGGCGAAAATAAATGACAGTTGCCGATTATTCGCCTGAATACTAGATGAAGTTCTTATCCAAAATAATTAGAATCAAAATACGACCAACAGTGTTGCATTTTTATACATAGATTTTTTTTGCACATAGATTTTTATACATAGTGTGCATTTCTTTTAATAATTAAAACATATAATATGTTTCGTTCACATACTGTATAGAATCTAATTCATTCCACACTCAAACTAATTTAATATATATTCAATAATCTTTTAATTCAAGTTCAATACAATATTAAGCTACAACCTTTATTATGCAATTGCAATAATTATGATATCATGTTCATCATGATAAATGTCATCATATATATTATTTATAGTAATATATATCATTTTTTATGATACAAGATCCAGCTTAAGTATATGTATTTTTAAAATATGTAGTTACATATATGTATATTCCGCAATTACTCATTGCAATTAATGCAATATTCGCTACAGTAATTTTTAATAATATTTCTATTATTTTAATTTTTTATTTATATTTAGTTCGACAAAATTAGATTTAATATCAAATAAATATTTATGAATTTAATTTTAATTCTTTTTTGATTACAATCAAAAATAAACACTAGTATCTTAATGTCAATTTTATACTAAAACATCCATGTTTTAATCCATGAAGTTCTAATTAATAAAAATTCGACTAAAACTTATTTACATTATTTCAAATAATCTTTTTTATCATTAAACGTTATAGCAAATATTTACGATTGGTTAAATAATTTGCTAATAAAATATTACAGATTATTAGAGCTAAAAATTTTGCTCTTATTTTAGAATTTTTGTTCTAAATTTTATCTTTTAATATTGTCCTATACTATATTATATTAAAGTTCAAAAATTTTAATGTACAGTAATTATATTTCTAATGTTTCTAATTATACTTATCGGTGTTGAGAATTATATTAAAAAAATATTGAACGCTCAGGAAAATTTGAAACTTCAAGAGTACCAGAACAACAATAAATATACTTTCCAGTTGAAAAAGAACAATTATCCACTGATTGGCGTTAACTAGAAAGTATACAGTTTGTCATATTGTTAATCGGTTCAAGGATTAAAAAATTATTATTATTTAAATTCAGCAGAAAAAATGTCTGCTCAAATGTTACTACAATCAACCTACCACATCTTGCGATACTTTTATGAACTTTAAATTTTTAAATTTGAAAATTTGACAGCCATACAAAATTGACTGATTTATGAAACAGATGTGTATGAGTTGTATCAAAATGTAGCAAAGCATTTGTATGAAAAATTTACGCACACCATCAACACTGGCAACGCTTGCTCAGATACATACATACATTTTCCGATATATCATTTTTCAGTAATTTCTGTTAGAAAATTTGGTGTTTGATTAAGATATTAGTAAATAATTTAATAAGAGAAATAAAAAAGTACAAGTCAATAAAATGCCACGTGAATATGATAGAGACTATAGTGAAGATACTAGCGATTACAAAAGAAAACGTCGTGCCGATGATGATGTTAGTGGCGGGGGTGGCGATGGTGACGTTGATGGCAACCAGGAACACCAATCTAACCACACCCAAGGATTACACGATGCACCGCAATTAAATGAAAAAACAAGTGCCTATTTGGATGAATGCTTACAAGAGAAAAAATCCTTGGAAAAATATCCAGTATGCAAGCGGCTTATGGATGATGGTATATTAAACACAGTTATACTTTTACACAGTTTTAATTTACAACACATATCATACTATCTTTTTAGAAGTGGAAAAAATACTTGTTAGTGGACGTATACCAAAGCCTGAAATCTATGCGAACGTATATAATGAAAAACCTATTAGAGTTGCACAGAAAGTATTATTTCCTATTAAAGAATATCCAAAATTTAACTTTGTTGGAAAAATACTCGGCCCAAAGGGTAACACACTTCGGCAACTCCAAGAGGAAACATTTTGTAAAATGGTTGTTATGGGTCGTAATTCTATGAGGGATCATGCTAAAGAAGAAGAACTTCGCAGTTCAGGAAATCCCAAATATGCACATTTAAGTCGGGACTTACATGTTGAGATTTCAACTGTAGCACCTCCTTCTGAAGCATATCACCGGATAGCATATGCTTTAGCAGAAATACGTAAATTTATGATTCCCGATGCTAACGACGATATTCGCATGGAACAGATGCGCGAAATGGATGCAAAGGAACGCATGTACAAAAAATCTCATTATGCCAAAACATATGGCGAGCACGGTTCCTATAGTAACCGGTAAGATATTAACATAGTAATATAATTATAAATCATAGAGTGGAGTTGGTAAAACTGGATGAATTGCATCATTGTCTGTCCGTCCCCGCATTCTTCAACACCCAGGCAGTCCAATGATTCTAATGACCACAAAAAAACAAATTTCTCTCACAGAACTTTTCCCTTAAACACATCTAATCCTTATATAGATGATATCCTCTTTAAAATTAAACTACTAAGTAAGCATAACTTTGTTTAAGTCAATACTTACTTATTACAAGAGTAGCAACATAATCAGCACAGCCCCGAATGATCGTTCTTGCGATAGATTTTCTAACGAAGGTGATAGTTATTTAATTTATATTGATTTTTCCTTTTCATGATAGTTTCCTTTCTTATGAGGAAACTTATATCATAGTCAAAATTTTCTTAAAAGACCTTGAAAACTATCTCATATGTGGTCATTTTATCGTTCTAATTCTCAAGATTTCATTAGTTATTTCATGCGAGAAATATATACCAGAAAAAATAGTTTGGCTACTTGGAACATATGAATAAACAGAATTCTTTTTTTATTGTTTAAAACGTTTGTTTTTGATTTATTCATTCTTTTGATGTGCTAACCAGTAATTCCGCATTTCTGTAATACATTGGTTTGAGTGCACGAGGTAGAAGATATTACTCTTTTATGTGTGCTTTTAAGTATGACAATTTGCATTCCCTTTGAGGTACTAATATAAAGAGGGAATGTAAAATGAGTCATCATATTTCAAAGAAACAGCCAATACTCTTAAATTCACTTTTTATTTTCTTTTATAAAAAAAATTGCATATACTTTTTATAAGTGAACTGTCAACGTAGATAAGGGTTGATATCAAACTTTCAATATTTTGCATTTGATAGCGAAAAAAATTAAATCAAAATTTATCGCAATATGTTTATAGGGTAGGTATACGTAGCAGCTTCCCTTATATAAATAAGATCGATTCACTTAGACACGAGAATTTGGCCTATTCTGATTAATAATTTATAATTATTAATGATGGCGTACATTTTCTAGTTTTATATAATTCTTGTGTGCTCTAGCTAGACAGAAATATGAAGAAAAAATTTTTTTATCATATGTATCCACTTAGCATAACAGCTGAACTAAAAATAAATTGCTTATTATCTAGAAAAGGCAATATTAGTTTTCTATTTTTCTATTCTTTTTCATCAGTCGGATAGTTCGATTAAATCGAACTACAGTAGCAAAGCTAGTCAACATCCAGACTATTAGAAGATTTGTTCATGTTGTTTTTCTTGTTGTTGTAACTCGCAAGGATCTGCATAATTCTTTTACGATGTGGCGAACGGCACTTAGTCGTCGAAGTCGACAAGTGGCATCAGGGCGTAAACACTGTCATTTTTGTGGACTATTTGTTCATTGAACTATCTGTATCTTTAGCGTATTTAAAAAATTTGATATATATTTAAATAAAAACGGCACTGTCACAGAGGCTTTGTACACCTTTATAAGTTTTTTTCTTACATTTTTTTTATTTTATTATTATTGGAATATAAATAAAAAAAAATTTTGGAATCTTACTGTTTTTTCTGGACACGCACAGAGTACTTAATATGTAAAATGTTTTGTAACATTTAAAATGTTTGTATAGACATTTTTAGACTTTTATTAATATTGGAGTGAACTATCGTCTATATTTGATTATGATCAAATTACAATAAAAGTAGTATGTTCGAAATTCAAAACCGCTCCAACTAAGTTAAGCACTGTATTCTTGTATGAGTAGAAGATGTTTCCATAATCAACATGAAATGACTTTATTAAATGAAGTTGAGAAAGTCTTTAAACTACGAATATTTAAAAAAGCGAACAACTACTAACTACGATAAAGAAAAAAATAATATCTCTTATGACTAGATTTTAAATGTTAGTGTATATAAAATCTATATATACCATACACCATTAATACAAATTAGAAATAACAATATACACTGTGTCTGTGTTTTCAATATTTTTTCAAGCATATATTATTCTTAATATAAATCAATCATTTGTATAAAATATATTACAGAACACCACCACCATCAATATATGATAAAGGTGCTAAACCAAAAGTTTATTCAATTTTGGAAAAAGCACGTTATGTTATGGAAGATCCTGCTTATGGAATGGTAAAATCACACAGGTTTGAATATTTAAAAAATTATTTATATATAAAAAACTAAACATAAAAACATTGTCTAGATCTCGCGAGCACGACCATTTATATGAGCATCCCAGCGAATACGATAGGTATGGAACACCACCACCACCACCATCTTCTAAACATGCAAGTGGTCATCATGCACCATATGACAGTGGTTCATATGAACGTGAATATAGACGTGAATATCATGCGCATTCATCATCATATGCTGCAGCAGCTTATGCAGGTAATTTATTACATATTTAAATGATTCAAATAAAACTACATATATACCAAAATGGAATTGCATGTAGTTGCTGTATATAATATAAAATTTTGATATCTGTGATATTTTATAAAAGATATTTTCATTTCACTATCGTTGATAGTTAAATAAGTACACTGCTAAAATATACTTAATGTTGTTTATATATATGTTAATATATACAATTCATTTAAAAGAAAACAACAAAAACTACATCTCTTGTCCATTATGGTATACATGGTTAAGTCTTTCATTTACAATAACTAAAATAAGATTTTTTTATTTGTAAAAATCGTCGAAATGAGTATGGAAATGGAATATTACTTTTGAAAAACGCAAAACTTTAAAAAAGTTTGAAAAAAAAATTAATTTATTTACATCGGTCTAAAATATATTTTCAACACTCTCAAAAATCTCTATAAAACATATAAAAACAAAAAAAAAACTTCTAGTTTAGAAAAGTTTAAACAAAAACTTTGATAAATGCTTTAATTAACGTTCGAGAATCGATGGTTAAATAATTAAATGATTTACAATAATTAAAAATCAAAAATATATAAAACAATCTATACAGGAAATTTAATCACATTAAAGCAAAATTTGTATGATCTCAAAAAAAAAAGAAATTAAAAAATATCAAAACTAATACCAAAACTAATTAAACAAATGAATAAAAAATTATTTTATGATTTTTGATTTTTGAAATAATTCATTAAAGCTTAAATTTGATTTAATTAAAAAAGCGTTCATTGAAGTCAACTTCTGCATTTCACAAAAAGTTAAATAAAAGTAAAATAATGAAACTGAGACCGTCTTCTGTGATAGTAATATATATTTTTTAATCTCAAATCCTTCAAAAGCAAGTAATTATAGATACTTTACCAATGTATAAAATTGTTGATTTTTTTTATAATGACAAAATTTCAATCAAACACAATGGTAAAAAAATAACGAAAACATATAAAAATGTAAGTAACAAAAAAAACTTTCTTCAACTTAGCCAAACCTAGCAATGGTCGCTCATCATCTTACCGACCAGCAGCATCTGGATCCCATTCATCTTCACACTATGATACAGGATCACGTTCCCGTGAAAGTGTTCGCTATCGTACGGCTCCATATCCGAAAATTCGTTAAAAATTTATAAACACTGATGACAAAGATATATTGAAATTAAAGGAATCGTCTTAATTAGTATAACTACAACATTTAAAACTAAAAAGTTATAAATACTAAACTAAACTAAACGTACATATTTAAAAAAACAAAAAAAAAAAATTAGAAACACACAAAAGAAAAAACACAGAATATGTATAAAAGTTTACATATAAAATATTCGATATCGTTTATTCACAAATTAATACAGTCATTAATTACATAAACTCACAATTAATGGAACGGTAAAATATTATATTAAGAAAACTGAAAGCAGTAAATTAAATGAAAGTAATTAATTAATTAATTAATTAAATAAAAATAAAACTGGTATTAAACTTACAGCTTATAAGTACCAAATAAAAAATAGGAATAAATTGCGACTGAATTTCCATCAGTCGTTTTACAAATATAAGCCAAAAACACAATGGCGGAAAAAATTAAAGTGTGTACTTTCTGATCACACCTATTAAGATAAATTAATATATTTAATATTTAATGGCTAATAATAATTTAAAAACTTTTAAGAGTAGAGTGAAAAAAAAACAAATTTTTGCAGTAACTAAATCAACTCATTTAATTCTATTTAAACGCAATTGCTTACCTACATTGATCGCGTCATATGTTAAAATTTATACACAAATAAATATATATATATACATATATATTTATTAATTTATTAATTAATATATCTGCACATACGGAAAAAATTTCATTAAGATATGAGATACTTAGATTCTTGAGATGAGATATATTGGGTTAATTCAGTCTTAGTATTGATTTCCTTTGTTATTGTGTTATGTATTTAAAAAATAATATGAAGTTAAAAAAGATACATATATTTTGAGAATAAATCTAAAACAGAGTCTCTATTTTGAGAATGAATCTATAACAGAGAGTCTCTTTTTTGCGAATCTCTTTAACTCTACTATTACGCTCTCATTAAAAACTAAGCATTTGATTTTACAATGTTAAACAAAAGTACGTATATTATTCACAAGCTACATGCTTATATATTTCAAATGTGACCCATTAGTTCGTATTAAAAACTTAGCATTGTTGGTTTTACTGTTATATACATGTAAACAATTTGAATATAAATAAGCTATTCCTATTTTTCAAATCAGATATATGAGGTCACACATTATCTATTTTTATTTTATATATACATATATTTAAAATAATATGATGAAGTGATAAACAATAATTCAGTCAAGGCGAGTCAAGAGAGTTATTACGAAGAAACCTCGCAGTTAATAGAGAATAAAAGTGCTCAAGTGCACTGACTCAACTAGCCTCAACATAATAATACACAAGGTGAATATATTTCTAAAATGAGATCTCTGTCTCTCTCTCTCTCTCTTTCTCTCTCTCTTTCTCTCTCTTTCATTAACTTTCATTAAACTATTATGTACATGTAAAATAATATGAAATTCATATAATCCATTTAACCTAGCACACATAAGTCCTTGACATTAGAAGCGACAAATTAATCAACAAATACTTTTCTCGCAAATTTGAAAGTAACATTGGTTCAGTTTATGGATCTAAATTCATTGTTAATTTTGATAACTAGTGTATCTCTTCTCTGGACGTATCTCAAAGAATATGATCCTCTATATGTGCGTTTCAAAACTCCATTCTAAATGAACATCATTAAACAAAAAATATAGCGGAACAAAAAAAAATCACAACATTTAATCAATTTTAAAACAATAAATTATTTTATATCTAGCAATATCAAACATTCTAAAGAAATATATTAATATTCGTTGGACATTTTAATTTATGCAACATTTTTCGATTTAATTAATTGTATTTATAAAACATTTTAAAAAATATAAAGTGAAAAGCGTCAAAATCTATTTGTTCATAAAAAAGAATTTAATTAAAGTTATATTTCCTCTGCTTAAATAAAACCAAAACAAAAGAAATTGTTAAGTAACGTATATACAAATTAAATAAAAAAAAAACTATTTTCAACAATATATATAATTAAACAAATGTTAAGTATAATTTTAAAAAACAATTATGACATATGCGAAAACTTAAAAATAATTAAAAATTTTATTATTTAATTAAAATCAAGGAACGGTTAAACAGCAAATACGTAAGTAAAACATAGAACTATAAGAAAATTAATATGAATTGGTATTTGTAAACATAATTATTTTGTAAAAATATATTATATAAATTTAAATTTAATAAATAAATTTATACTTAACGCCTAAATGTTTGTCTTTTATTTATACATGTATATATATATTCATAATTAAGGTTTAATAGATTTAGAGCGGTGATCGACGCTATATATATGTGCAAATCACTATAATAAATTTTTTAAAATTTATATAAAAATCATTTCTAACCATAGAATTTTATAACAGTGACATTTAAAACATTTTATATACGTTCAAGTTATAAAAAAAGTCAATTTAAACTTATTTTTCTTTTTTTTAATTAGACTCCATAGCATTTTCCAATCCATAAATTTTTGTAAATTGTTTTTAGTTTGTTCTCCAATTCCTTCATTTTCATTTTTTTAAATTCATTTCAATTATTTAGTTCAATAATACTTAGTCCATTTCTCATGGGCCATTTTAGATGACTATGCTTAGCTTATGAGTAACTATGGACTAGGATTTTGCCACTGCTACTATATAGCAACGACAATATAAAAAAAAATTGAACAATGATTATATTGCATATAGGTTAAGCATCCAACCTATCAAGTTGGAGTATTAGCTTGGTATTAAGTCAAGAAACATTTTAATTTTTAAATCCGAAATCTAATAAATGTTTAATAAGGCTATCTTATAGTGAAAATAGTTACAATTAACACAATCAATCATTATAAGTTTGCATGGGATTAATGGAAAATGAAATGTAAAGCAAAAGACAGCACATTATTCTTAAATTTAGAAAAATGTCTTTGAAAGTTATTTATAAATTTATAATATTTAATTCATTCCAATTATGGTATAATTCTAATTCATGTAATTCTAACCTTGGTTTTGATAGTTTTAGTACTGTACTGAACAGCCAGATTGTACTGGACTCATTTCGATAGGTAGCTGGCGTACTCTAAACCTAGATCCTAGATGAATCTACTGAACTGCCACTAGCATGTATCTATCAAGAGTTTATGCATAAATGTGTGTCTTTTATGATGAACATAAAAATCTATATAAGATAATAAAATTAAAGAGTGGTCGTGCTGTTAATACTATACCTATATATACAATTTTATTATATTTATTTATACAAACATATTAAAGTTAAATTTTATTAAAATCGAATACAATATTTATAATTGTTAACCGCATACCTATCCGTCATATTGATTTGAATTTAAGGCTCAATACATGTGTTTTTGACTGAGTTTTATAAGTACCCATATTTGTTTCTTAAAACTATGATCGATACGATGCACCATCTTGACTATTTTATTAGTTATAGAAGTAGCATAATTTTATGCAAATCGAATTTTTAAAGTGAGATCTAAACATACTAAATTTAAAACTTTATGTAAATTAAAAATAATGTATTTGTTTCAGTCACTCATAGTTGAAATTTATATTACTCTTTAAAAAATTAACAATAGTAAAGCTATATTAATCAATAGTAAAGCTAAATTAACAAACAATAGTTGTTATTGCTGTCTAGTCCATCGCACCATCTAAAAATATGAGACTGTCTACAGAAGATACTGCAAGGTTAACATCGCGTTTCTGTACAGTCTTCTTTTTTGATTGTGCTGTAAATGTGTATGCACTACGAGCAAGAGATTCAATAAACAATTCTGTAGCTCGGGTAACAATAAAAACAGCTTCCTGTGAGGCGAGATTCATATCAGGATCTAACTTCATCAGATTTCGAATACGTGACATAGGCAACTGAAACAATTTATTATATTCTGGCTCAACAGATTTCGTGTCATTCGGTTTATCTAAATATTTTTATTTATAAAATTTACTTATAAAATTCACTTTAATTTATTAATTATTAATACCTTTGTCATTAATTTTTTCAGAGTTATTCTCGGCTTCCGAAGTTACTAAATTAATCTCCTCCTCAATAGTGTCAATGTTATCATCAGAGTTATTGTTTTCTGTTTGCTTGGATTCATCATCCTCTCCGCCAGTTTCTAATACTGCTTCGGTTTCTTCATCTAGCGTATCCGCGTCCATCCCTTTACTTTCTGTTGATATTGTATCAACAAAATCTTCACTATCCATTTTTAGTTTTATTAAAAGCAAGTGCGCCAAACTGCAACTATACGCAGCCTTACCTTACGCAAATATTTAAAAACAAAAACCTTAGAGATGCCACACTTAAAAAATATTTTAAAAATACTTATTGAACAGAATGACAGTGGCTAATAGCAACAGGTGTTACCACAGTGTATTTAGGCTGTGTGCGAGTTCAAGTAAATTGATGAAAATAGTAAATTATGGCAGCGACTGTTGGTACTTAGCAGAATTTCGAGATAAATTAGATTAAAATTAGGTAAATTGTGTGTTACCATTGTGAAAATTTTATAAGATGTTTAATTAATAAATAAATAAATTTGAAAACTTTTGACCAAAAATAATTAACAAATGCAATAAATAAATATTTTCATAAGTGTAGTGCAAAAAATCCCAAAGAAAATTTAAATTTACTCGCACATGGCCTTAATCATAAATTTTGTGGCATATGGAAGGGTAAAATGTACAAATTAGAAAATAATTGCATTCAGCTTATGCTGAAAACAATATGTCAAAAACAAAAATCAATCAAAAAGGAATATAACAGCGTAATATAATATAACATGTTAACACTTCGTAATTATTCAAAATAAGTCAGCATTTTTTTCTCTGAAAATTTTGACTGTTCATGCCGCTGCGATTAATTTGAAAAATATACAACAATATGTGACACCTTTGTATAAAAAATCCATGAATATAGTATAATTTTCATAAATTAGCGAATAGAAAAAAAAACAAAACAATAAGGGTATTCACTCTGTCTTGCAAAGTCATTGCAAGGTGCACGAAATGTAAAAATGCTATATTAAAATTGCAGGAGTGCGAGAAGATCTCTGTTGCAGAATTGTAACATCAAAATAAAACAGCTGTTTTTTCAGCCTACCACATTCACATCAGAAGCAACAGATGTCAAAACAGCTATTTTTACTTTTCTTGTTGCGTTGCAAATATATAAACATGGGTTTATATATAGCAAGATTGCAAACAATTGCATGAAACTTTCTCGCCCATTGCAATTTGTACATTTCGTTCACCTGGCAATGAATTTGCAAGAAAGAGTGAATATCCCTAATATATTTTGAAGTAATAAACTAGAACATTTTGTTTGGAAATATGATTAATAACTTTACAGTTAACGCGTACATTTTAAGTATGTTTATTGCAATAGTATTGTATTATTAAATATATCTCAAAATAATTGTATATAAAACAACTATAGTATGAAAATATTCTATAGTATAGTTGTATAAATTGCAAAAATTAAATACTAATTATAAAATACTATCTATATATTCCTATTTATATTAATCAGTTTAAAATATAAAATATAATAAAATGTTTTATTCAAATGAATAATGTAGAAAAAAATGGCGATTGCATGACGTATTTTATTTTCTATTTTGTTCCCATATCAACACATGCTGAGTAAGCGTAGCAAATATATAAAGCCTTATATGTGCTCTTCTTTCACGTTTATAATAATAGGTATTGTATTCCCGCTTCTTGTTTAGAGCTAGTGAAGCAAATAAGTTTGGAAATATTAATTATTTATTTGGTTGCTGTTAATTTACAGTAAGAAAGTTGTTATGTTGAAATTGAATCGTGTAGAAGAACAGATAATGGATGAAGCAAGATTTGCCGAACATCAGCAACCAAAAATTAATGAAGTGGCACAAAAGTTTTTAAATGACTTGGAAGAGGAACGTCAACGTTTGGAAGATTCTTTTCCGCTTTGTAAATTTTTAATTGATGAAGGTAAGCCAATTCGATGGAAATGTACATAAGCCAAAAACAAATATATACGTATTTCATGTAGGTATTAATAATTCAAAAAACAATATTTATTTTATTGTTAGTAATGAGCTGAAAATCGTTGAAAACATATAGATTACCTTATATATAACAACAATATATAAAATTGTTATATATAATAACAATTTTTTCAAATTGTGGTTTTAAAACGTTGTAAATATATATTTTATTAGTATATTTTTACTATATTAATTAATTTGTAAAATTTTCGATAAAAAGTACAATGGTAAGATTAGCGTAGAAGGATATGAATAATATATTATACATTACTGTAGTATATTATACTTTAATTGGTTTCTTAATATTTTTAATAATTTAGCGTTCGACAAGGTGTATTCTACAGGTCGCATTCCTGGTAAAGAATATTATGCTGACGTGTATAAGCAAAAACCGCTTAAAATTAGTCAAAAAGTTTTTGTGCCAGTTAAGCAATATCCAAAGGTAAGAATCAAACATACAGTTATAATTGTTGAATATTTAAAAATATAATTTATATTTATTTTCAGTTTAACTTCAGTGGAAAAATTTTGGGTCCAAAAGGAAATTCTTTAAGGCGCCTGCAGGAAGAGACTCAATGTAAAATTGCTATTAAAGGCCGTAATTCGATGCGCGATCGGAATAAAGAAGAGGAATTGCGTAACTCCGGTGATCCAAGATTTTCCCATTTAAATAGAAATTTGTTTCTAGAAATATCTACTATTTCGAGCCCTGCAGAAAGTTACGCTCGTATTGCATATGCTCTGGCAGAAATACGTAAATATATAGTTCCAGATAAGAATGATGAGGTTTCTCATGAACAATTTCGAGAACTAATGGAAATTGATCCTCAGTCAATCAAGCAGTTAAATGGTGCTCATCCATATGTGAACAAGTAAATATTTTAAAATATATTATGTGGTTATGAAATTTTTATTTTGTTCTATTAGATCTTTTCTTGAAAATAAACTATCAGGCGGGCCTAGTGGTGCACCAAAGTACATGAATTTGCTTCGAAATATATCATATCAAATTCACGCTCCTGAGTAAGTTTTATCACAATTTCAAGTCATAATTTTACTTACAATTTTGACCTTCAATTAAGTCGTATTCTATTAAATTTTTAATTTTTTTTTTAACATTAACATTAAAACAATTTTAATATTCCAACGAAATTTTAATTAAAGAGCAATTATTAAATATATAGTCAAACAATAAAAATTAATTATCGATATTTAAATTTTATTTGTAGAACTGAAGAAGCAGTAGAACCAGTCTATAATGCTCGTATACAAAATCGCCCAGCTCAGTCAGTTTATGGTTACTCTAAAGGTATATTAGTGTTTAGTAACATCTTTTGAAATAAATATTGTATTATTAACGTCAAATGTTTAAGCCATTCAAATAATTATGAGTAAAGCCACTCATAGTAATAGAAATTTTATTTTATAGCTAGGGCTTCAGTACCAGCGGGCTTCAAACGTCAACAAGTTGGTCCATATACCACCGATGTAAAACGTTTTCGTGAAACACCTATAAAATCTTACAAACCCAATACCTTTTCATTTTTAAATAAATATAATTAATAACTCAAATCAATATTATATAAAGAATTATGACAACAAATTAATGTTTAAATATTTACATAAAATTAGTGAAAGCTATAATGCCTAAATAATCTTATAAAAAAAAAATCTAATATAAATTATAATTTAACAATCAATAATAAATGTGAAAGTCGATTTACATATTTCTTAATAATAACAAGTTCTATATATCACAAAAACTGAATGAATATTTTATAATCTTATTACACTTTTTTATACATTTCTTTAATTAATTAGCAGAACATTTACAAAATTGTTTTATTTTAAGTACAAAAACTAAACTAAATTCACTAAACACACAATGAAATTATATTTATATATGTGTAAATCGAACTTAAAAATATTGTTCATATTATTTAAATTACAACATAATATATATAAGAATATACATTAACTTTACTATAATTTACACAATATAAAATATAATCGAAGACAAAGAAATCATTTATAAATAATATTTAATAAATAAAATATAAATGCATAAAAATTATCTAAAAATCTTATAAATAATTCACATATAAAAATTAAATATATATTCAAAACAAATATATATAACAGTGATGAAAAAAGATCAGAATTGAATATATCTTTTTTTATAATCGAAATTTCTTAATTAAAACAATGTAATGGAAAATATTTCTGATATTTAAATTTGTCAGTGTATAAAGTCCTAACAGTTTTTTTTAATTCATTCGTATATATGTATTTTTTCGGTTTCCACTGTAATTATTAAAAACAAATTTAATTTTTCTAACATTATTATTATTACACATCACTCAGTTATTAAATGTTGGAGACAAATTTAATACAAAATAAGCTTAGTGTTTCTCAAATGAAGCGTCTCTCCATTAACTACAATATTCTTATAAAAAAATTTAGATTCAACAATTTCCAATATTCATATGCTAATAAAGAAAGTAAATTGAGAACTAATGTCACTAATTAAATAAAAAAAATACCAAAAAACATGGAACTAGAGCACTGAAAGTTTGTGCACGATTAGTCATCGCTTCTAATTTGACAGGCACTAGTTCTAAGCCTGGTACTTGCAGTCCAAACAAATTATATACGGACTATAAACTAATTAAAAAATTCGATTATTTCCTAAGACCTCTGACGATGAGTACTTGGCAATACTCGAAACAGCGTTGTATGGTCAGCCAGATTTCAATAAATTAACTAAATTTTTGTGATTGTCCTTTCTTTCTTTGCTATTCGAAAACCCTATAAATTGAGAACTATAATCAGTACATATATTAAACATACCTTATAGTTTCGTTGTGTTTAACTGATTTATTACGTTATAAATTATTATTGTTATTTTTTATTTTCCAATTATTGTTGTTAATCATCATGACTTAAAAACTGATTTGGGAAAAAAAACAAAACAACAATTTTATCGTATTTGCATGTGATATATATTTTCTAGTTACCCGTATATTTTGTGGAATTCTGGTTTTGTTTAATTTTATTTTTCAATAATTGAAAGCGAATGTCATTATTGGACTATTAAGTGCAAAGAGTAATAGGAGTCACAACAGTAACCAAGCGTCACTTACCATGCCAGCCAAAATTTACTATTTCTCAGGAAGACAAACTAAGCAGAATTCCCCGAGGATCCTTTTCAATGTGCTGCAGGGAATAAAGGATATTGTATATAAGGTAAATATTTTTGAATACAATAAAATCTTTTAATTAGTTTTTAAGTGATGAGTGTACTTTAAATAAATACTTAGATCATATGATAATTCTTTATAAATTCTTCAAAATGATTTTTTTTTAACATTGAAAATGGTTGTATAAGGGTTCCTACAGAATTAATCAAGCTCATCGGCGCTTATTTTCTTATTATTCTCCAACTATTAGTTGACAATTTGCAAATTTTGTGAATTAACTCAATATTTTCGAAACAATACATAAAAAAAAGTTTCCTGCATAAATTAAACATTATTTTATGAAAAAATGAAAACACCATTAAATCTAAAAGAGGCTTTACGTGCACTCTGTTCCAGAAAAATCAATCGTCACCGATTGCAATGCTGTATTTAAACACCATCATGTAGGTACAAATGACACTGGTCATAAAAATGGGTTATTACTTAAGAACAAAATCTACAATAGTATTTTGTAAGACTCAAGGCGGTAAGACTCAACGTTATACACGCATCTGTATGTAAGTTGGCCGCGTTATATTAAGAAAAAATTTAGCATTCTCATTGAGATGCCATGTCAAGATATCAGTGTTCTGGTAGTTTTGTTGACGGATCACTGGCGTTTAGGGCACCATGCTAGAAGATTGAATCTCTAGTTTAATCACTTCTGTCGCAGTTGAAGGGAGGAAGTGCGTTACATATGCTTTGTGATTATTAGGTGCATATGCGGCATCAATTGACTATGCTAGGGTCTCACTTTTTCAAGAATCTTGTCAGACCTACCTTTAAAGAGTATTTTACGCTTTGAATAAAGTTTAAGGTGATTTTTGTACCTTAGGAATTTTTTTTTTGTAACACAATGGATGAATAAGCATAAGTGGACTCTTACGATCTTCGACGTAATCTTATTTAACGTCTTTAACAAAAATTTTACCTTTAATTGACTATGCAAAGTTGTTAATAGTATTTATGATACTGTGCGCTACTTAGATATATTTGATAAGAAGGATTTCTTCATGCAAAATATAATCATGAACTAAATATGGTTTAATCACCACACCCTGAAAACAAATTAGCAATCAACAATTAAAGATAAATATTTAGGAATTCTCCTGATGAAGACAAAAGCAAATTTGCCAAAAATACTAAAAATAATGATCGAAATTGAAGCTAAAATTCTTAAAAAAACAAAACCGACTTTATATATTTTTGACGTGACATCTCAAAAATTAAAAAACAAAATTAAAGATGTTACAGTTGTTCAAAGTAAGTTAGTTATGACATCAGTATTTTTAGATGTTTCTTTGAAAAGGGAAAAACCAATCAGCAAATATTATATAGATTCATGGATGTATTCGAGGGATAAGTGATTCCTGAAAGAGATCACTAAAAAAAATTTTGTCCTAGGCTCATGTTATGCACATCAAAATCAAAATTGTTGCTTTTAATGTAAATTAAAAAACTAAGAGTTTGAAAAATAAATGCATTGTCACTCAGTCAGAATTGTTGTATGTATGTATATATTTCCACTAAAATTTACCCATAAAAAAAAGTAATAGTAAAAATACGAAATTGGTAAACTGATGTGATAATCCGCATAACATGGATTTTCGTCATTGCCCGAAAGAGTCAATTTTGATGTGCCCGTAACACTTTACATAACATAGGCCTTAATGCTACGTAAATCCAGAAGAGAACTAAAAGCTTTTACAAGGTAGACGGATTCGATTAGCAAAGAAAAGACAAGGACAAAAATCTTATTTAATTTATTGAAATTTGACTAACCATATAACGTTGTTTCGAGCATACATAGTACTCATCATCAGTGGTCTTAGGACATATTCGAATTTTTTGATTAGTTTACAGTCCATTTACACCGATAGTTTATAGGATTTCCACACGCACAGGACATTATGGTATAGAATTAAAGTACATTTTAATCTACAGCTAAAATCTGACATTTACCATGTTTACATACAACTAAAAATCGGTTTAAATAGTTAAAAATACAATATAAACACATTTTAAAATTAGTTTTAATTCAAAACAATTTCATTCTTAAAACCAAATATCTAGTATTATATTAAGAATTTATAATAGCGCTTTCTCACATTTCACTTCTATATAAAAGTTAAAATTACCATCCCATTCGCTACAAAAATCCTGCAATGAAAATTATTGTCAGGTTATAATTTATACAAAATCAAGTTAAAATAAAATTCAAAATTTTGAATAATGAGTAAACACTACATTCTTTCAGCATTTCATTATCTTTCAAAAAAGTGTCATATCTATATACAAAATGTTATATCGATAATAATATACCGATAGATGAGTGAGTGGTATATCATTTTGTGTGTACATCAAAGTAGGCCTCATTTTATTTTATTTAAATAGAAAAGTGAAAATTGTGTAGCATAATAAATTTTTTTAATTCAGTTTGATATTGTCAGAGATAGAAATACTATTCAAAATGTCTGAACATTCAGAAGAGCATATCTTAAATGAACCAAAAGCTGAATTTCAGCAGCCAAGGATTAATGAAGTTGCTCAGAAATTTTTGGCCGATTTGGAAGAAGAGCGTCAACGTTTGGGTGAATCTTTTCCTTTGTGCAAACTTTTAATTGATGAAAGTAAGTTTATATTTAAACAAATAATAATATTTTGTGACAGGTAATAATAATCACATGTTCTTCAAATTGTTTGACCTAAATAATACATGTTGAGAAAAACTGAAATAAAATATTTTCTTCAGACGAGGTAATATCAACAGATATTTAAATTCTGTTTAATGCTCCTAATAAATCATTTCCATTTTTCACAAATTATATATTAATATATTAATAATTTAGTTATTCAAAATGTGTTGCTTGATAATAATTTGTCAATTTATTTTTAGCGTTTGATAAAGTTTTTTCCACTGGTCGAATACCTGGTAAGGAATACTATGCAGATGTGTACAAGCAAAAGCCAATAAAAATAAGTCAAAAAGTATTTGTTCCGGTTAAACAATACCCAAAGGTAACATTTTAATAACTAGTCAGATCGTATCATTGTCTAAATATAAATGCTTTCGGTTTTTATAGTTCAATTTCAGTGGAAAGATTTTGGGTCCAAAAGGAAATTCTTTAAGACGCCTGCAGGAAGAGACTCAATGTAAAATTGCCATTAAAGGTCGTAATTCTATGCGTGATCGAAATAAGGAAGAAGAAATGCGCGCTTCAGGCGATCCCAGATTTTCTCATTTAAATAGGGATTTGTTTCTTGAGATCTCCACCCTTTCAAGTCCTGCAGAAGCTTACGCACGCATTGCATATGCTCTAGCTGAAGTTCGTAAATATATTGTTCCAGATAAGAATGATGAAGTATCTCATGAACAATTTCGGGAACTTATGGAGATCGATCCACAATCAGTTAAGCAGCTGAATGGATCCCACCCGTATATTAACAAGTAATTTTATTTATAATATTTAAAATAGTAATCTATACAAAAAAACAAACTATAAATTTTTCTTCAATTAGATCTGTTCTTGAGAAAAAAATTTCAGGCGGGTCTACTGGTGTGTCTAAGTATATGAATCTCATACGTAACATTTCATATGATCAAATGGATCCAGAGTGAGTTTTATTTCAAAAACAGTAATTTAGTGCTAAGATATAGTATATTTGAATGTTTTTACAAAATACTTTTAGAGCTGAAGTTGTAGCACAATCAACTTACAATCCGCGTTTTGCAAATCGCCAAGCTCAGCCAGCTTATGGTTACGCAAAAGGTATGTTAATGCCTATTGAAAAATTTTTCTATTTAAATATTAAGTTGGCTGGAACCTAAGAATAGTTTAAAAATACTAGTAACATCATATCCAAATTTTAAGCCAAACTAATAGTTATCTGTCGAATTATGAGTAACAAAAAATTTATTTTATAGATAGGGCAACAGCACCAGCAGGCTACAAGCGTCAACTAGTGGGTCCATATACCACAGATGCAAAACGATTCCGTGAAGGTCCCATAAAAGCTTTTAAGCCCCATTCTTATTCTATTTTAAATAAATATAAATAATCACAAATAAATATTACTGAATAATACTATGACCGCCACAAACAATTCAAAATTTCTAAAAATTACAATTAGTTACATATAATTTGTTAAACCTTATAAATTAATATTTTAAAACTAATAATATCTGTAAAAGTTGATTTACATGTTCTAAATAATAACATTTTAAATATCTCACGAAATACGAAAGAAATCTTTATAGTTTCTTCATTTTTTATTTTGCATTAAGTTGTACTTAATTGTAAAAACATTCAAATAATCATTTCACTTTAATTTCAAAAATAATAACTACTTGACAAAATGATAAATTTCTTTAAAATTAAACATGTAAATCGAACTTCAATTTATTATACGATTTTTTCAATTAAAATTTATAAGAAGATAATCTATAATAATATCATATATAATATATAAGAATATACCTTCATTTACCATAACTTACCCAATATAATTTAATCCATAATAAGTAAATCATTTATAAATCAAATTTTATAAATAAAAAAGAAATTAATAAAAATTATTAAAAATGTAATAAATATTCTATATAAAAGCAAAAAATAATTATAAAACTGTTAAAAACAGATAAAAGGTTTTGAATTGAGCACATCTTCCTAAATGATTAAGGCTGGTTACGTTTTGATTTGTGCGAACAATGCTTATTTTTTTTAAATTCTACGTTATAAATATTTCACACATATAAATTAAATAATTAAAAAAAATAGTTTAGAATTGGCCACATCACCCCTTAGGTTTGAAGCCTTGTTCCATATCCGCTATTATGAAAACTGTTCCCTGGAATTTTATGTGTGCAAACAATGCTTTTTATTTACTGGTAGTATACAAACCATTCTCTGATATTTTATGTCTGTGAAGATAATACCTATCCATTCCTTTTTTAAAAATTAGATTGTATTTACCAATATAGATGTCTTCGTTTCTAACTAAATTAGTTATTACCTACTGAAACAATCGCTTCGTTAATGTCCAGTGCATGAGTGGCGGCGATTACCTATTTTAAGGTCTTTTTTTTACTTTTGGTTTTTAATTTTCTGAATCTTTTACGGTAACACAATGGGTCAATAGACCATAGACCTAAGCGTGGGTCCTTAGAATTACCGGTATAATCTAACCTAACCTACTGAAACAAAAATTAAATATTACTTGTCTCATGATTCTGTAACTCGGAACAATACTTACAACATTAGATAAAAATATATGTTATGTTACACGTTTTTGGAATAATGAAATTTTTCTAATCCATTTGCAACATTTTAAGAGTCCATTGTAACATAAAAAAATAAAAGACTAATTTTATTTTTATAGTATATTGTATAAACAATTAGAAAAAAAACTAAAAACTTTGTATTAAACAGTATATTAGCTTAGGAGACATAATACAATATTACTCTATAAAATAGATCTTATAGTTCGGGTGTATCATCCGTATTAATAATTAAATAAAATGCTGTGTAGTATTGTATAATGTAAATATTATATAAGGTTTAAGTTTTAGTATATGAATCTGTTATTATTACTTAAATATTTTATTTCACATCAAACTTTAAATGGCTAATCAAATGATATGGATATTCTAACTTGTCATTACTGGTAAGGAACTCTATATACTCTAACAAGTACCAAATATTTTCACAGATCTTGGATATAAGGTAATTATTTTTGAACTCAAATTTAACTTACAATTATGTAGTAACTTATTTTCAATAAATCTTCAAATCATAACGCATTGTGTTTCAATTAAAAAAAGTTTGTGAATGAGTGTACTACGTATACCACTATTTCTAATATTGAAATGTTTTCATAACTGAATCGGTTGCTGAATTAATCAAAAGAACTATTATAAATAATAGATTTGTAAGCAACTCCAAGGCTAAACTCAAAAGGGCCCTTTGAGTTACAGACAATTTCTTTTCGTGATCACTTGATATGACACCATGCGACTTTCAATTTTTCGGAAAAACACATTTGCCGATGAGAGGAAATCATTTTATGGATGTAAGACCCATATAAAACGTTTATATTCACATCCTGAAAGATATCCATGGATAATATATAAACGTTATATAGACTTTATTAAACACCGCATTAAATCAAAAGGCGATTTCAATGTTTAAAATATGTTATATTTGCTATCTCGTCTCCCATGATAGATCCATACATAAAAAAAACCATAAACCATAAAACATCTAGGGATCTGGATGGCTTTAGTTTCGCTGATATGCGATATGGGAAACTTTTAAAAATTTGTTCCTACCCTGGATATTTCCCTTAATTGTTGCGTATTAACAGTTGTTGCAGGTATGACTGGAGTAAACATGATGCAGATGCGGATGTATTGGTAAGGCCATCAGATATTGTTGAAGTTTTTCGCTTTGCTCCCCAGTAATGTAATGCTTGTCGACTTGTCCAGATACGTTGAGCCGACATGCGTGTGCTCATAATCTGAACAGGCCACACTCTCTGGAAAATGAAAAGAATTTCGAGTGTTTCAGCACTACAGTTGGTCCAGTCGACATAAGGAACATGAATACAGTGGATTGTCTAATGGCAACTCTTTATATGGACCAAGTTCCTGCAGTTTTAACTTCATTAATGATTTTTGTGCACGTTTTGCAAAGGTCTGCAATTGTTGCCAAATCAAGATCGAATGTTAAATATCTCATGTCCGGAAAGAAACAGTCCTGTGATACCGACAGGTTCATTGACATATGTGAGAAGTGCTCGCCAAGAAGGGTGACGTTTTAGAATTATCAAATTACGTGCAAGAACGAAATCAAGAGAACAGTCATCTCGCTAATTGGTGTTGGTGATGTCCACATGATTCGAATTTTTTGCTGTTAGCCTACTTTATCAGACTTTTATGGAGTCCTGTGATGTTGAAGCACGGTAACTTTATATCACATATATTGAGGCAGTTCATAGACTCTTTGTGTTGTACCCAAAAACCAGCTAAATTTCCTTAATTTCGTTAAAATAAAATTAAGCTAGTTTGGAAAGTGTTCATACTGCCTCAAATTAAAGAAATCATATGTTTTTGCTATACAAATCGAAGGTTAAAAATTACATGCTCAAAACACCATTTGTATCTGCGAAATTTTAAAAAATGATTATTATAACTATAAAGGTTGGAATTTAGTAGTATTAGTGGATTTCAGGTATGTGGGCTATTATTTGATGATTTTTGTTCATCAACGTATTAAATTAAGAGTTTGTCAGTTTCTCAACCAAAGAAATTAACAAATCGCAATCCATTTCCTAAAACTAACATATTTTCATATATATTTCCATTTATAAATTTAAAATTACATGAAAAAAACACACATCTTTTAATTTCATTATTTTCACCATCGATTTCCCACGAATGAATCAATTTCAGACAAAATATTTTAATCAAATGTTCGCACGAAGGAGACAACACATCGTGCGAATAGTTTTCAGCAACTGTAATCACTCACATATAATTACGTACATTTGATTTGTTCGTACAAAAACGCAACAAAAATTCGCATGCAATGTAATCGCAGCCTAAGTACTCTTAGTAGTCTGCTCCACGAGCTACTCATAGTAAAACTCAAGTAAAGTACAAACTGAGAGCGTAATATAAGTAAAGTGTCAAATTACGCTCTTTACACAGATTTTCATGGAACAGCTTTATGCACAACCGCTGATTCATACATCAACACAAATTTTTATTTACTTAATTTGTTGGTATATACACAGTGTTACTCAAACTCGTGGAACAGAGCTGGTATTAGAAAACAAAGTCGAGAACATTATTTTGTATACTATAATGATAAATGTGAAAAATGATTTTTGACAGTAATTACGTCTGTTTGATCGTGATGATTGGATACGTTCACTGTTTTATTCTTTGTAAATTAAGGTATGTTCCGAGAGTTATTATAAATATTAAGTTATTATGAAACTGTGACAACAACTGCATTTCATTTGTTAAAATCCATATTGTAATGAATGCCATTGATTAAATTTACATATAATACTTATATATATATATATATTATCATTTATTTATTACTTTTTGTAATAAGTGTTACATCTAAGTACTTTATTTAAACTTCGATAAATAAATGACGTATCTTCATCGCAGCTAATAATTTGTGTGTATCTCATATTGATGTGGTTGGCATTATTCGCTTTATTGATTGAAGTAGAGAATTGAAAATTAAATTGTGAATTTATATTTTTACTTATAATCACCTACATTATAAAAAATAACATCAAATAAAAATGTCTGAACATTCGGAAGAACACGTAATGAATGAACCAAAAGCCACTGATCATCAACAACCAAAAATTAATGAGATTGCTCAAAAATTCCTAGCTGATTTGGAGGAAGAACGTGATCGCCTAGAAGAATCCTTTCCTCTATGTAAATTATTAATTGATGAAGGTAATTTAAACTGTTCACAATTATATAAGTCTAAAGTTGATAATATTGCATAATATGTGCTTTTTTATTACAATAATTTCACCTGAAGAACTGGTTTTCTTGATATACATTTTAGTTTTTGGTATCTATTCATATAAAATTAAGCCGTAGATAATGAAAAATTATATGAAAAAACATTTTGTTTTTTGTTTTATTGACTTAATGGATGAGTATATTGATGATTTGTTTGTTTTTGTATTAATGATTTAGCTTTCAATAAAATTTATTCAACTGGCCGCATTCCTGGTAAAGAATACTATGCAGACGTCTACAAGCAAAAACCGCTTAAAATTAGTCAAAAAGTCTTTGTACCAGTAAAACAATACCCAAAGGTAAAAATGATGTGCCATAAACAATATAAATGTACTCATTAAAATTTTAAATTAATTTAAAAAACAGTTTAATTTTACTGGAAAAATTTTGGGACCAAAGGGAAATTCTTTAAGACGCCTGCAAGAAGAAACGCAATGTAAAATTGCAATTAAAGGTCGCAATTCAATGCGCGATCGCAATAAGGAAGAGGAAATGCGTAGCTCAGGTGATCCTAGATATTCTCATTTGAATAAAGATCTATTTCTCGAAATATCTACTGTTTCGAGTCCTGCTGAAAGTTATGCACGTATTGCATATGCTCTTGCAGAAATACGTAAATATATAGTTCCAGATAAGAACGATGAAGTTTCTCATGAACAATTTCGAGAACTGATGGAAATCGATCCTCAGTCAGTTAAACAACTAAATGGTTCTCATCCATATATCAACAAGTAATTTACCAAAATTAATATAAAAAAAACAAATATTAAATATTTTTTCAATTAGATCTGTTCTAGAAAAAAAACTATCAGGTGGGCCGTCAGGTTTATCTAAGTACATGAATCTTATTCGAAATATTTCCTATGATCAAATGGAACCCGAGTAAGTTGTTTTTAATTTTAAATATTAAATATCATATTTTTATAAAATTATAATAATTTTAGAATGGAAGAACCAGTAGAAGCAAGCTATAATCCACGTGCTCCAAACCGTCAAAACCAATCTGTTTATGGGTATGCTAAAGGTATGTTATATTCAGAAACTATAACTACAATAGTTATAATTAAAATGATAATTAAAAACTTTTTTTGTAGCAAGGACAGCAATGCCAACAGGCTTCAAACGTCAATTGGTTGGACCCTACGCTACAGATACAAAACGTTTACGTGAAGCTCCTATAAAACCTTTTAAACCCAGTTCTTATTCTATTTTAAATAAATATAAATAATCGAAAAATATAATATTGCAAAAAGTGTAATGACAACCACAAAAAAATTTCAAACATTTTTATAATATCAATAAGTTGCAACTATAAATCCTATAAATAATGATTTAATAACTAATAATACATGTAAAAGTCGATTTACATATTTTAAATATTGCAAATATTATATATAACTTAGTTCAGTCAGGTAATTATATAAAACTTTTTATTTTTTTCTTAAGTTTTGCATTAATAAGATTTCAGAAAAATATTCTGCTTCATAATGAGACAGTATGGCAGTATTTAACTACACAAATGTAGATCGAACTTAAAATTATCTATATTCTTTTAATCACATTATATAATATATATATAAATAACCTTACATTTAATATAATTTACCCAACAAACTTGATTTATAAAATTTATTAAACATATAAATATTCAACAAATAAAATGAAAATGCATAAAAAAGCTTTATAAACATTCTATATACATAAATATAAAATATATATAACATAGATGAAAAATTTGGTATTAAATACGTTTCTTTTGAGACTGTTTTTACCTATAATGTGGAATGAACTTTATTTTTTTATACTTTTAAAATGAGATTTATATATATATATATTTATTTATTTTGTATTAAAATTTATTTTTATAAATAATTAATATTGAGATCGTTATTTGAACATTATTACATATTAATATGACTTTTTAAAAAGCAGTAGCTAATGGACAACTTATTTTATTTTTGTTGGTGTGGAATTCCCTCAATATTCAACAAGGTAAGCAAAAGGTAATGTTTTTTATATAGTTCTATACAAATATATAATAACTTATTTAATTGCAAATTAATGAACTAATTCAATAAATTTCGTATACATAATATTGTTGTTTCATTAGAAGTTTGTTATTGCGTCTATGGTTTAACTAGTTTTCGTAAAGAGTAGGAAACTAAATATTTTGGTCTTAAACGTTTGCATTGAAACTTTTAAGAGAATGATAAATGCATAGGACTTGTCTTTTATGGTAATATGCCACAGAAACTGTTTATCCTAAAAGAGTACAATTAGGTAATCTAAACGAAGTTTTTCCCTGCATGCCATACAAACGGTCTTTCTGATTGAACAACAGTAGGAATAAACGGATATAACATCTATACACGTTACATCTGTTTATTCATATCACAACGAAATTAACATCCATCGAATGTCAATTCTTTTTATGTCGAATCAATGCGTTTCGTGACCACGTTTTCATTGTGGGACGGTTTTCAATAAGCCTACGTCTAAAATGTAAAAGATTTCCCTATGAAGTAAGAAATATATGGTTCACTTGAGGTGACGAAATAGCTATATACTAAACATTCACTTACATTACGTCTATAGCCAGTTCACATCACAACTGTAGTTTTAGTTCTCATAATTTCTCTTATCTGTTTCCATGTTCAATCACATGAAATCAAAGTATGGTTTTAACTCATCGCAATGGCAAAGATTTGTCTTTTCAACGTAGGCTAGTTTCAATAACCAAATTTCGTTCAACTTTTTTTCTTTTTCATCATCATCTGCACAAATCATATTACTCCTCGTATTTGTTGCGCAATTCACTCATGTTTTGAATCCACACGTCTATTACGGTTGCGACTACATTTCGGATTCATTCATCAGCTCTGACGACCAAGTACCGCTTATATAGGCTGCGGGATAGAACAACATTTAAATTAAGCTAGCTTGTCTCTTTTAAATTTATCCTAACTCTTCAGGCATATTGGAGATATTTACATTATCGTTATTTAGAAAAAAATTCTCATCTTAAAAAATTCATAAAGATTATAAAACCAATCTCAATTCACTTGACGTGCTGAACTTGGTGTAAATCTATGGTTTAAAATGCAACTAAGGATTAAGGGGAAATTATAGGCTAACTACAACAAAAATTTACCAAAATAAGAATTAATAAAAAACTGCACTTAAAAATATAAAATATGTCTTTAAAAATTGTGTGTACAATAGTTTTAAACTATATAACTTAAATTATATAAATATCAGACATGGTACATTTTTTACACTATAATCATTTTTATGGTAGGTAATTTGTATGAGACAATAACATTATTACAATGTTAGCTTATATGTGTTATGAATTACTGGGTACACTAACATTTCGTGTACCCAGCAATTATATTCATTGTAAATTACTTTTACACACGAATGATTACATTTAGCTACAAAAATGTCAATTTTATTAAAATTATTTAAGTATTAGATTCATGCACATTTTACTCGGGTATAGTACTTAAGGTTGATACGGTATATGAGAATACCCACCACACTCATTCAGTACTGTACTAGATTATGTTACGGTCAAAAATCGCCACATACCGCAACAAGTACAATTATCCATGGTACATAGCAGTCATTTTAGTGATGAGTGAGAGAAGAGAATGAAAAATTAACATTAAAATAAATTTGTCAATTTTTTATAAGATTATTAAAAATATTATCTAATAAAACTGAGAAGTATTTTGTTAATGCATGAAGTGCATTGCACTAAAAACTGATAAGCACTGTGAGTATCACACCGCTTATACTTTGCTGTTACTGAAATGCGCAAAGGTCTTGAATACGATAAAGATATATTATGGCGTCAATGCAGAACACTCGTTGGTGACTGACAAAAATGGAGATAGCCCTCTACTTTTCTATATAGCAACAAACATTATTACAAAAAGCTAGTTATTTGCATGGAAATTTTTATTAAATTATAATAATTTTCACTATCATTTTTAATTATTTTTGAGCGATATGTTAAGTAATTGTTTAGTATTTACTCAGAGGCAAGTAAATCTTATAGATGTCTAATAGTATGTTCCCATTCCCTTTATTAAGGCAGTTTATTTGATGAAGATAACTAATAAAGTTATTTAACCGTACAAGAGCGTGATTAAGGTCACTAATGAACTTGATTAACCGTACAAGAGCGTGCTTTTCAACTTAGTATAAAATAAATTAAGGGAAATTGCAACAAAAATGACGAATGCAATATTATAAAATATATTTCCCGAAAAAGAACTTATCGAAATTTGACAGATGAAATTAACCTAACGGATCAGGTTACGTTATGTTAATCTGGCTAGCTATAAAGTCATACAAAGGCATATTAGATCCTTCGGATAGAGTTAAACATTTACACATTGTAGTAGACATTTAAACAAATTTAAAGAGTGTTTGAAGCTTTATTTCTGAGACAGTGGCACTAAACATTTTTCAAAGATTTTTTTTTAAATCTTGAACAATTTTAAGCATAAAGTTTGTTCATAAGTATTGAAAAGTTCTTTAAAGCATAAAAGTGCATTCTCTTGCATATATTAACTGAGAGAGTAAGTGGGAATTTAATAACATTTTGTTCATTTTTTGAGTATTAAAATATATAACTGTGTATTATCTGTCACAAAAGCTGTGTTGAAAGTTATCTCTCTTCGTAACAAAATCAAGTTTAAATTATAAATCCGTTTTGCAATCAAAACTCTACAGATGTTATTTTATTTGAATTGTCATTTGTATAAAATCTAATTTAAATTAAATTCGTAATTCACAATAATACAATCTTACACCAATATTGTATATAATTCGCAATATAGATTACGAATTGCGATTTACGAACGCAACTACAAAAATAATTATGAAAATAAAATAATTATAATAAAATGCTGTATGAATATGTTTTTAAAAGAGAAACTTGAATGAAGTCAGTTACAATTACTTGCGCTGTGTGAATAGGCACAAAAATCTAACCATTTTTACCAAAAATTTTGCACTGACTTAGACTTTTATAAGATTTAGCTAATACTAATTATATTGAAAAATGCATTTACTCAAAATTTTTTGAACGCTTCTATTAATTATATCATTTTTTTCAGTGTTTTAGTATATAAAATTAATGAAATGCTTAACAGCTCTATCTAATTAGTGATGATATTAAAAATTTAAATTTTAAAAATACTGCATCATGTATATATTATACATATATATTTTTTTTTCTTTTTTGAAACGAGCGAATTTTGAAGATTACTATAGAATATAGTAGCTATATTGCTTTAAATAATATCTAATTTTTTTTTATTTATTATTAATTAGTTTTTAGCTAAATTTACTAGATATATTGTTTTAAATAAAATCTGATATTTTTGTTACTTTTTATTAATTGGTTTTTAGCTAATATTTAGCTAAAAGCTAATTATTTTTAAGTTGACTATAGAATATCGAAATATTGTTTTAAATAAAATGTAATTTTTTGTTACTTTTTATTAATTAGTTTATATCTAATATTTAGCTTAAAGCTAATATTTTTGAAGTTGACTGTAGAAAATAGTCGAAATATTGTTTTAAATAATTATAATTTTTAAAAATAATTTAAAAAGCCTGTTAAATAATTATAACATCTTAACGTTTGAAATAATTTAAAATAAATTCAATTTTTAAATAAAATAAGTAATTTAATGTACGTATGTACAACTTGCAAAAAAAGGAACAATTTACTACGTTTAGGTTTAAACACCAACACTGAAAATACGCCGACGTTCGTTGTCCTCCTTTCACCACTATCGAATGTTTCTGAATACATTTGCCTGGAGTTAGCCGTCGTTTGTGCAGGAAAAATCGAATCGGTGGAGAGGAAATATTTTATTAAAGTGCAAATTTTTCTTGCTTTAGTTTAACTGTAATATTTTTAATAAGGTAAAGTTTTTGACTGTGTAAAGAAAGTAACTTTATTGAGATTTTCTAACATCTATTATTAAACAATATTCTGGTGCAAGCAGTGAAAAAAGTTATACGTACGTGTATGTACATATAATGAAAAGCGTGTATTAATAAAAAAGTGAAAGTGCAGGATAATTGAAACTATGTGTAGAGATCTATGAAATTAAAAAAGAAATCAAATATCAGATACACACATTTACGTATATTAACTAGTTACACTAAAGCTGTGAAACGTCCGTCTGCTGATTTTTGTAACTCAACAATTCGCACTCATGCATACATATAAATGCAACAACACAACACATACTGCATTAATTGCACTAGACAGAAGGCAAATGTAGATCGTTACTTCGACATTTTCGTTTATTTGCAGTGGGGTAATGCGTGCGTAAAGAATACATTTCAAATGAATTTAATTAAAATTAAATAAAATCCATACGGAGTTGTCATAATAAGTTTATTTTGAAGTTTTGTTTGGGTTGCACACACATAGAAGTATACACAACATTTTTTTTTTTTTTTTTGTAAACATGTATTAAGATATATGTATGTATTCTCGTCTAAAAAAAAGTTTTAATTGATTTGAAATAATTTATATACTCATTAGTTTTATATTAATTTAAAAATTATATGCATACATATTTGTAAATATATATATATGTGAATTTATGTATATGTTTATATTTCAGGTTTAGACAACTTCTGTTTTTTCCTATCATAATTTATTGAATTTTAAAATTTTTTTATTTTTTTTGAAATTTGACAAGATATTAAAGTTGGTAATTTTGCTTCGTTTGTTTCTTTATTGAAGAAACTAATATTTTCTGCACATTGAGTGCTTTTTTGTGATAATACATTGCTGACAACATGACCGATGCTTTTGATGGCAACGGTGATTACTCCCCGTACAATGATGACGACAATGAATATAGTAAACAACGCAAAAGTGGCGTAGGCTCCAATACGGTGCCACATAATGGCGATAACACAAATCATGTCTCATCTGGAGGTCCCGGCGCCTCTGGTGATAGTGGGCAGTTAAATGAAAAGGCTAACGAGTACATTCGCGACTGTTTAAGTGAAAAAAATCGAATGGATAGAAAATTTCCAATTGCTGAAAAACTTCTGGAATGTGGTGAGTCTATTTGGTATTGAATTGTTTCCTGTGAATTTACTTTAAACTTATTTCTTTAAATATTCTAATTTAAAATTTGTGTTTTTGGATGATTTTTTACAATTTTCGGGATTCGGATTAATGTGAAGTTTACTACTTCTATTAATTTTTCTACTAAGGTGTATGTCGATATAGTTTGGTTCTCAAGCTGTCGGTCTTGAATGTCGTAAAACTTTAATTACATAAACAAAATTATACATACTAGTTGCCGCAAGTTTTCTCATCTAATTGTTTGTGGAATCTATATAAAAATATATGACTTTAAAACTGGGTGTCTCGAAACACCAGGGTTTTACTCTTACTTTTACATATAGACAAAAGAAAAAATTAATTCAAAGGTAAGAGATGGAAACCGTTATTTATTCTTATATTGACATATAGATAAATGGAAAATATTCAAATATGTATAGATGAGAAGCGCTACTCTTATATTGACATATAGGTTAATTGAAACACTGATTCAAAGATAAAGCGATTAAAATTAATACTCTTATATTGACATATGGATTAATCGAAAAAATAATTCAAAGATGAATAGATGAGAAGCGCTACTCTTATATTGACATATAGATTATTTGAAAAAAACTCAAAGATAAAGAGATTAAAATTAATACTCTTATATTGACATATAGTTTAATGCAAAACATAATTTAAAGATGAATAGATGAGAACCATTACTCTTATATTGACATATAGATTAATTGAAAAAAACTCAAAGATAAAGAGATTAAAATTAATACTCTTATATTGACATATAGTTTAATGCAAAACATAATTTAAAGATGAATAGATGAGAACCATTACTATTATATTGACATATAGATTAATGGAAAAACTAATTAAAAGATAAAGAAATTAAAAATATTACTCTTATATTGACATATAGATTAATGGAAAATATAATTCAAAGGTGAAGAGATGAGAACCATTACTCTTATATTGGCATATAGGTTTATTGAAAGATAAAAAGATTGAAAATAATAATCATATATTAACATATAGATTAATGGAAAATATGATTTTAAGGTCAAGAGATGAGAGGCACTACTCTTATATCTTATATATTGTATTATCTTATATAGATTAATTGAAAAATTAATTCAAAGATAAAAAGATTAAAATTAATACTCTTATATTGACATATAGATTAATGGAAAATATAATTCAAAGATAAAGAGATGAGAAGCACTACTCTTATATTAACATATAGATTAATTCAAAAACTAATTCTAAGATAAAGAGATTAGAATCAATACTCTTATATTGACATATGGATTAATGGAAAAACGTATTTTAAAATGAACAATTCACATAAATACAGAAGAGATTTTCTTAACATCGCGATTTAAAGACAAATTTTGTTAAAAATTCATTATTTTAAGCAACTTTTTTGACTGTATTATATGTTGATAAAGTTAGATTTTCACGATGTTGGGATTTAATTCTGTACCTTAATTACAAAAAAAAGAGTAGTCACGACATCTAAAAAGGTGCCAAATGTCTCAAGTAATCTAAATAGCTTATTGTGAAAAACAAAATAGCTATAGGAACCAATATTACAGTGATTATTGGTTATAGGACCCAATAAACACGTTCTACATCCAATCTTATTGTGTATGTTTTATCATCCTTATCTGGACTTGATTTTCAAGTCGGTATTGGTTACAACAACAACAGAACCTGTTAGTCTTTTATTTATAATTAAATAAAATAAATAAATAATAGATTTGTTTCAATATAAATATTAATTATTTTAATTGAATATAGCAACAAAAATAAAGTAATGCATTGATATAAAACAATCGTCCAAATTTCAATTGACAGTATCACTAGATAGGTAGGAACGTGTTGTCATTAGAGTCCATTATTTGGAAACATGAACCCTAAGGCTACATTACATTAGCATTGTGGCACCGCATTCGAACTATTCGGTACCAAGCACCTCATCAAACCTGTTAGATCTGAAATAGTAATTGGATATAATATCTTTTCTTGACGTATGTCTGGTTATCCTGTTAGCATGTTTCCTCTTCGGGAGGAAAAAAGTTTCGGTAACTTTGTTTTTCAACAGGTATACCGGGTAGGTAGACATGTTGCTTCCAAAACTTATCTTTTTCTCTTAGAGACATATTCTTGCCTATAAGTTTACAATTCGCCTAAAGCAATAATCAGATATTGTGATAAATATATGTACATATATATTTAATACTAAATATTTAAGTATTATATTTAAATATTTAAAAAATCATTTTAAATTTAAAATAATAACTTATTTAAGAGTTTTTTTTAACATAATAATTTAATTATAGAACAATCGAAATCGTACTGTAGTTCTTACTTTGTGATTGATTTTATTCTACATTATTTACCTTCTTATATTATTTTTTTAGAAATTGAAAAAGTTCAAAGTACAGGCCGTATACCCTCACGTGAACAGAAATATGCCGATATTTACCGTGAAAAGCCAATTCGAGTATCACAGAAAGTACTTGTTCCAATACGGGAGCATCCAAAGGTATTTACAATAATTTAAAATGCAATTATGATTTTTAATTTAATATATATATTTAATTGACAGTTCAATTTTGTTGGAAAATTGCTTGGGCCTAAAGGTAATTCACTAAGACGTTTACAAGAGGAAACTCTTTGTAAAATGACTGTTCTTGGACGTAACTCAATGCGCGATCGTGTAAAGGAAGAAGAATTACGTACCTCTAAGGATCCTAAATATGCACATCTAAACAGTGATTTACATGTTGAAATTTCTACAATTGCTCCACCAGCTGAGGCTTATGCGCGCATTGCATACGCAATGGCCGAACTTCGAAAATATTTGATACCAGATAGTAATGATATTATACGACAGGAACAATTGCGCGAGTTAATGGATAGTACCAGCATTAATGAGAATGATGGTGGTAAGTCCACTTTTAAGAAAGCTTCACATACCCAAGGTACAGGTGGTGGAATAGGCATGACCATGAATACTTCAACTGGTGCTTCTGGTTCAAGTAATGTGTTGGGTGGCGGAAATAAAAACATACCCCATCATGGATATAATAGGTATGCGTCTACTGATCGCAACTTCAATTTTTTCGCTTTATTCTTTATGTTATGTTACAGAGCACCACAGCAGAATCAGTTTAGTAAAAACTCGGTTGCTCCAAAGCAAAAGGTTTTGTCGATTTTAGAAAAAGCAAGAACTGCAATGGATGAAGGATATGGGTATGCCCTCAAAACATTTTTAGTTTTGTTTTTGCCATTAAATACAATAACATTTTATTTGCAGCCGTAGTTATGATGATCATATGCCGTACGAAACATCTTATGATAGCTACTCCTATGGACACGCTCCACCTCATACTCACCCATCACAGGCGACTGGCATGAATTTACCAAATATGAGTACACGTGGTCCGTACGATACTCAAGAATATGATTCAGATTTCAATAGACGTGATTATTATCAGCATTCGCCTAATTTTGGTGGTTAGTTAACATAGTGAAATAATTGTATATATCAAAATAAAATTAAAAAAAAAACATTTAAATATAGCTGGTGCCGGCGTATCTCAAACAAACCAAAATACTGGTTTAAATCCCAATCATAATCGTAGTCATGTTAACAGGTGAAATTTATTAGGGTCTGGTCAAACAAATGTTAATTCTCTTGCAACACAAGTTACAACAAACTCTACTACCACCAAATGTAATAACAATACTGTTTTACCCCCACAGCATCAAATGCAATTACATACAAACAACTTCGGGGGCAACAACAATATAGTGAAGGTAATTGAAAAGAACAGGATTTACAGAAGAAGAATTTACTAAAAAAAACATTTTTTATGTACCTTACTTTTATATTAGCAACATATGTCAGCAACAAATGTTCATCAACAACAGCAAAACCACCCACCGCCTACATCCAATCATGCACCGAACGGCAATATGCATAATATTCCCGGTTCAAATGTGGCTAATACCATACAAAATGATTGCAAAGCTTTTTCAAACATTAACCACCTAAATAATATATCCAATATTAATAATCAAAAAGCTCCGCAAACACAACCAACTGCTGCTGTTAATAATCACCTCCAAGGTCCCGCAGCAACTGCTGCTAATCTGCTTTTCGTAAGGTATTAAACAAAAGTTTGCTACTTACACCTGCTTACTTATATAAATAGTTAATATTAATTCGTTTTAAGAATATTACAAAAGAATGTAGTATAATTTTAAGTTTAATAGTATTCTAATCTCATTTTATGCTTTCACTTTACCCCCTTCCAAACACCACACTCCATTGCCTAATTGATACCGTATATTATTAGTGCATAATTAGATTGTTGTTTTATTCCTTTATGTATAATTTTATTTTATAAATTAAAAAATTTTATTATTAAATTTTTTTAATATAAATATTAATATAAAATTAATAGGTAGGAAGCGTTGATTTTAGCGCATTTGCGCATTTGAATAAAATTTAATACTAATATAAAGTAGCAATCGTAAGAGATTTGCGCACAAAAATTATTTTCCTTAATACTTAAAACTTATTGCTAATTTAAAATAGTAATCTTTTAGAATTTGCTCACAGTAAAATATCTTCCTTAATACTATATTAAGATTTTAGCGCCTTCAAATTAAATTTACTGCTCATTTAAAATGGTAATCTTTTAGAATTTGCTCATAGCAAAATTTCCTTTTTAAGATTATATTCAGATATTATGACATTCAAATCAAATTTACTGCTTATATAAAATGGCTTTCTTAAAGAAATTTCTTCCCTAATACTATATTAAGATATTAGCGCATTCAAATTAAATTTACTGTTAATTGAAAATGGAAATCTTTTAGAATTTACTCATAGATAAATTTTCTTTTTAATTTTATATTCAAATATGGACGCATTCAAATTCAATTTTATGCTAATATAAAATTGCGATATTAAAAGACTTGTTGACACAAAATTTTTTACCTAATATTATATTGTCCAAAATATATTCTGGGGTGAAGAACCAGCAGTTTTATGTCACTTTTTCAAAAAGAAGTAAAAAATTTTTTCTGAATAGTTTAAATACTTTTTTTTTGTATATGTATATATATTTTTTATATTTATATTTAATGTTCTGTTTTTATGTAAATTGCGTATATCACTTTATTTTTTAAAATAATCATGAAATTACTTCATATACAGTACTGCATAATATACATATAAATTTACAATTTCTTACAGACCTGCAAATCCTCCGCTTCATGTTGGTAAATTACCGTTTTTGCCTGTGCAATTTCTTTAAAATCAATTTTATTTTAAAATCCTACAGTAACAAAAATATTCCGACATAAACATATATCAATAATACAACAAATAACAAACAACAATTACAATAATTATCAAAAAATTAATATTAAGAGGTATTTCTAAACATGAATGAAAACTAACGACAAAATATGTATGCAGATGTACTCATAAAATAATTTTTTTTCTTATTTTAAGGCGTATTTCTTTGATGTTAAGCTCTTTAATAATTATTATTATGTATATGCCTAATAGTACATTCTTTATTATTTAATTTTCTTAATTTTTTGGAAATTTTTGATTTGAAGATAACATTACATAAAATTATTGCTGTTTGGTACTGATCAGTAATTTATTATTAATTAAATAAACAATACGGTAAAATTAAAATAATTTATTTTAGCGTTGATTTGAAATCTTTAAAAGATTTAAAATTTATATTATAAAATAATTATATAAATTCTGCTTTAAGCTCATGATTATATATTATGGTCTTTGAGAAATACCTCTTATATATTGTACTGCAAAATATATTATAAATGAAAGACAAACATAATTAATAACTTTTTAAAATTTCAAGCCAATAATTGACTTTAATCTTAGATTTATACAAACATTTCAATTTGCGAAAGAGCGCAGTTTTATTTATTGGTGGATATAGAAAATGAAAAGACAATGTCAGTAAATTTAAGTTTACAGAGAATATTAGAAAGTAATTCTATAATTATATTTATATATATTTAAAAAATTGATTAATTTAAAAACAACTTAAAGTTGGCAATTAAATAATAAATATTTAATATAAACATTTTTATTATATAAAATAAATTTAAAATATTTATATATACAAAATTAAATATATTTATAACTTAAAATATAGAAAATGTGAAAGGCACATATAATATATTAAATATATACAATATATATATATAGAATATTTATATATAGAATATATATATATACAATATATATATATATAGAATATATATATATATATAGAATATATATATATATATATAGAATATATAATTATATATATTATATATCTTATTATAATATATTATATTATATATATATTATATATATATATAGAATATATATATATAGAATATATATATATAGAATATATATATATATAGAATATATATATATAGAATATATATATGTACAATATATATATATAGAATATATATATGTACAATATATATATATATATATACGGAAAATATATATAGAATATATAAATATATACAATAAATAGAATATATGTATATATTTATATATGTAATAGATATTGATATACTATATATATGTATGGGTATGTATTTATGGTATACAATACTTTATAAATATAAAGAATTATAAATTTTAACAATTTTGAATATTTATAAATAGAAAAGGGCACACAAATATTAAAAAAAAAATGAGATATATATACTTTAAAATATACTTTAAAAACTCGTGCAGGTTTTAGCACAATAAAATCTAATAAAAAACTCAACTCAAACATATTTAAAAAAGAAAAGAAATCATATTGAATATATATGATTTGATATATTATATAGCAAGACGTATGGAAATAAATGCAAATAATTACTTTAAAAATGATGTATACATAAATAAGCTTTGAAATATATATTAATACAATATATAATTTTAATAATACATAAATATAAAAATATACATTATATTACCATAAAAAATTTATATAGAAAATAATATTTATATTATATGTTTAAAACAAACTAATGAAATTATAAGTAATTAATAGATTTTTTTTTAAATTTAAAAAATTCTAATCAATTAAATTCATTGCAAATTATTTATTTTTATTTTAATATTTTATGTATCACAAGAGTGAAATATTGTGACTTTTGATTTTTTTTTTATTTTAATTAAATTCTTTAAAACTAAAAATTTCCAATGTGGCTGATATTGCTATGAATTGAGTTGTTTAAATTAAAATTTATGGTATATTTTTTAATTAAGTTTATTAAAAAATCAAACATTATTTGCAGAATTAAAAAAATTAATTATTTTTTCTATTCTCTATATATACACGTATATATAAATACTTTATACATAATAATATTTAGAATTATTTTAATGATTTGTTCGTTTTTTTATATACTTGTACGGAAATTGTTAAAAACAATATAAATATATCTTAGAGTATAATATCTAAAAACTAATTTAAACCAATTAACTTTTTATGTATTAAATTTATAAAATATTTAATATTTCAATATTAATGCATATTTATGCAAATTTAAAGTTATACAAATAAAGATTACATCAGATTATGCTTATAATTATTTAAAAATATAAACAAAAATAAATAAATACCCGCCCTTTTAACAATAAATTTTAATGCAAAACAAGATAAATTGTCGTAAACATTAACTTATAAATTAAATGTATTAAAATTAATGTAATAATGATTAAAAAATATATTGTAATAAATCATATATATTATTACTAAATGTAACAATTAAGTTCTTTCAATTTAACGGAAAAGTATTTTCTTTAAGAAATTTAATAAATTTTAGGTTTCCTTATTATATTAGAGTTATACAGGTTCTTTGCTATACAACATTATAATTAAAATAAATGTTTTTAATATTTAAAAAACCGTTAGCACTTTTTGAATGGAACTAGATCAACCAATTCTAAAATAATTATTTTTTCATGTGATTATACAGCATATAGTTTGTATTATTATAAATTTTCATGTTGAAACTTTTTCATAGACCTTATTTGCAGAACTTTTGTTGCAACTGTGATGTCAATATGAGGTAAATAAAGTTTTATAATGTTCAAAATCATTTTCGTACCATCTACTAATATATAGAGTAAAATCTTATCCAGTTTCGTTGCCCTTACGAACCCTAATATGTTGACTAAATTGAGCATTGCTTATTTTTTGACTAGTATTAAGTATGATCTTAAATTCTTTCTATTATTGTGTATCAGTTTATCATATGCTCCTAGTATGTCCTTTGGTGACACCTTTGCAAACTCTGCACATAACTTGCAATGTTTGTTCCTTTAGATGTCTATTGCGGTTACAGTGGTCACTCAATAGTGAGGTCAATACTCTTGATTGGTACTTAGCTAAGCACAGAAAACTTTAAAATTTTTTTTTATTTAACAATAGTCTTAGTTGAATCGCATTTGTTTAAAGCCTAACAATAAGTTTTAGAATCTTAAAAACAAATAACATTACAATATAAATTATTTTATATATACATACTACACTGAATTTTAAATTATTTTGAGGGGTCTCTGAATAAGTAGCTAAGGCTTATTTACCAGATATCACGCCGCATAAGTCGAATTAAACAGGATAATCCTTAGGAAAACAGGATTGCAAGTCTATCATTTTTCAGGATAGTCTGTTATTATACTACTACAATAACTCAGTTTTTTTTTATTTAAAAGCTAAGAGGTAATCTTCCAATCGTTCATTATTTGTATAAATAATTTGTATAAATAATGAACGAGAGTATAAATAATCTACAGAACGTTTTAATACATTGTGACCGAAAGGTTTCCGGAAATTTTAAATAAAACGCAAAATTCTTAATCTTCATCAATATTTATTTTATCTCCTTCAAAATATGCTCCATTAGAAGCGATACACAAATGCCAACGTTTCTTCCAATCATCAAAACATTTTTTATAGGCGCTTTCCGGTATGGCTTTGAGTTCCCTCTGCGAATTCTGTTTTACGTCTTCTATGGATTCAAAACGCGTTCCTCTGAGTGGTAATTTGAGGTTGGGAAACAGGAAAAAGTCACACGGTGCAAGATCAGGTGAATACGGTGGCTGTTCGATGGTATTTATTGAATGTTTGGCCTTAAAATCGTTGATAATGTTGAACAAATTGAGGTGAATCGGAACAAGCCGGGCGTTGACACGTCGCATACACAAATTGTCCACCAAAATCAAACGAGCCATCTCACGACCGATGCCTAGCTCTCGTGCTATCTCTCTAACACTCACATGAGGATTTTTGAACACGATTTCCTTTGCCTTTTCAATGTTTTCGTCGGTGGTAGAGGTCGAAGGTCGTCCAGAACGCGGCATGTCTTCGACGGTCGTACGACAGTCCTGAAAGGCTTTGTACCACTCATAAACTTGAGTTTTCGATAAAACTGATTCCCCATAAGCCTTTTGTAGCATTCGCAACGATTCTGCACACGAAATTTCGTTCGAAAAACAAAATTTGATGCAAACTCTTTGTTCAATATTTTTTTCCATTGTTTTTTTCGCAACGCACTACTGAGGTGAACTGGTTTCAACAGCTGCCGTAAACGAACTGTCTGACAGATCGCGCTCATTTTTGGCATAGTAATTAAGGACAGTGCTGCCAAACTACATAAACTTAAAATATCGAAAAATATACAGCGCGCGAATTTTAAATGAGAATTTCCGAAAGCTTTTCGGTCACAATGTAATAATAACAAATTTTATTATTTTCTTAATAAATTTAAAAAATTATATTTCGATTTTTGCTTATTAACCTAATCTGTTGCTAACAATTTTAACCATTCTTTTGCAGATTATATAAAGAGTCCTGAAGGAATTCTCTAACCAAATAATTTATTGTTCAAATTATTTTTCAAAGTAAAAAAGTAAATATTAAAATTAACATATTCACAATTATACACTAATACGATTTAAACAATTTTTATATATAGCGGAATCTGTAACTCCTTTAGGAATCCGATCCCAATAATACAACAAATTTTCAAATAATTCTTTAATAAATTTCATATTTTAACTGTATTAAGACAAATTAAATGCAAATAAAAATAATACCACTAATAGTTACATTTTGAATTATTTGTAGTGAACTTTGAAATTTTATTTTTTTTTAATAGTTACTATGTGAAAGTAAGAGTTATCATTAAAACAGTTCTTATTTTTAATAAGTTCGTTTTAAACATTTTTTTAAATACTTACCAAAGAACCTGAAAAGGCAACTATTTAAATGCACGTTTTTCTACTTTTTTTTCGTTGTAAATATAATTTAATTTTAATTATTAATGTTGTAATTACTTTAGTTAAGTTCAATATATCTATATAAATCAATACATATTTATATATATATTTTATATATTATTTATTAAAAATATCATCATTCATATAGTAATTTCGTATATATATTTTATTTTTATATTATTATTTTATTATTTTATTTATTATATATTAAAGTTAAAATTGTAAATATATTTAAAAAAAATAATTCTGCTTGACAATGTGTGTAAGTTCAATACTGTCAAATTGTTCCTTCAAACATGATTGCGAGTGAAAGTATCATATGATTTTGATTTGTGTTTGCACTATTTGCGCTTTTTTACTCCAAATGTTAAGATAGAGTAAAATCCAGATACTACGTGAATATTTTAAGTAATTTATTAGTATTTTCGAAATAAAAAGTAATTAAGTAATCAAAACTAAAAAAAAAAGAAATTATGATAAATGAATTTATTGAAATGAAGACAGAATTCTCCGATGAAGATGAAGCGGTGGAGGTCTGCACACAACAAATATTTATTGAACTGCATGAAGAAGGTACTATTTATTGTTCTAAAATAAATTAATAGCGAATTAAAAATTGGAAAATTAATACAGAGCATTCTAACATTATGGAGCAAGTTTTACCAGATGATGCTGCGAACTTAAATTTTGAAGGTAGGAGAGATGCAAAAGCAAGTTGGCGAGAATGCCAAACCAAATTGTTAATTGATCTCTACAAAAAATACGAACCAGAATTAGGCAATTCAATACGCATTAAGACTAAACTAAAAATGTGGGCTCAAATAGCGGAGGATATGCGAAAACATGGTTATAACTTCACTCCAACGCAAGTAGAGAGCAAGTGGAAGAGTTTATATAGAACTTTTAAGTCTCGTATTAAAGCAAAAAGACCAGTTAGTAATGAACGCCCATATAAAGGGTAAGTATGCTTGCCAATGGTTATACAAATTTGAATTTTATTTACAATTGTATTTTCAGTGACCTCATTGAAATCTTTAAAGCCAACAGCAACGTACTTCCAGAATTTGTTTTGTGTACACAAGAACCCATTAAAGATGAAATAAAAAATTCATTGGAAGAGGAAATTGAAGAAGATGGTAAGCATTTAGCGTTTTGGGAGAATTCCAAAATTGTTAAACCACGAAAAAATGCAATAATTTAGCGACAATAATAGTTTGTTATTAAAATAGTAAATCATAGTTACTACAAAAAATCATTTAATATATATTTTCTGTTTACATAAAGTTCTACCATCCAACGATGTTACAGTTGATGAAGAGATATATTCCAATACTTCAAGTGCGAAGTGTTCACCGTCGGGAGGCATAAAACCAAAATCCTTCAATGCGTTAGAGAAGTACCTACAACAGCAGAGAAAATATAATAAACAGAAACAAGACTTTCTTAGAAAAACAGAAAAAGCGAAAAGAAAAATGCGGAGGAAACAGCTGAAGGCATATAAAGAGCGAACTAATGAAATAAAACGTAAAAATGATTTACTGCAACAAATATTAGAAATAACCAAAGAGGAACACATTTAAGTTATCAAAGAAATCCGCAATGTCATTTACCTGAAAAAATCAATTATAATTATATTAAGATAGAAATTATTTTAAGTTTAGTTTGTTTACACTAAATCATCTTAATTGCCGAAATTTAATGGGAGATTAAACAGGTTTTGGACTTAAAATCTGATGTATAGTCTGTGTCGATGCATAAGATAGTGAAAAATGTTGTTTAGAATAACAACTTTACAAAAATTAGTCAAATATCGATGTTTAAGAAACCGTATTCATGCCTTAAAGCCTATTCACACAGCACAAGTAATTGTAATTTTCATCGTTAAGCTCGCTTCACTAATTTGTTTTGTCACAGAAAATCAAAATTTATATCTCATGTAGACCACCACATTTGGTGTTAGTTTCAATGTTTTAAGTTTAAACCTAGTACAAACATACATTTCGAACGAACTAAAAGAGTAAAAATACAATCAAGTTAACAATTATTTTTGTTGTTTGAATACGCGCTTTTAGGTTTCAATAAAATAAAACAATATGAAAAAATGTTCAGCAAAGTTTACTTTTTAATGGTTAAAAAAATAAATAAAATAATTTGAAATATTAGCAAATTCCATATGTATTTTAATATTTGCTCATGTATAACCTTGTTAAATCATTTATCAAGAATACTGGCGTTTATTGTTAATGTTTTTAGTACGTTTATTTCAGTTAATTCATATTTCTAATTTCATTATTAATATATTCTTTTATTTTTTGTTATTATATAATTATATATAATATAATAATTATTATATTATTATAGACAACTTAATAGTTATTGTCTTAAATAATCTGTAGTTCTTATGATACACATTATTAAAATGTATAATAAAATAAAAGTTAAAATTGCTGTTAATAATCGAAAATAAAAGAACTTACTATAAAATTTGTTAAATCGTTTATCAAGAATACTGTTACATTTACACGTATTTCATATTTCTAATAACTCTTTAATTGTGTTACAACAGGGTATATTAAAATGTTTTAAAGAATTAAATCAGATTTTGTTGGATTATTTATTTATGTACCTGGCTTTTACTTTTAATACTGCTATATGTTTACACTCTCTTGATTATCGTATTTAATAATAATTGATGTAATAATTGGTGGCATTCCTCATACGAGAAGAAATAATTGAAACAAAACCACACTTATCTTATAATTAACAATTAAAAATAAAAACATACATAGAGCTCGTTTATGATTTCGTTCTAATATAAACACAGGAAGTGAATTTGTTAATAAAACTTTCACAACTGACCCGGTTTTGGGTCAGCTGGTTAAGGAGCGCTGACTCTTAGCTTCAAATTTGGCACGCCACTAGTTCGATTCCTGGTAATTGCAATCTCAAAAAATTATTTATGAATAATTAAATACAAGAATTATTTCCAAGACCACTGATGATGGGTATTTGGCAATACTCGAAACAGCTGTATGGTTAGCCAAAAATTTAATTAATTAAGATAATAAAGAAAAAATTTGTTGTTGTTGTAGTTCACAACTTCTCGAATACCTCTGATAATTATATTACATAAATATAGTTCTTATAATTTTATCTCTTTGTTCCTTTATTAAGTTGGCATGGTGTAAAAACTTACTTTTAATTGTGCAGTTATAGCTAATTAAGATTTTCTAAATGTGAAGTGTTAATAATGATATAAATAACAAAAACTAATACTGACCTTGGAACGTGGCAAATTTATTAAAAGAAAAACGTTATTTAATAGCTGCCATTAAGATTATTTATTTAGAAATCCATATAATATACAATAAATATATGTAGTACAATATAACAACAAATCTGAAATTTAAAACCCATAACTATAGCCTTAATAGTAGAACTGTTAAAGCTAAAGTTCATAGTGTAAATTCATTATGCATTATGTTATAATATTTCGCCAACTAAAATTCAATATATAAGGCTGTAACATATTTTATGGAATTAAGTACTCTTAAAATGATAATACTCATAAAAACAATTCAATATCTCTCAAACTACTAACATTTGTACAATATCAACAAACTAACATAAATTGAACAATATTAAAATTATTATAAACTATTAACACTTGTGCAGCGTGTATAAAAGTTGACTGTGAATTTCATATAAAGAACTTTAGGGTCTTCTTGTTAGCTAGGTAAACTTATTCAAACCTAAATCTATAAAAAGAAAAACAAAATCAGTTATTTAATTTAATCATTTTATTTACATAATTAAATTTAATTAAATAATTGTATCTACTCTCCGCTCGACATTTTTTTTATTTATGTTACAATTAAGACTAAGTTGAAAGAACAACAGAATCAGTTGATAAAAATTTGAGCTAGACACGCTATTGCTTATATTTTTATTATATATAAGTAGACATAATAGAAGTGCACACTTTGATATGGTTATTGCAACATAAGTGTTTAAAATACAACCATGTTTTAATTAGATTCGATAACAATATGACAAGTAAATAATCGTTTTTTTTTTTTGGACTACAAGACTCATTAAAATATTATTTTGACAAATCAACATTTTGTTTGCGTTCATTTTACGTTATATATTTTTGCATGATTTTCTTTTTTTTATTTGTCATATAAATGATTAAGTTAATTATAAGGGTTGAAAGTTATGATTCATAGTTAAAATACAAACGCTGTATTTCAAAAGTGTTAAGAGCAATTCGAACAAAATATGGACAACAATTCTTGTGTAGAGACACCAGCGGCACCGGACTGGTTGCTTAAATTAGAAGATCGGCGAGAAAAACTTAAGCAATCAAAATTAGGACATGAAGCGGGAGCTGGTTCTAAATGTAATGAATGCGGCGATAAATGTCCCGGATTAGATTTGCATTTTTGGAGAAAAGTGTGTCGGAACTGTAAATGCCGAAAGGATCAGCATATGTGTGGCGACGACAACTTTTCTGGCTGGGCACAGTTTGAAATTTTGGGACAAATCCGTTCGAAACCAGCATGTATTATAAAATTTTAAATAATATGTTCAATTCAATAGAGTATTTTCTTTCAGTTATTAAAATTAAAGCACTTGCAAGTCAACCACTTCATTTGGATTGGGTGCCACCCAATACAAAACCAGATATAGTATCAGATTATATGGAGAAGCTTGGCTCTGCAAAGATACCGGTAGCGGGAAGTTATGCTGCAGTTAAACGTAAGCAGCAACTTGAATATCAAGTACCACCACATGATCTCGATGCGGCACTTTGCGATAATCTTACTGATGGCGAGACTAAGCAATTACAACAATATGTTCAAAAAATTCGTGAAAATTGTGTCGGTCAAGGTAGCGTTGTACGTATAGGTGTTTTGAATCAAGGATTTGTGACGCACATGCCACAGGCAGTTGCATCACAGTCGGAAGATCTGTCTTCACATAAACATTTTCAGCATATATTAGCTGAAGTACCAGATTGCGATGTGATTCTGAGTGAACTGTTAGCATCAGACAAATTGAAGAATGCAATTGCCAATGAAAGTCCATCTATCTTAAAAAATCATCTTATTGTTTTTCAAACGCCAATATGTGAAGCATCTGCCGATTTCGAAAACGAACCTTTGATTTCAGCTCAAACAAAACAAAAACTTTCTGGTCTCAATAAAAGTGCTGTATGCAGTTTGGTAAAAAATGGAGCTATTTATGATAAAGTTCTGGCTGCATTACAGGTATATAATATAAACTTCAATCAAATGATATATTAATGTACTTTTGAAATAGGACAAAAATATAGAAGTGAGTTATGATCCCAGGCTGAATCCTATTAAGAATTTCCGCAAAGAATATCTACAAAATCCAGCATTTAAAAATGAAGTGAATGCAGTTTGTAGTAAATTAGAAGAGCCAAATCAAAATACTGCAAAACTGAATAACTTGTTTAATTCACCACTTCCATTAAAATGTCCTGTACAAACTCGAATAAGTGCTCAAATGCGACAAGACACACCTTTAAGAAAGGTTAAATTTGGTGGTGTTTCTCCTGTTATAAACTATTGTGATTTACCAGACTATGTGGACTATGAAAAAGACCCGATATTCGCAAAAATTATAAACGCGACACCATTAAAAGTGCTACTTGAAAGTAATCGAGTGGGCAAGTCAATGGTTCCTATGGTTATTTCGCAATCACCATTAATACCAAATTTTTCTAATGAATCCGCCCTTAGTTTGCCAACGAAAAATAAATTAAGTGCGATAGGAGTTGACAAAACAGCAGTACAAAGTGTTTTTTTAAATGATCCATATTACGAACGATTGTTTAATGTACTTGATGAAAAAGATATTGTGTATAACGATTGTGAACTTTTAATGCCGCTTCATCAACTTCATCAGCTTTTACACACCGATCCAAAATTATATGGAGAAGTTCGAAATTTTGTAGAAAATATGCCATTTGGTAAACAAATTGCTTACGGAAATCAAACAAATAGTTTTCGGGACGCCCTTAAAGCATCAGGCAGCAATGATTCTGGATTCGATTCTAAATCAACTACACCACAAGGCAGTATTATTAATTCTCCAGATAATGAAATCAATGCTAATTCAGGAATTTTTAAGTCCATACCTGGTATTGAAGACATGAATATGTATCCAACAGTGGAGGCCGGTGTAGCATTACCAAATATGTTGCAAAATATGCATCTAAGTAAAAATTTTCCAGACAACGAAATAGGTTAATTAAGCATATTGTAATAATATGTATAATATGTGTATTTAATACGTTTTTAATTTCAGGTGTAAATCAAACTGAATTACCAGAAATGAAATGTCGTGATTGTGATGAAGCTATTAAATTTGGGGATGTTGCTGTTAAAGCGGCTCGTGCAGGCAGAGAAATTGCTTGGCATCCTAACTGTTTTAAATGCTATACATGTCGCGAACTTTTAGCTGATTTAGTATACTTCTTTCATGGTGGTCAAGTGTACTGTGGACGTGACTTAGCCATCAAGTTAAAAATTCCTCGTTGCAAAGCATGTGATGAGTTAATATTCACTAAGGAATATACAGCAGCTGAAAATAGCACATACCATATTAAACACTTCTGTTGTTATCAATGCGATAAGCCACTTGCTGGAGAGCAGTACGTTCCTGATGATAAAACGAATATGCCAATTTGCTTAGAATGCTATAAAGCATATTTTGCTGTGGTTTGTGAGAGTTGCCAAAAAGCTATTGGTGCTACTGAAAAGGGTGTAGGCTGGAAAAACGATTTACGTTGGCATGAACAATGTTTTAAATGTGCAAATGTAAATTGCGGGAAATCCTTGCTTGGTGCACGTTTTGTAGCGTCACAAGATAAACCATTTTGTAGTCCAAATTGCTTAAAAGCTTGCATTTCTAATTAATTTGTGCTTATTTTTTTTATATATTTTATTACGCACAATTAGAACATAAGTCATTATAACAGTATTGTTTTAAAATTAGTTTTTTATAGCACAACTTTTTTTTTTTAAAGTCTATACTAATTTTTAATATTCTGCAACTTTATTCTTGAAACGTAATTTGAAGTAATCACAAAATTAATGTCACACACATTTTGCTGTAACATGCGACATAGCAGATAGTTGTGACACTGTACTTTCCATTTAGTTCGTACCATGTTACCATGTGCGAATTTAATATTTCTAGAATGTATTCAGTATTTATGGTTACAATAACAATGTTTGGAATATTATTGCGTATATTCCAAACATCTCGATATTTTCTTACACTTACACTATTACTCGAAATTTGCCAAAAGCTTGTTAATGTAGTCTGGGTAATTTTTCACAATACGATTGTGAAGATCAAAATATTGTCTTCTAGTTCAAAAAAACGACAAATTCATTGGCGAGAAGATGTCATATGTCGCATCAAGTAACTTGGCATTAAAATACAGTGAAATAAAAAATTTTTGCCATATGTCGAAACATTCTGCACAAGGCATATCTAAGCTATAGTTGTGTTTAGACTTCTACACTTTTGCGTGTATTAATATATTGCATAGAATTTTTAGAATTTGATGTTTTATTTAAAATTTTTTATCATTTTTTTATACATTCCTAGATATACTTTTGTATTTCTAATCAAGTTTGTAGAACGATCGTAGAATCAAATATTTGTGTTATTTAATTTTTCTCATTCTAAACGGAATTGTGCTCTAGAGTAGTTTTCCGACTTTCATTTTTAGCTTTTATCACGTAATAAGCACTGTTAATAAAATTTTTACATTATTTGTATCTTAAACTTACATATGTATGTATTGTGTTCAAATGTAATGTTAATTAAGTGCTCTTATATCTTATATACCACACTATCAGTGGATTCTGTTTTGTTTAGTCTTGAGATCTATTATTTTTTTTATATATAATACAATATTTGCAACGAACAATAAACGAAAATGAAAACAAATAGTTTTATTTGAATAGAATTTTGTATTGTTTTATTATTTATAAGTAGTATGTATACATAAATGTATGTATTTGTTACGAAATTTGAAATTTTCATAAGCCAAAAATCACATATTTCCTATCGCATATTACAAATATTATGTTTTGTAGATATTTATTATTTTCTATATAGATTCAAGCTTAAGACTAATTTGTTAGAGTATCATTAATTTTCCCTTTTCTTATTTTAAATATCTAAATTTTATTTATGTGCTCCATTTCAGGTAATTTTTGTAATAAGCAATGAGTTTTTTAAGGTGTTGTTAATTTTCTTTCATTGACAGGAACCTGTTCACAAATGTTAGAATATTCGTTAAGTAAAAACTTATTGAATTGTTTCCTAAGGAACTTTTATCATTAAAAAATCATACTTCTTTTTACACCAACCAATACATACAATAATAGAGAAAAAATTATTGCTCGAACATATAGAGTTCTGATAAAACATAGCTATATAAAATCAAATCTTAAATTTTTAGATAAGGTAAGGTTATAATGTCGAACTCAGGAAGCCATTTGGATTTCTACTGTTAAGAACTAGAATTTAAAACATCTGGAATTTTTAACAAAGTTTAGGATATTCTTAAACAGTATTGCAGCAGACTATTATCCTGCGAAACGTGAGTCCTAAGCATATTTCAGCATTATTATGTTGCCAAATGTAAATATAAATGCACATATATGGATCGTAACTACTCGTCTATGATCCGTGAAGACTAACATAGGAATTTCACTATTCGTTAAGACGGTGGAACGACAATATAATGAGATACGAGTTGCTATATTAGAAATTAAAATCCTTTTTTTTATAATTAGGCATAAACAGATTTCATTTCCCCTAATGAGATTTTACAGTATTAGTCTTTCAATATTTTTATATAGATAGGTTTAGTTATTATCAAACTCTCATTGATTCATAGAATTTAGAATGGTCAATCTTAAATTAAGTAAAAGCAATCAATTGAAATTGAAATTCATGGCAAGTGATAAAAATATTATATATACTGTCAGGAATATACAGTTTTAACGGTAATAATAGAAAGTATCAGTAATATTGGAACGTTACATTATCTGCGCATAAGTCGGGCTCTATTAAACAGAAAAAAATCTATCAATTTTATTTAGATACCTTATGGCTATAGTAATCTAGAAATGAGAATAGTCGATGATATAAAATTTAATACTTTTCATCGTATAGTATGTATCGTATAGTTTTAGGCCCCAAGACGATTGATCTAAATGTCTAAATAAAACATTACAATGATGAAAACGTCAAATTAAAAGGCTCCACTATAGCTGGGCACTTTCATCACCACATAAACGATATGTTTTTGAAAAATCATGCACTCAACAAAAGAAGCAAAGAGATCGAATTAGAAAATAATGTCAATCAATTCAAACCATTGCAAAAGGTACTAGGAAATTTTGACTAATATATACGAAAATTTTCACTTGAATACGCAATATCTGAAGGCATAGAGAAACAATGCACAACTAAAACCTTCCCGTCCATGCAGAAGTTGTGCTAACAAAATTAATTCGAGAAGGGAGGCTCAACTAAGTCTTTCACAACCGTAGAACAAGAAGTTGTGATAATAAAATTGATACGTAACTCTCAAGTATGAATATTTATAAAATGATATTATATATAAAACATATCACCAAAAATAAAGTAAATTGATTATATGGTAATTTTATCTAATATTTAAAAATGTTGAGAGTTCAATATGCATTTAGTGTCTGGTCTTTCAAGGTCTAGTATGAACTAGAATTTCAAATCAAATTTATAATTTGTCCATAATACATATGTCTTGGAAAACCATTTGTGATTTTCCAATATACAATAAATGCATGTATAGTTATATACACAATCTTATCATATAGCAAATGTTCTAAGGATATAATTTAGAACAATTATATACAAGATGAGAAGGATTAACGAAATGTAAACGTTATGCATCAGCACGTAAGTTGGACTCTATTAAATAGGAAAATATCTATTAATTTTATTGAGATGCCTCATGCAAATAGTAGTTGATAAAAGTTGATTTGCTGATAAGTCTCTGTTCATTAAGGAACCAAGCTCGGAGGGTTGAACATCTCTCTTGAATTGATACATGTTGTTAGTTGTATTAATTAATATTATATAGCTGCTTTTTTTGTACCTAATTTATATTAGGAGAAAGTTGTTAACTTATATGTCGCAAAATTACATCAATAAATTGTATTTATATCAATTACGAAACAAGCTCTATTACTTTACATATGTATTTAGTCATATTTACGTATGTAAATATCAGCACATACTGAAGATGAGGAGGGAATCGATACTGCATAGGGTATCTAACTGCCAATCGTCCAACTCTATCCTGCGTTCCACAAGCGGTTATGTGGAAGTATGAACTAACAGAAATAAACTATAAAAGAATTTAATTGGGAAACCTAGTCTGTTTTCTAAACAAATTAATAAGCCACCACAGTGCAGAAAGAGTTTTTGATTTAATTCTTCTATAAAGCATTTTTGGATCAATCCTTTTACGCCGGTCTATCGTGAAGGTCTTTTTAAAAAATTCTTTTAGAAATACCTTTTAAAGCAGTCTTTACAAAACTGCATTCTAGATCAATTCGTTTTTGCAATCAAGTCAGATCAACTAATTCAAAAATATATAATAGAGACAAAAACAACATTATTGTAGAAAAACTCTGTATTAAGGGTTCTTAAACACAAAAATGGAAATTAATACCATGATGTCTTTTAAAAACTTTTAAGCAGCCTATAAGTATAGGTTTAATAATAACTATCTTCTTAATATCCTTCTTGGCTCAATAAAAATAAACCAAAGAGGTATGCACATTGTTAATACATTCAAACATATCTAAAACTATATTTCATCAGAAGTCAAAGGAAAGTGTATATCCGATTTTGTGTACCTTTTGTAAAAAACAAACAATATGTATTATATACATCAGAGACTAGTGAGTTCTTTTTTATTGTATGTATTAAGAAATATTTTTCTAGTAGACCTGTTCGTTTTCGAATCTTTCAAACATGAGGAAATAAGGAGGAATAACTTGCTACAAATTCAGGCATCGCCGTAAAATTCAAATATAAAATATTTCGTATAATGCGAACAGCTCTAATTCATCATTTAAGCTTATATTTTTTAGCCACATTTTCTGGCCACTTGATGAAGATTATTAATGGGAAGTGAAGACGTTTATGTAGTTTTTAATTTTAAATAATTTTGTTAATTTATTTCAGTTATTTTCAATATTAAATTTAGTATAAACTATTACGTATTTTGTTTATTATATTTTTCTTAAAAATAATACTTTAGTTGTTTTATATGCAACAAAATAAAACAAATTTGAGTAACAAAAATATATAAAAAAAAATTAAAAACAAAATAATAGTAGATTAAATTATATATATATGCTAATTATATATTTACCAAAAACTAAACAAACAATTAAAAAATTTTAATTCATTTCAGGATTGCTATTATATATTACAAAATCTTCTCTTTTTGTATTCTTTTAATAATTTTTTGTAATCTTTTCTTTTTGATAAGATTTTTTTGAATTTTATGTTAAATAATATGTTTCTACAATAACACTAACTAAAACTTAAAAATAATTTTACAATTTTAATTATCTTGGAGTTTTTGTTTTTACATATCTTAAAGCTACACATAAATTGATAGAGTGTTGTAGCAGATTCAAGTTCCCAGGTCTCAATGAATCTATAGCATTTTATTTGGAGATAAAGTAAAAATCGAAAGAAAAGTTAGTCAGGATTGTAGACAACACTCAAATTCTTTTTTCAAAAGAAGTTAGAGAAAGAGATCTCTAACGTGGGTGTGACTACCAACATAAATAATTAGATACTATTAAAATATATAAACCAGAAGTTTAGTAGGAAACTTAAAAAGTTTAACATGGATCTATTAATATAAGAGAGCTAAGATGAATGTATATGCTTATGTATTTAGAATTCATGTAACTAAAATCAAATCAACGCAGTCAGTCTTTATTCATTGAATGTTTCGTTTTGAAGATTATTTTTGATTTACGTTGAATTGTGGTGCTTTATGCTTAAAATTTTCTTTCAAAGCAAATAATTGAATTGGTGATCTTCAAGAGAACTTATTTATTATATTGAATTACTTTGTTAATTATTCCATTGAAATTCATGTGTAGGTTCGGAACGGAACAATGAAGTCGTCGTAAAATAAGTTATACAGACAATAGATAAAAAAATCCCATTAACCTCCAAACTACTGCTGAAAAGATTCGTTGCTTCAGTTGTTTACTTGCTTTAGAAATCACTTTTTTGGTTTGTGACCAAAACATATATTGCCCCAATGAACGTCAACAATTTGTGTAAATTCCCCGTGTATAATATAGTTCTGTTACACGTTCTGGTAACGTGCTATATAAATTTGAAATTAAATCCAGAGGTAGACGTGCCCAAGCTTCGCGTATGCGAAATATTAGATCATCTTTACGTGAAAACTTTCGTCCGCCATCATACACCTCACGTATTAACCAACCCCAGATATTTTCCATTATGTTCAAGTCATGTGCTATTGTCGGCCATTTTTGAGTTTTAACACCCTCTACACTAAGCCACTCTTGTGCATTAGGTAAGGCATTCGATATAAAATTGTGGTCTTGTAATATGAAATCTGTATTTCCACCTAATTTTGTTGCTATATTTGTACGCTCTCGAAGAATTGTCTCAATGCATGTTTCTGTTTTGTGTTTCGAAGCTGAGATTTCTATATGTATAGGTCCGCCGGCAGTTAAAACTAAATATATATAAACGGAATAACCACGAGGTCGTTGGGACAAGGTGCGCTCATAATTACGCAGATCATGAAAGTAATATGAAAATCCATCTGGTCCATCTAAATTAAATTTACGTTCATCTTGGAAAATCACCCGCTTCCAATGCTCTTCATTCCAAACAATATGACTATTAGCAAATGTGAGTCGCTCCGATTGATCATATTGAGTTAACACTGGTTCCGTTCTAAGTTTTTTGGTTGCACTAGACAAACTGCTACGCATTACTGCATCGGCATGTGCACGTCCATTGACGGTGGCATTAGTGCTTGTGTGTACATTTCTTGCACTGACCGTTGCGCCTGGAGGTGATAAGCCGGAACCAGTTGTTGTATTGGATTGTTGTGTAGGTGCATGACTTGAATTAGTACCGCCTGTGCTGGAGCTTGCTGCTGAGAAATTTGAATTTTGATTTAATGCATATACTGGCACTGTATGCACATGTGTGTTGTTGTTATTTGGTTTATAATTGGTGGTACTACCTTGTGTAGGATTTTTAGTTAGAAAATTTGTATGTGCTGGAACTTGAGCTGTAGTTGTTGTTGTAGATTGCTGGTAATAAGGATGATGATGATGATAGTTTGTATGTTGTTGATGCAGAGTTGGTTGTTTCAATTGCAACTGTTTCAGCTGTGTTTGAGATTGCGCTAAAAGTTGATGGTGGTGCGATTGTGTGGTGGCTAATTGTTGTGCAGTTGTCTGTAGTGGTCGCTGCAGTTGAACTGTTGTTGTTGGGGTTGGATAATTACTGGGATGCTTCAGATAATACTGTAGAGCCATTAAATTACAGGATGACGTTTGACCACTGTCAGCAGGTGCCGCTGACACATTGGCCAATTGTACAGATTTTGTGTCATATATAAGTTTATTGAAATTTTGTATATCATCCGAGCTGAGTAGTAGAGTTTTCATTTGGAATTCTTTATTGTTGCAGTTTTACTTTTGTTTTGTTATTTTTAAATAATGCGAGGTATGTTGTATGGTTTAGTTTTGAATATTTTTGGCACAGAATTCTCGAGAGAGGGGCGTATCTATTAGTGATTTGGCAGTCGTTGTTAATAAGTGATCAACTTTTAATTATATTAATTATTTTTTTTTTATGTTTAATATGTTTAATATCACAATCGTTCTGCAATTCCTAAATTATATTTCATACATAACGTAATTGCTAAAAACCACCAAATCAGGGCTTCCTTATAAACTGGGCTTTGTTCACGCGCTGCTGTTGCTATTATTTTGCTGATTTTTTATTGTTTTTTTTTCTTTTTTAATGTTACTCACTAATTTGTCTACGACGAATTTACGTGCATAAACTCAGCACAGCGTTGTTTGTTGTGCGTGTGTGTGTATGTGTATGTGGTGTTTTTCTGCTTCTTTTCAGCTGTTTGTGCTATGGTATTACTTTCGGAATTTGCTATTTTTGCTTTAATTTGCTTTTTACATGGGCTTCGCAACTTTTAAAGTTTTTCTCTATTTTTTTTTTTTGTTGTTTTTTGTTTTTGATTTTAGTTGATTCTCTGGTCAGTCAGTCAGTCAGTTGAATTAATGATTTTGTATTTGCAGTTTATTCGGGTTATGCGACACACGCACTTCCTTACTATCGTGCTGAGTGAGTGCGTTTGTATGGTGCCTGCCTGCCTTCGGTACCTCCGAAGTTTTTACGCACTTTCACGTTGGATTTTGTAATTTTTCAGTTCGTTCCGTTTGCTTTGGTTATAAGGTTTCAAATTGTTGTTGCTGTTGTTTTTGTTATCATTGAGCAATGCATAACCACAACCTGACAGCCTTTTCTCTATTTACTAGTTTGCTTTTGCTTTTGTTGCTTTGCTTTGCTTTGCTTTGCTTGCCTTTATTTGATTTCGAAAATCTCAGCTACTTAGTATGCAGCTGAATGTTGCGTAGGTAGTTAGGTAGTTTGAAACACTAAATACAAAACACTGGCTATGGCTCTGGTTGCACGACTCGATTTTAAAAACCAGATCGGTTGCCGATCAAGTGTGGAGGTTCGATGTGTCGTTGTTGGTGTTCACTCTCAATATTATTTATTACAATGTGTTGTTTCGGTTCTGTATCACAGCTTCATTTCTTGTAATTTCTTCAAAAGTGGATTGGGAAGGTACTCAACAAACAGTGTTGTGTTACTTCTACGCTTTGTTTTGTTATTATCCTCTTTCCAAAATTGTGTTTACTGTTTCCTTTTCAATTGGCACTGTTGTAGCCTTCGTCCCCGTCTTCTTTCTTCGCTCTTCGTCGTTGCTTGTTGTGTTTCGTGCTATTTTAGCTGTTGTACCTGAAATGAAAAGGCAGGTATGCGATGAGTTTATTTCATATCGAGAATTACATTTATACATTTATAAAGTAAAAAAAATATATTATTATACACTATATATACATCAGCATTGATACTATGTGCATACACATCTATCTATATATATAGCAATAACAGCAACAAAAATAAAAATTAAATGAAAACAGCAAACAGCAAAATGTATGAGAATTGAGCTGTGCACGAGTAAATAAGCGAAACAATACATAAGTGTATATAATGCATGCGATACGCCATATATACTATATACGCATATCTCTCCGTAAATAAATAATTTTTTTTTGTATTTTTGGTGAAAACTACTTGGTGTTTGCATTCTCATCGTCTGGAATGTTTTTTTTTGTTTTTCTTTTAATAAGTTTTTTACGTTCTATACATATGCACACGGAGATGATGAACAGATGTACTCATTCTAGAATTACTCACACATGACGAACAGGAACATATGTATTTATAAAGTAAAAAAAGTTCACTGCGTTTAGACAACGACAAGAGATTCATATTCAATTTGTTTAGTATATAGAGTTCACCTTTAGGGCTGAGTTTTAAAGATGTTCGAAACGAAAGTAAAAAATTCACAAGGATAATACAAAAGAGGCAACCAATGCTATATAATAGATTTTGTTCTAGATGAACAGGTGACAAACTGGGTTATAGAAGATAATACTGAAATCTTTGCCATTTTATAGGAGTTATTTCGAAAACTAAAACTGACTTTCATGGCATATGCATATGTCAATATAAGATATGGTTTGTATAAATGTTAGGCCCTACTTTAAAAATGAAAGTTTTCCATATGATTTACGTCATTATAATGTGAAGAAGTGATTTATTAGATATGGTTCTAAACTGGTAGATATTGTTCAATGATTTTAAGTAGCAAATGGTTTTTCATGTCAATATAAGATAGATTAGGTTAGGTTGAAATGGTAGTTTTGTGCCCAAAGCCCACTTGAGCTCGAATAGTGGCTTATAAAAGATTATTTTTTAACTACTAAGTATTTTTTAGAGATTATTCTTTAAGCAGCGAAGGGTTTCTAATAATATTTACGCCTTTAAAACGGACATGAGAAATGTGAGATAATACTAAGTTTATAAGTCTTTTTTGGAACTATTTTGTAAATCAAACTTTCTGTTTTATAAGTTTATGTTATTATGATGTTATTAAATTTATGTTATTATATTATGTTATTATGATAAAAGATATAATATTGAATTACTATTTAAAAAACCAAAGCTTTTACACGGAGTTCGTCAATATCTTTTGAAATAGTTTTTAGGAGAAAATACTAAATTTCAGAACTTTACAAGACTTGTTGAATAAACTATGTTTTTCATGTAATTTATGGCATTATAACATGACTAAATGGTTTATGCCAAACTACAAGGTATTTTTTTAGTGACTAATTTATAAATTGATGGTTTTTTTTATGTAATTTTATGTAAAATAAGAGATTATTCTAAACTACTAAATATTTTCTACGGACTGCTTTAAGTAACGAATTGTTTTTCATGATATTTATGACATTATAAGATAATGAAATGACTAATGTGAGATAATACTGATTTCATAGATCTTTTTTTTTTGACTGTTTTGTAAATCAAAGTTTTTATTTTATAAATTTATGTCGCTATAAGGTGACCAAAGTAGCTTTAGGTTAAGTTAGATTACAGTGAAGGCCTTGTGCCCAAAAAGCACTAGAGCTTAAATAAGGACCTGCTGATATATATACTAAGGATTAGTGCTGTTCATACGCAGATTAAAGGTCAGCGTAAGAACAACGAAGAAGAGCACGACTTTTCTATTCTCTTCGTCAAGTTCCTAAATTTGCAGGTTATACCGAGCTCTGTTATACCGATTTGACACTATACCGATTTGAATTGCATTATACATGTAATGCAATTCAATATTAAATGTATATAATTTTAAACGCACAAATAAATTTAGTTTAGACTTGCAGTCGTGAAATGTATAAGATTTGGTAAATACAATTTCAATGTCTAAAAGAATGCTTTTTTGATACACAAATGTTAATAAGATATATTTCGTTATACAGATAACTCACTTAAAACGATGTTAATCGGATAGTATAGACTGCAGAGATAAACTTATCTAGTAATTATAAGTGAAATTGGATTTTGTCTTATTATTATATCTTACTTTTACTGTACTGTTTTTCATTTAAGCTATAATAAAAACTTAATATTCACATTTCTGCAGAGAATATTGAAAAAGACAGAAGTTTTCAATACAGGAAAAGAAAGCAATTTACTGATAGATCTTACATATATAATGACACAAAAATAGTTGTCTGCTCCTATCACGAAACAAATTCTATCATTTCAGCAATTACAAAACAAAAACCTGAAACTATGGCTTGATATGCTATTTATTAAAAGTGGACTAAAGGATATTTTATCATCTTAAATTAAAATAAAAAAGTTTACTCAGAACATATTGTAAATCTCTTTACGAGTGATGTTTTAAAATGAAACCCTGAAACAACATCTAACTATAACTATAGTAATTATTTTTATTAATTTCTTTCATCGGCCGACTTTATATGAATTTTGTGTTTAAAAACAATGAGAAAAATGCAAACGTGAAAGATTGTGAGAATAGCTTTAAGCTTAGGTGTATCAACTCAGTTGATAAAGATCGTTTTAGTTGTCCAAAACCTCTAGCCGTTAATGAAAACATGAAATATAGTACATTAAATGCTATTGTATTATCTTTGAATTAAAATCAGTGTGTTTGCTGTAGCTTTAGGAGTGTCGATTGGAAATAAGAATTGGTATGAGAAAGTTTTCGGCACATTAGATAAGATTTGCTAACCTTAAACTAAGAACTCCTCAGCCGCTTAAATAAGGCAAAATATAAGTATTGACAAAATGTGAATCTACCACTATACTACGAGTACCAAAAAGTATCAAAATAGACTTTCTAGCAGTCTATGGCTACTGTTTTATGGGCATGATTTCCTACCTTAAAAAGAATCGCACAATAAATGCAGCATTTGGAAAACAAAAATGGTTGGCAGACACCTTGACTAAAAATCATGAATTCCGTTATGAATTAATCAATCAAACTAATATGCGCTGGAGAAGGCAAATGCATTCATCAAGTGAACAAGTATTTCTGGCTTAAATAGATAATTTGAAGTCAAATACACAATTTAAAGGTGTTAGTCAAGTTGGGAGGATACTATATGAAAAATTTTATTAAAAATATTAAAGTTTCTTTCAATGTAGAGCACACAAATTTTCGAATACGCTTTGTATATACTATATACGCCTATTTAAATATTTAACTTTTTAAAAAGTATTTATACTATACTTGTTGATATAAATATAGTATATTATGAATTTTGTTTAAAGAAATTTGCAAGAAAATAAATGAGAAAGAAGACAAAGCTTACATTTTAAAAGGAAATTCGATTTAAAAAATGTTTTCATAAAATAGACAAATAAGATGACGACATCGTTTTTAACAGTGATAGTATTTATCATCATATGACCAAAAGGTTGATGAAACAATGATTCACTTACATTTTTCATATTCATTCCCAGTTGCAATTTCACAATAATAATATATAAAATTGATTAAATATTTATGTAAAAAATAAAAAATATATTTTATGTTGAAACAATTTTATGATAAGAGTATCTTATGTCAAATAATTCAATTTTTTTTAATATTAATACTGAACCATTAGCATAACACAAAATATTTGTTACTTTTAACATCTGGAATACATTAAGACTGAAAAGTTTTCGGAAATTCTCATTTAAAATTCGCGCGCTGTATATTTTTCGATATTTTAAGTTTATGTAGTTTGGCAGCACTGTCCTTAATTACTATGCCAAAAATGAGCTCGATCTGTCAGACAGTTCGTTTACGGCAGCTGTTGAAACCAGTTCACCTCAGTAGTGCGTTGCGAAATGTCTTCGACGGTCGTACGACCGTCCTGGAAGGCTTTGTACCACTCATAAACTTGAGTTTTCGATAAAACTGATTCCCCATAAGCCTTTTGTAGCATTCGCAACGATTCTGCACACGAAATTTCGTTCGAAACACAAAATTTGATGCAAACTCTTTGTTCAATATTTTTTTCCATTGTTTTTTTCGCAACGCCCTACTGAGGTGAACTGGTTTCAACAGCTGCCGTAAACGAACTGTCTGACAGATCGCGCTCATTTTTGGCATAGTAATTAAGGACAGTGCTGCCAAACTACATAAACTTAAAATATCGAAAAATATACAGCGCGCGAATTTTAAATGAGAATTTCCGAAAACTTTTCGGTCTTAATGTATTTAATAATAAAGTCATAGAGGCACTGATCACAATTAAGGAGATCACAGAAGTGGAATATGAAAGTTTAAAATTTTTCGCAATAATGACGCCATATTATATATGATAAAAATGACTCAGTATATCGAAAACTAATTCACTATTTGAAAAGTTTATCAAATAGTGAATTAAAAAAAATAAATTTATTCAAATCTTTAGATCAGAAAACAGACAAAAAAAGAGCAAATAAAACATAAGGTAATATTTTTGAAGGAACTGTGAACACTTAATAAATTGTAGTCGGTGTATAGAAACATATGTATTTGCTTCAAATTATTATCAATGGTACTCAAAACAAGATAATAAAAATTTTTCACAGCTATTGCTATATTATTTAATAAATGTGGTCTATAGTTATAAAATCACAAGGTTCGTAATAGGTCTGCGCCTAATATACTCAGAGAAGAGTGACGCCTTACCCTTGCAGCAATAACTGTCCTAGTTTAATAGATATTAGGATATAGCCACGCGCTAAATAATTAATTGTCACGTATAAATAAGTCAATGTGTGCCTTAACAGATGTTCATAATCTACTTCCCATGATGGTGCCTATTTGTTTTTATGACCTAATGCACACACTTATTTAATGTAATTGATCTTTCGCTACATTCTATTAAAAAATATAGCTTTCTTACCCATCTATAATAATCCAATACTCTTTCGCACTTTCTTTGCCCAACCCATGTATTCGTATTTATAATTCTTTTTATGTTATCTGATACATAGATCTCCACAGGATACAACAACAAAAAAATTATAAACCAAAAAGAAAAGGAATTGAATAATTCTTCAATAAAATGAAGAAATATGAAATCATGCTGAACTAAAGTTCAAAAACCTAATAAGATAGAGTCATAAAACAAGATTATCTATGCAGTGATAAGTAAACGGTTGGACGTCAAACAGTAAAGAGCTGTCATTATGGTCAATGGTTTATTTACGA
>NC_051847.1:53429485-53451725 GCF_002237135.1 Teleopsis dalmanni
TCTCTCCATTAACTACAATATTCTTATAAAAAAATTTAGATTCAACAATTTCCAATATTCATATGCTAATAAAGAAAGTAAATTGAGAACTAATGTCACTAATTAAATAAAAAAATACCAAAAACATGGAACTAGAGCACTGAAAGTTTGTGCACGATTAGTCATCGCTTCTAATTTGACAGGCACTAGTTCTAAGCCTGGTACTTGCAGTCCAAACAAATTATATACGGACTATAAACTAATTAAAAAATTCGATTGTTTCCTAAGACTTCTGACGATGAGTACTTGGCAATACTCGAAACAGCGTTGTATGGTCAGCCAGATTTCAATAAATTAACTAAATTTTTGTGTGTGTCCTTTTTTCTTTGCTATTCGAAAACCCTATAAATTGAGAACTATAACCAGTACATATATTAAACATACGTTATAGTTTCGTTATGTTTAACTGATTTATTACGTTATAAATTATTATTGTTATATTTTATTTTCCAAATATTGTTGTTAATCATTATAACTTAAAAACTGATTTGGGAAAAAAACAGACAACAATTTTATCGTATTTGCATGTGATATATATTTTCTAGTTACCCGTATAATTTGTGGAATTCTGGTTTTGTTTAATTTTATTTTTCAATAATTGAAAGCGAATGTCATTATTGGACTATTAAGTGCAAAGAATGATAGGAGTCACAACAGTAACCAAGCGTCACTTATCATGCCAGCCAAAATTTACTATTTCTCAGGAAGACAAACTAAGCAGAATTCCCCGAGGATCCTTTTCAATGTGCTGAAGGGAATAAAGGATATTGTATATAAGGTAAATATTTTTGAATACAATAAAATCTTTTAATTAGTTTTTAAGTGATGAGTGTACTTTAAATAAATACTTAGATCATATGATAATTCTTCATAAATTCTTCAAAATGATTTTTTTTTAACATTGAAAATGGTTATATAAGGGTTCCTACAGAATTAATCAAGCTCATCGGCGCTTATTTTCTTATTATTCTCCGACTATTAGTTGACAATTTGCAAATATTGTGAATTAACTCAATATTTTCGAAACAATACATAAAAAAAAGTTTCCTGCATAAATTAAACATTATTTTATGAAAAAATGAAAACACCATTAAATCTAAAAGAGGCTTTACGTGCACTCTGTTCCAGAAAAATCAATCGTCACCGATTGCAATGCTGAATTTAAACGCACTCATGTCGGTACAAATGACACTGGACGTAAAAATGAAGTTATTATTTAAGAACAAAATCTACAATAGTATTTTGTAAGACTCAAGGCGGTAAGACTCAACGTTATGCATGCATCTGTATGTAAGTTGGACACGTTATATTAAGAAATTTAATTTATATTAATTTAAAAATTTAGAAATTTGGTGGTTTTGTTGACGGATCACTGGCGTTTAGGGCACCATGCTAGAAGATTGAATCTCTAGTTTAATCACTTCTGTCGCAGTTGAAGGGAGAAAGTGCGTTACATATGCTTTGTGATTATTAGGTGCATATGCGGCATCAATTGACTATGCTAGGGTCTCACTTTTTCAAGAATCTTGTCAGACCTACCTTTAAAGAGTATTTTACGCTTTGAATAAAGTTTAAGGTGATCTTTTTATACCTTAGGAATTTTTTTCGGTAACAATGGATTAATAGGCCTAAGTGGACTCTTACGATCTTCGATATAACCTTATTTAATTTTTTTCGGTAACATAATGGATGAATAGGCCTAAGTAGACTCTTACGATCTTCGACATAACCTTATTCAACGTCTTTAACAAAAATTTTACCTTTAATTGACTATGCAAAGTTGTTAATAGTATTTATGATACTGTGCGCTACTTAGATATATTTGATAAGAAGGATTTTTTCATGCAAAATATAATCATGAACTAAATATGGTTTAATCACTACACCCTGAAAACAAATTAGCAATCAGCAATTAAAGATAAATATTTAGGAATTCTCCTGATGAAGATAAAAGCAAATTTGCCAAAAATACTAAAAATAACGATCGAAATTAAAGCTAAAATTCTTAAAAAAACAAAACCGACTTTATATATTTTCGACGTAACATCTCAAAAATTAAAAAACAAAATTAAAGATGTTACAGTTATTCGAAGTAAGTTAGTTATGACATCAGTATTTTTAGATGTTTTCTTTGAAAAGGGAAAAACCAATCAGTAAATATTATATAGATTCATGGATGTATTCAAGGGATAAGTGAGTCCTGAAAGAGATGACACTAAAAAAAATTTTGTCCTAGGCCCATGTTATGCACATCAAAATCAAAATTGTTGCTTTTAATGTAAATTAAAAAACTAAGAGTTTGAAAAAGAAACAAATGCATTGTCAGTCAGAATTGTTGTATGTATGTATATATTTCCACTAAAATTTACCCATAAAAAAAGTAATAGTAAAAATACGAAATTGGTAAACTGATGTGATAATCCGCATAACATGGATTTTCGTCATTGCCCGAAAGAGTCAATTTTGATGTGCCCGTAACACTTTACATAACATAGGCCTTAATGCTACGTAAATCCAGAAAAGAACTAAAAGCTTTTACAAGTTAGACGGATTCGATTAGCAAAGAAAAGACAAGGACAAAAATCTTATTTAATTTATTGAAATTTGACTAACCATATAACGTTGTTTCGAGCATACATAGTACTCATCATCAGTGGTCTTAGAACATATTCGAATTTTTTGATTAGTTTACAGTCCATTTACACCGATAGTTTATAGGATTTCCATACGCCCAGGACATTATGGTATAGAATTAAAGTACATTTTAATCTACAACTAAAATCTGACATTTACCATGTTTACATACAACTAAAAATGGGTTTAAATAGTTAAAAATACAATATAAATACATTTTAAAATTAGTTTTAATTCAAAACAATTTCATTCTTAAAACCAAATATCTAGTATTATATTAAGAAATTATAATAGTGCTTTCTCATTTCACTTCTATATAAAAGTTAAAATTACCATCCCATTCGCTACAAAAATCCTACAATGAAAATTATTGTCAGGTTATAATTTATACAAAATCAAGTTAAAATAAAATTTTGAATAATTAGTAAACACTACATTCTTTCAGCATTTCATTATCTTTCAAAAAAGTGTCATATCTATATACAAAATGTTATATCGATAACAATATACCGATAGATGAGTGAGTGGTATATCATTTTGTGTGTACATCAAAGTAGGCCTCATTTTATTTTATTTAAATAGAAAAGTGAGAATTGTGTAGTCTATTAGATTTTTTTAATTCAGTTTGATATTGTCAGAGATAGAAATACTATTCAAAATGTCTGAACATTCAGAAGAGCATATCTTAAATGAACCAAAAGCTGAATTTCAGCAGCCAAGGATTAATGAAGTTGCTCAGAAATTTTTGGCTGATTTGGAAGAAGAGCGTCAACGTTTGGGTGAATCTTTTCCTCTGTGCAAACTTTTAATTGATGAAAGTAAGTTTATATTTAAACAAATAATAATATTTTGTGACAGGTAATAATAATCACATGTTCTTCAAATTGTTTGACCTAAATAATACATGTTGAGAAAAACTGAAATAAAATATTTTCTTCAGACGAGGTAATATCAACAGATATTTAAATTCTGTTTAATGCTCCTAATAAATCATTTCCATTTTTCACAAATTATATATTAATATATTAATAATTTAGTTATTGAAAATGTATTGCTTGATAATAATTTGTCAATTTATTTTTAGCGTTTGATAAAGTTTTTTCCACTGGTCGAATACCTGGTAAGGAATACTATGCAGATGTGTACAAGCAAAAGCCAATAAAAATAAGTCAAAAAGTATTTGTTCCGGTTAAACAATACCCAAAGGTAACATTTTAATAACTAGTCAGATCGTATCATTGTCTAAATATAAATGCTTTCGGTTTTTATAGTTCAATTTCAGTGGAAAAATTTTGGGTCCAAAAGGAAATTCTTTAAGACGCCTGCAGGAAGAGACTCAATGTAAAATTGCCATTAAAGGTCGTAATTCTATGCGTGATCGAAATAAGGAAGAAGAAATGCGCGCTTCAGGCGATCCCAGATTTTCTCATTTAAATAGGGATTTGTTCCTTGAGATCTCCACCCTTTCAAGTCCTGCAGAAGCTTACGCACGCATTGCATATGCTCTAGCTGAAGTTCGTAAATATATTGTTCCAGATAAGAATGATGAAGTATCTCATGAACAATTTCGGGAACTTATGGAGATCGATCCACAATCAGTTAAGCAGCTGAATGGATCCCACCCGTATATTAACAAGTAATTTTATTTATAATATTTAAAATAGTAATCTATACAAAAAAACAAACTATAAATTTTTCTTCAATTAGATCTGTTCTTGAGAAAAAAATTTCAGGCGGGTCTACTGGTGTGTCTAAGTATATGAATCTCATACGTAACATTTCATATGATCAAATGGATCCAGAGTGAGTTTTATTTCAAAAACAGTAATTTAGTGCTAAGATATAGTATATTTGAATGTTTTTACAAAATACTTTTAGAGCTGAAGTTGTAGCACAATCAACTTACAATCCGCGTTTTGCAAATCGCCAAGCTCAGCCAGCTTATGGTTACGCAAAAGGTATGTTAATGCCTATTGAAAAATTTTTCTATTTAAATATTAAGTTGGCTGGAACCTAAGAATAGTTTAAAAATACTAGTAACATCACATCCAAATTTTAAGCCAAACTAATAGTTATCTGTCGAATTACGAGTAACAAAAAATTTATTTTATAGATAGGGCAACAGCACCAGCAGGCTACAAGCGTCAACTAGTGGGTCCATATACCACAGATGCAAAACGATTCCGTGAAGGTCCCATAAAAGCTTTTAAGCCCCATTCTTATTCTATTTTAAATAAATATAAATAATCACAAATAAATATTACTGAATAATACTATGACCGCCACAAACAATTCAAAATTTCTAAAAATTACAATTAGTTACATATAATTTGTTAAACCTTATAAATTAATATTTTAAAACTAATAATATCTGTAAAAGTTGATTTACATGTTCTAAATAATAACATTTTAAATATCTCACGAAATACGAAAGAAATCTTTATAGTTTCTTCATTTTTTATTTTGCATTAAGTTGTACTTAATTGTAAAAATATTCAAATAATCATTTCACTTTAATTTCAAAAATAATAACTACTTGACAAAATGATAAATTTCTTTAAAATTAAACATGTAAATCGAACTTCAATTTATTATACGATTTTTTCAATTAAAATTTATAAGAAGATAATCTATAATAATATCATATATAATATATAAGAATATACCTTCATTTACCATAACTTACCCAATATAATTTAATCCATAATAAGTAAATCATTTATAAATCAAATTTTATAAATAAAAAAGAAATTAATAAAAATTATTAAAAATGTAATAAATATTCTATATAAAAGCAAAAAATAATTATAAAACTGTTAAAAACAGATAAAAGGTTTTGAATTAAGCACATCTTCCTAAATGTAAATGATTAAGGCTGGTTACGTTTTGATTTGTGCAAACAATGCTTATTTTTTTTAAATTCTACGTTATAAATATTTCACACATATAAATTAAATAATTAAAAAAAATAGTTTAGAATTGGCCACATCACCCCTTAGGTTTGAAGCCTTGTTCCATATCCGCTATTATGAAAACTGTTCCCTGGAATTTTATGAGTGCAAACAATGCTTTTTATTTCCATTCCTTTTTTAAAAATTAGACTGTATTTACCAATATAGATGTCTTCGTTTCTAACTAAATTAGTTATTACCTACTGAAACAATCGCTTCGTTAATGTCCAGTGCATGAGTGGCGGCGATTACCTATTTTAAGGTCTTTTTTTTACTTTTGGTTTTTAATTTTCTGAATCTTTTACGGTAACACAATGGGTCAATAGACCTAAGCGTGGGTCCTTAGAATTACCGGTATAATCTAACCTAACCTACTGAAACAAAAATTAAATATTACTTGTCTCATGATTCTGTAACTCGGAGCAATACTTACAACATTAGACAAAAATATATGTTATGTTACACGTTTTTGGAATAATAAAACTTTTCTAATCCATTTACAACATTTAAAGAGTCCATTGTAACATAAAAAAATAAAAGACTAATTTTATTTTTATAATATATTGTATAAACAATTAGAAAAAAAAACTAAAAACGTTGTATTAAACAGTATATTAGCTTAGGAGACATAATACAATATTACTCTATAAAATAGATCTTATAGTTCGGGTGTATCATCCGTATTAATAATTAAATAAAATGCTGTGTAGTATTGTATAATGTAAATATTATATAAGGTTTAAGTTTTAGTATATGAATCTGGTATTATTACTTAAATATTTTATTTCACATCAAACTTTAAATGGCTAATCAAATGATATGGATATTCTAACTTGTCATTACTGGTAAGGAACTCTATATACTCTAACAAGTACCAAACATTTTCACACATCTTGGATATAAGGTAATTATTTTTGAACTTAAATTTAACTTACAATTATGTAGTAACTTATTTTCAATAAATCTTCAAATCATAACGCATTGTGTTTCAATTAAAAAAAGTTTGTGAATGAGTGTACTACATATACCACTATTTCTAATATTGAAATTTTTTTATAACTGAATCGGTTGCTGAATTAATCAAAAGTACTATTATAAATAATAGATTTGTAAGCAACTCCAAGGCTAAACTCAAAAGGGCCCTTTGAGTTACAGACAATTTCTTTTCGTGATCACTTGATATGACACCATGCGACTTTCAATTTTTCGGAAAAACACTTTTGCCGATGAGAGGAAATCATTTTATGGCTGTAATACCCATAGTTTTTCGCTTTGCTCCCCAGTAATGTAATGCTTGTCGACTTGTCCAGGTACGTTGAGCCGACATGCGTGTGTTCATAATCTGAACAGGCCACACTCTGGAAAGTGAAAAGATTTTCGAGTGTTTCAGCACTACAGTTGGTCCAGTCGACATAAGGAGCATGAATACAGTGGATTGTCTTATGGCAACTCTTTATATGGACCAAAGTTTTTGAAGTTCCTGCAGTTTTAACTTCATTAATGATTTTTGCGCACGTTTTGCGAAGGTCTGCGATTGTTGCCAAATCAAGATCGAATGTTAAATATCTGATGTCCGGAAAGAAACAGTCCTGTGATACCGACAGGTTCATTGACATATGTGAGAAGTGCTCGCCAAGAAGGGTGACGTCATCACACCTTGTTTTAGAATTATCAAATTACGTGCAAGAACGAAATCAAGAGAACAGTCATCTCGCTAATTGGTGTTGGTGATGTCCACATGATTCGAATTTTTTGCTGTTAGCCTACTTTATCAGACTTTAATGGAGTCCTGTGATGTTGAAGCACGGTAACTTTATATCACATATATTGAGGCAGTTCAGAGACCCTTTGTGTTGTACCCAAAAACCAGCTAAATTTCCTTAATTTCGTTAAAATAAAATTAAGCTAATTTGGAAAGTGTTCATACTGCGTCAAATTAAAGAAATCATATGTTTTTGCTATAATAATCGAAGGTTAAAAATTACATGCTCAAAACACCATTTGTATCTGCGAAATTTTAAAATATGATTAATATAACTATAAAGGTTGGCATTCAGTAGTATTAGTGGATTTCAGGTATGTGGACTATTATTTTTTATTCTAATTTAAATTAACAACTTGATTTCGTTGAAACGAAGACGAAATCAAAATTTTTACGAAATTAAAGTGTGTCTGAACATAATAGGGGTATTCAGGCAACTGATTAGTTGCTTAGTAGTTGATTACAACAAAAATTTGCACACAAAAATGAAACTAAGCAGGGAATCAACTATTTCGGTGATTCTCAGATTAGTACAAATTTGATTAATAGTGCTGCCAGTCCCAAGTGTTGTAATAATAACTTAGAATAAACTTTTGTATAGAAATTTGTTAGCTTTCTCTCTCTGTTTGAATTGTGTGTAAACAATTTTCACTGTTAACGTATGTTTCGCTTTTGCTGTTGATGCGAATGCTGCCAAGGCAATGTTTCGCTTTTGCTGTTAATGCGAGTGCTGCCAAGACACAACAAACTAATCAGATTACGCATTTTGGGTCGTTCAAGCAACTGATTAACATCAAAATGCTAAATTTTTTTTATATGAAGTTTTTGAATCAACTAAGCAACTAATCAGTTGCCTGAATACCCCTAATATAAAACTCATGCCAATGGAAACGACTAAACCTTAATTTCATTAATAGAAGGCTGCATGGATGCATTACATGCCAATTTTGCCTTGCGTGTTCGCACGTCTATTTTTTCGTGCGACCATGTCGCATGCTGCGATTACATTGCTTGCGAATTGACAGTTCTGCTTCATTTGTTTTAAAAACAAAATCGATCATCATCATCCGTGACTAAACAGTCCACGTAGGACCTAAACCTGTTTATAAACATCCTTCCATTCTCTGTTTTTTGTTTTCCAATTTCTTATGTTCATTTCTTTTGAATCCTGCAGCACATTGTCTTTCCATAGGGCGAATCAAAAACAAAATAGTAAAGATAAAATATATTTAGCAGAAAATCCGTTATTACAGTATTTATTGATTTCGAATAACAAAATATGATTTTTATTCATCAACGGTTTCTCAACCAAAGAAATTAACAAATCGCAATCCATTTCCTAAAACTAACATATTTTCATATATATTTCCATTTATAAATTTAAAATTACATGAAAACAACACTCATCTTTTAATTTCATTATTTTCATCATCGATTTCCCACGAATGAATCAATTTCAGACAAAATACTTTAATATTTTAAACAAATGTTCGCACGAAGGAGACAACACATCGCGCGAATAGTTTTCAGCAACTGTAATCACTCACATATAATTACGTACATTTGATTTGTTCGTACAAAAACGCAACAAAAATTCGCATGCAATGTAATCGCAGCCTAAGTACTCTTAGTAGTCTGCTCCACGAGCTACTCATAGTAAAACTCAAGTAAAGTACAAACTGAGAGCGTAATATAAGTAAAGTGTCAAATTACGCTCTTTACACAGATTTTCATGGAACAGCTTTATGCACAACAGCTGATTCACACATCAACACAAATTTTCATTTACTTAAAAATTTGTTGGTATATACACAGTGTTACTCAAACTCGTGGAACAGAGCTGGTATTAGAAAACAAAGTCGAGAACATTATTTTGTATACTATAATGATAAATGTGAAAAACGATTTTTGACAGTAATTACGTCTGTTTGATCATCACATTGGATACGTTCACTGTTTTATTCTTTGTAAATTAAGGTATGTTCCGAGAGTTCTTAGAAATATTAAGTTATTATGAAACTGTGACAACAACTGCATTTCATTTGTTAAAATCCATATTGTAATGAATGCCATTGATTAAACTTACATATAATACTTATATATATATATTATCATTTATTTATTACTTTTTGTAATAAGTGTTACATCTAAGTACTTTATTTAAACTTCGATAAATAAATGACGTATCTTCATCGCAGCTAATAATTTGTGTGTATCTCATATTGATGTGGTTGGCATTATTCGCTTTATTGATTGAAGTAGAGAATTGAAAATTAAATTGTGAATTTGTATTTTTACTTATAATCAGCTACATTATAAAAAATAACATAAAATAAAAATGTCTGAACATTCGGAAGAACACGTAATGAATGAACCAAAAGCCACTGATCATCAACAACCAAAAATTAATGAGATTGCTCAAAAATTCCTAGCTGATTTGGAGGAAGAACGTGATCGCCTAGAAGAATCCTTTCCTCTATGTAAATTATTAATTGATGAAGGTAATTTAAACTGTTCACAATTATATAAGTCTAAAGTCGATAATATTGCATAATATGTGCTTTTTTTATTACAATAATTTCACCTGAAAAACTGGTTTTCTTGATATACATTTTAGTTTTTGGTATCTATTCATATAAAATTAAGCCATAAATAATGGAAAATGATATGAAAAAACATTTTGTTTTTTGTTTTATTGACTTAATGGATGAGTATATTGATGATTTGTTTGTTTTTGTATTAATGATTTAGCTTTCAATAAAATTTATTCAACTGGCCGCATTCCTGGTAAAGAATACTATGCAGACGTCTACAAGCAAAAACCGCTTAAAATTAGTCAAAAAGTCTTTGTACCAGTAAAACAATACCCAAAGGTAAAAATGATTTGCCATAAACTATGTAAATGTAGTCATTAAAATTTTAAATTAATTTAAAAAACAGTTTAATTTTACTGGAAAAATTTTGGGACCAAAGGGAAATTCTTTAAGACGCCTGCAAGAAGAAACGCAATGTAAAATTGCAATTAAAGGTCGCAATTCAATGCGCGATCGCAATAAGGAAGAGGAAATGCGTAGCTCAGGTGATCCTAGATATTCTCATTTGAATAAAGATCTATTTCTCGAAATATCTACTGTTTCGAGTCCTGCTGAAAGTTATGCACGTATTGCATATGCTCTTGCAGAAATACGTAAATATATAGTTCCAGATAAGAACGATGAAGTTTCTCATGAACAATTTCGAGAACTGATGGAAATCGATCCTCAGTCAGTTAAACAACTAAATGGTTCTCATCCATATATTAACAAGTAATTTACCAAAATTAATATAAACAAAACCAATATTAAATATTTTTTCAATTAGATCTGTTCTAGAAAAAAAACTATCAGGTGGGCCGTCAGGTTTATCTAAGTACATGAATCTTATTCGAAATATTTCCTATGATCAAATGGAACCCGAGTAAGTTGTTTTTAATTTTAAATATTAAATATCATATTTTTATAAAATTATAATAATTTTAGAATGGAAGAACCAGTAGAAGCAAGCTATAATCCACGTGCTCCAAACCGTCAAAACCAATCTGTTTATGGGTATGCTAAAGGTATGTTATATTCAGAAACTATAAGTATAATAGTTATAATTAAAATGATAATTAAAAACCATTTTTGTAGCAAGGACAGCAATGCCAACAGGCTTCAAACGTCAATTGGTTGGACCCTACGCTACAGATACAAAACGTTTACGTGAAGCTCCTATAAAACCTTTTAAACCCAGTTCTTATTCTATTTTAAATAAATATAAATAATCGAAAAATATAATATTGCAAAAAGTGTAATGACAACCACAAAAAAATTTCAAACATTTTTATAATATCAATAAGTTGCAACTATAAATCCTATAAATAATGATTTAATAACTAATAATACATGTAAAAGTCGATTTACATATTTTAAATATTGCAAATATTATATATAACTTAGTTCAGTCAGGTAATTATATAAAACTTATTATTTTTTTCTTAAGTTTTGCATTAATAAGATTTCAGAAAAATATTCTGCTTCATAATGAGACAGTATGGCAGTATTTAACTACACAAATGTAGATCGAACTTAAAATTATCTATATTCTTTTAATCACATTATATAATATATATATAAATAACCTTACATTTAATATAATTTACCCAACAAACATGATTTATAAAATTTATTAAACATATAAATATTCAACAAATAAAATGAAAATGCATAAAAAAGCTTTATAAACATTCTATATACATAAATATAAAATATATATAACATAGATGAAAAATTTGGTATTAAATACGTTTCTTTTGAGACTGTTTTTACCTATAATGTGGAATGAACTTTATTTTTTTATACTTTTAAAATGAGATTTATATATATATATATTTATTTATTTTGTATTAAAATTTATTTTTATAAATAATTAATATTGAGATCGTTATTTGAACATTATTACATATTAATATGACTTTTTAAAAAGCAGTAGCTAATGGACAACTTATTTTATTTTTGTTGCTGTGGAATTCCCTCAATATTCAACAAGGTAAGCAAAAGGTAATGTTTTTTATATAGTTCTATACAAATATATAATAACTTATTTAATTGCAAATTAATGAACTAATTCAATAAATTTCGTATACATAATATTGTTGTTTCATTAGAAGTTTGTTATTGCGTCTATGGTTTAACTAGTTTTCGTTAACAGTAGGAAACTAAATATTTTGGTCTTAAACGTTTGCATTTAAACTTTTAAGAGAATGATAAATGGTACATCCAAAAATTTAGTGTGACAAAGACAATCTTGCAACCTTCACATGAAATGCATAGGACTTGCCTTTTATGGTAATATGCCACAGAAACTGTTTATCCTAAAAGAGTACAATTAGGTAATCTAAACTACATCCGTTTATTCATATCGCAACAAAACTAACATCAATCGAGTGTCAAGTCTTTTTATGTCGAATCAATGCCTTTCGAGACCACGTTTTCATTGTGGGAATAAGCCTAGGTTTTCAATAAGCCTACGTCTAAAATGTAAATATTTCCCTATGAAGTAAGGAGTGTATGGTTCACTTGAGGTGACGATATAGCTATATACTAAACATTCACTTACATTACGTCTATAGCCAGTTCACATCACAACTGTAGTTTTACTTCTCCTAATTTTGCTTATCTGTTTCCATGTTCAATCACATGAAATCGAAGTATGGTTTTAACTCATCGCAAAGATTTCTCTTTTCAACGTAGGCTAGTTTCAATAACCAAGTTTCGTCCGACTTTTTTCCTTTTTCATCATCATCTGCACAAATCATATTACTCCTCGTATTTGTTGTGTAATCCACTCATGTTTTGAATCCACACGTCTATTACGGTTGCGACTACATTTCGGAGTCATTCATCAGCTCTGGCGACCAAGTACCGCTTATATAGGCTGCGGGATAGAACAACATTCAAATTAAGCTAGCTTGTCTCTTTTAAATTTATCCTAACTCTTCAGGCATATTGTAGAGATATTTACATTATCGTTATTTAGAAAAAAATGCTCATTTTAAAAAATTCATAAAGATATAAAGCCAATCTCAATTCACTTGACGTGCTGAACTTGGTGTAAATCTATGGTTTAAAATGCAACTAAGGATTAAGGGGAAATTATAGGCTAACTACACCAAAAATTTACCAAAATAAGAATTAATAAAAAACTGCACTTAAAAATATAAAAAATGTCTTTAAAAATTGTTTGTACAATAGTTTTAAACTATATAACTTAAATTATATAAATATCAGACATGGTACATTTTTTACACTATAATCATTTTTATGGTAGATAATTTGTATGAGAATAACATTATTACAACGTAAGCTTATATGTGTTATGAATTACTGGGTACACTAACATTTCGTGTACCCAGCAATTATATTCATTGTAAATTACTTTTACACACGAATAATTACATTTAGCTACAAAATGGCAATTTTATTAAAATTATTTAAGTATTAGATTCATGCACATTTTACTCGGGTATAATACTTAAGGTTGATACGGTATATGATAATACCCACCACACTCATTCAGTACTGTACTAGATTATGTTACGGTCAAAAATCGCCACATACCGCAACAAGTACAATTATTCATGGTACATAGCAGTCATTTTAGTGATGAGTGAGAGAAGAGAGTGAAAAATTGACAATAAAATAAATATGTCAATTTTTTATAAGATTATTAAAAATATTATATAATAAAACTGAGAAGTATTCTGTAAATGCATGAAGTGCATTGCTCTAAAAACTGATAAGCACTGTGAGTATCACACCGCTTATACTTTGCTGTTACTGAAATGCGCAAAGGTATTGGATACGATAAAGATATATTATGGCGTCAATGCAGAACACTCGTTGGTGACTGACAAAAATGGAGATAGCCCTCTACTTTTCTATATAGCAACAAACATTATTACAAAAAGCTAGTTATTTGCATGTACATTTTTATTAAATTATAATAATTTTCACCTTCATTTTTAATTATTTTTGAACGATATGTTAAGTAATTGTTTAGTATTTACTCAGAGGCAAGTAAATCTTATAGATGTATAGATGTATCTTATAGTATGTTCCCATTCCCTTTATTAAGGCAGTTTATTTGATGAAGATCGCTAATAAAGTTAATTAACCGTACTAGAGCGTGATTAAGGTCACTAATGAAGTTGATTAACCGTACAAGAGCGTGCTTTTCAACTTAGTATAAAATAAATTAAGGGAAATTGCAACAAAAATGACGAATGCAATATTATAAAATATATTTCCCGAAAAAGAACTTATCGAAATTTGACAGATGAAATTAACCTAACGGATCAGGTTACGTTATGTTAATCTGGCTAGCTATAAAGTCATACAAAGGCATATTAGATCCTTCGGATAGAGTTAAACATTTACACATTGTAGTAGACATTTAAACAAATTTAAAGAGTGTTTGAAGCTTTATTTCTGAGACAGTGGCACTAAACATTTTTCAAAGATTTTTTTTTAAATCTTGAACAATTTTAAGCATAAAGTTTGTTCATAAGTATTGAAAAGTTCTTTATAGCATAAAAATGCATTCTCTTGCATATATCAACTGAGAGAGTAAGTGGGAATTTAATGACATTTTGTTCATAATTTGAGTATTAAAATATGTAACTGTGTATTATCTGTCACAAAAGCTGTGTTGAAAGTTTTCTCTTCGTAACAAAATCAAGTTTAAATTGTAAATCCCTTTTGCAATCAAAACTCTACAGATGTTATTTTATTTGAATTGTCATTTATATAAAATCTACTTTAAATTAAATTCGTAATTCACAATAATACAATCTTACACCAATATTGTATATAATTCGCAATATAGATTGCGAATTGCAATTTACGAACGCAACTACAAAAATAATTATGAAAATAAAATAATTATAATATAATGCTGTATGAATATGTTTTTAGAAGAGAAACTTGAATGAACTCGATTACAGTTACTTGCGCTGTGTGAATAGGCACAAAAATCTAACCATTTTTACCAAAAATTTTGCACTGACTTAGACTTTTATAAGATTCAGCTAATACTAATTATATTGAAAAATGCATTTACTCAAAATTTTTTGAACGCTTCTATTAATTATATCATTTTTTTCAGTGTTTTAGTATATAAAATTAATGAAATGCTTAACAGCTCTATCTAATTAGTGATGATATTAAAAATTTAAATTTTAAAAATATTGCATCATGTAAATTATAGCTAATATATATTTTTTTTCTTTTGAAACGAGCGAATTTTGAAGATTACTATAGAATATAGTAGTTATATTGCTTTAAGTTAGGTTAGGTTAGGTTACTGGGGCCGTCCGAAGACTCACTTAGACCATAAGGTCCATTGTGATACCCTAAAGAATTTAACATCTGTCCCTATAACCACTTGGTATTGGCTACAAAGCCATTGACACGAGCTATGGAAATAGAATCTAGCTCTCTTAATGAATAGAAAAAGTGCGACCCTAAGTAGGATAGTCTATGTCTTGCGAAGGCAGGACACTGTAGCAGAAGATATTGCTTTAAATAATATCTAATTTTTTTTTTATTTATTATTAATTAGTTTTTAGCTAATATTTAGCTAAAAGCTAATTTTTTTGAAACTGACTATAGAATTTAGTGTTTTAAATAAAATGTAATTTTTTTTGTTACTTTTTATTAATTAGTCTTTAGCTTAAATTTAGCTAAAAACTAATTTTTTTGAAATTGACTATAGAATATTGTTTTAAATAAAATGTAATTTTTTTGTTACTTTTTTTTAATTAGTTTTTAGCTAATATTTAGCTTAAAGTTAATTTTTTTGAAGTTGACTATAGAATATAGTAGAAATATTGTTTTAAATAATTTATAATTTTTGAAAATAATTTAAAAAGTTTGTTAATTAATAATAACATCTTAACGTTTGATATAATTTAAAATAAATTCAATTTTTAAATAAAATAAGTAATTTAATGTACGTATGTACAACTTGCAAAAAAGGAACAATTTACTACGTTTAGGTTTAAACACCAACACTGAAAATACGCCGACGTTCGTTGTCCTCCTTTCACCACTATCGAATGTTTCTGAATACATTTGCCTGGAGTTAGCCGTCGTTTGTGCAGGAAAAATCGAATCGGTGGAGAGGAAATATTTTATTAAAGTGCAAATTTTTCTTGCTTTAGTTTAACTGTAATATTTTTAATAAGGTAAAGTTTTTGACTGTGTAAAGAAAGTAACTTTATTACGAGAACTTCTAACATCTATTATTAAACAATATTCTGGTGCAAGCAGTGAAAAAAGTTATACGTATGTGTATGTACATATAATGAAAAGCGTGTATTAATAAAAAAGTGAAAGTGCAGGATAATTGAAACTATGTGTAGAGATCTATGAAATTAAAAAAGAAATCAAATATCAGATACACACATTTACGTATATTAACTAGTTACACTAAAGCTGTGAAACGTCCGTCTGCTGATTTTTGTAACTCAACAATTCGCACTCATGCATACATATAAATGCAACAACACAACACATACTGCATTAATTGCACTAGACAGAAGGCAAATGTAGATCGTTACTTCGACATTTTCGTTTATTTGCAGTGGGGTAATGCGTGCGTAAAGAATACATTTCAAATGAATTTAATTAAAATTAAATAAAATCCATACGGAGTTGTCATAATAAGTTTATTTTGAAGTTTTGTTTGGGTTGCACACACATAGAAGTATACACAACATTTTTTTTTTTTTTTGTAAACATGTATTAAGATATATGTATGTATTCTCGTCTAAAAAAAAGTTTTAATTGATTTGAAATAATTTATATACTCATTAGTTTTATATTAATTTAAAATTATATGCATACATATTTGTAAATATATATATATATGTGAATTTATGTATATGTTTATATTTCAGGTTTAGACAACTTCTGTTTTTTCCTATCATAATTTATTGAATTTTAAAATTTTTTTTATTTTTTTTGAAATTTGACAAGATATTAAAGTTGGTAATTTTGCTCCGTTTGTTTCTTTATTGAAGAAACTAATATTTTCTGCACATTGAGTGCTTTTTTGTGATAATATATTGCTGACAACATGACCGATGCTTTTGATGGCAACGGTGATTACTCCCCGTACAATGATGACGACAATGAATATAGTAAACAACGCAAAAGTGGCGTAGGCTCCAATACGGTGCCACATAATGGCGATAACACAAATCATGTCTCATCTGGAGGTCCCGGCGCCTCTGGTGATAGTGGGCAGTTAAATGAAAAGGCTAACGAGTACATTCGCGACTGTTTAAGTGAAAAAAATCGAATGGATAGAAAATTTCCAATTGCTGAAAAACTTCTGGAATGTGGTGAGTCTATTTGGTATTGAATTGTTTCCTGTGAATTTACTTTAAACTTATTTCTTTAAATATTCTAATTTAAAATTTGTGTTTTTGGATGATTTTTTACAATTTTCGGGATTCGGATTAATGTGAAGTTTACTACTTCTATTAATTTTTCTACTAAGGTGTATGTCGATATAGTTTGGTTCTCAAGCTGTCGGTCTTGAATGTCGTAAAACTTTAATTACATAAACAAAATTATACATACTAGTTGCCGCAAGTTTTCTCATCTAATTGTTTGTGGAATCTATATAAAAATATATGACTTTAAAACTGGGTGTCTCGAAACACCAGGGTTTTACTCTTACTTTTACATATAGACAAAAGAAAAAATTAATTCAAAGGTAAGAGATGGAAACCGTTATTTATTCTTATATTGACATATAGATAAATGGAAAATATTCAAATATGTATAGATGAGAAGCGCTACTCTTATATTGACATATAGGTTAATTGAAACACTGATTCAAAGATAAAGCGATTAAAATTAATACTCTTATATTGACATATGGATTAATCGAAAAAATAATTCAAAGATGAATAGATGAGAAGCGCTACTCTTATATTGACATATAGATTATTTGAAAAAAACTCAAAGATAAAGAGATTAAAATTAATACTCTTATATTGACATATAGTTTAATGCAAAACATAATTTAAAGATGAATAGATGAGAACCATTACTCTTATATTGACATATAGATTAATTGAAAAAAACTCAAAGATAAAGAGATTAAAATTAATACTCTTATATTGACATATAGTTTAATGCAAAACATAATTTAAAGATGAATAGATGAGAACCATTACTATTATATTGACATATAGATTAATGGAAAAACTAATTAAAAGATAAAGAAATTAAAAATATTACTCTTATATTGACATATAGATTAATGGAAAATATAATTCAAAGGTGAAGAGATGAGAACCATTACTCTTATATTGGCATATAGGTTTATTGAAAGATAAAAAGATTGAAAATAATAATCATATATTAACATATAGATTAATGGAAAATATGATTTTAAGGTCAAGAGATGAGAGGCACTACTCTTATATCTTATATATTGTATTATCTTATATAGATTAATTGAAAAATTAATTCAAAGATAAAAAGATTAAAATTAATACTCTTATATTGACATATAGATTAATGGAAAATATAATTCAAAGATAAAGAGATGAGAAGCACTACTCTTATATTAACATATAGATTAATTCAAAAACTAATTCTAAGATAAAGAGATTAGAATCAATACTCTTATATTGACATATGGATTAATGGAAAAACGTATTTTAAAATGAACAATTCACATAAATACAGAAGAGATTTTCTTAACATCGCGATTTAAAGACAAATTTTGTTAAAAATTCATTATTTTAAGCAACTTTTTTGACTGTATTATATGTTGATAAAGTTAGATTTTCACGATGTTGGGATTTAATTCTGTATCTTAATTAGAAAAAAAAGAGTAGTCACGACATCTAAAAAGGTGCCAAATGTCTCAAGTAATCTAAATAGCTTATTGTGAAAAACAAAATAGCTATAGGAACCAATATTACAGTGATTATTGGTTATAGGACCCAATAAACACGTTCTACATCCAATCTTATTGTGTATGTTTTATCATCCTTATCTGGACTTGATTTTCAAGTCGGTATTGGTTACAACAACAACAGAACCTGTTAGTCTTTTATTTATAATTAAATAAAATAAATAAATAATAGATTTGTTTCAATATAAATATTAATTATTTTAATTGAGTATAGCAACAAAAATAAAGTAATGCATTGATATAAAACAATCGTCCAAATTTCAATTGACAGTATCACTAGATAGGTAGGAACGTGTTGTCATTAGCGTCCATTTTTTGGAAACATAACCCTAAAGGCTACATTACATTAGCATTGTGGCACCGCATTCGAACTATTCGGTATCAAGCACCTCATCAGAACTATTAGATCTGAAATACTAATTGGATATAATATCTTTTCTTGACGCATGTCTGCTTATCCTGTTACCATGTTTCCTCTTCGGGAGGAAAAAAGTTTCGGTAACTTTGTTTTTCAACAGGTATACCGGGTAGGTAAACATGTTGATTCCAAAACTTATCTTTTTCTCTTAGAGACATATTCTTGCCTATAAGTTTACAGTTCGCCTAAAGCAAGAATCAGATATTGTGATAAATATATGTACATATATATTTATTACAAAATATTTAAGTATTATATTTAAATATTTAAAAAATCATTTTAAATTTAAAATAATAACTTATTTAAGAGTTTTTTTTAACATAATAATTTAATTATAGAACAATCGAAATCGTACTGTAGTTCTTACTTTGTAATTGATTTTATTCTACATTATGTATTTACCTTCTTATATTATTTTTTTAGAAATTGAAAAAGTTCAAAGTACAGGACGTATACCCTCACGTGAACAGAAATATGCCGATATTTACCGTGAAAAGCCAATTCGAGTATCACAGAAAGTACTTGTTCCAATACGGGAGCATCCAAAGGTATTTACAATAATTTAAAATGCAATTATGATTTTTAATTTAATATATATATTTAATTGACAGTTCAATTTTGTTGGAAAATTGCTTGGGCCTAAAGGTAATTCACTAAGACGTTTACAAGAGGAAACTCTTTGTAAAATGACTGTTCTTGGACGTAACTCAATGCGCGATCGTGTAAAGGAAGAAGAATTACGTACCTCTAAGGATCCTAAATATGCACATCTAAACAGTGATTTACATGTTGAAATTTCTACAATTGCTCCACCAGCTGAGGCTTATGCGCGCATTGCATACGCAATGGCCGAACTTCGAAAATATTTGATACCAGATAGTAATGATATTATACGACAGGAACAACTGCGCGAGTTAATGGATAGTACCAGCATTAATGAGAATGATGGTGGTAAGTCCACTTTTAAGAAAGCTTCACATACCCAAGGTACAGGTGGTGGAATAGGCATGACCATGAATACTTCAACTGGTGCTTCTGGTTCAAGTAATGTGTTGGGTGGCGGAAATAAAAACATACCCCATCATGGATATAATAGGTATGCGTCTACTGATCGCAACTTCAATTTTTTCGCTTTATTCTTTATGTTATGTTACAGAGCACCACAGCAGAATCAGTTTAGTAAAAACTCGGTTGCTCCAAAGCAAAAGGTTTTGTCGATTTTAGAAAAAGCAAGAACTGCAATGGATGAAGGATATGGGTATGCCCTCAAAACATTTTTAGTTTTGTTTTTGCCATTAAATACAATAACACTTTATTTGCAGCCGTAGTTATGATGATCATATGCCGTACGAAACATCTTATGATAGCTACTCCTATGGACACGCTCCACCTCATACTCACCCATCACAGGCGACTGGCATGAATTTACCAAATATGAGTACACGTGGTCCGTACGATACTCAAGAATATGATTCAGATTTCAATAGACGTGATTATTATCAGCATTCGCCTAATTTTGGTGGTTAGTTAACATAGTGAAATAATTGTATATATCAAAATAAAATTAAAAAAAAAAACATTTAAATATAGCTGGTGCCGGCGTATCTCAAACAAACCAAAATACTGGTTTGAATCCAAATCATAATCGTAGTCATGTTAACAGGTGAAATTTATTAGGGTCTGGTCAAACAAATGTTAATTCTCTTGCAACACAAGTTACAACAAACTCTACTACCACCAAATGTAATAACAATACTGTTTTACCCCCACAGCATCAAATGCAATTACATACAAACAACTTCGGGGGCAACAACAATATAGTGAAGGTAATTGAAAATAACAGGATTTACAGAAGAAGAATTTACTAAAAAACATTTTTTATGTACCCTACTTTTATATTAGCAACATATGTCAGCAACAAATGTTCATCAACAACAGCAAAACCACCCACCGCCTACATCCAATCATGCACCGAACGGCAATATGCATAATATTCCCGGTTCAAATGTGGCTAATACCATACAAAATGATTGCAAAGCTTTTTCAAACATTAACCACCTAAATAATATATCCAATATTAATAATCAAAAAGCTCCGCAAACACAACCAACTGCTGCTGTTAATAATCACCTCCAAGGTCCCGCAGCAACTGCTGCTAATCTGCTTTTCGTAAGGTATTAAACAAAAGTTTGCTACTTACACCTGCTTACTTATATAAATAGTTAATATTAATTCGTTTTAAGAATATTACAAAAGAATGTAGTTTAATTTTAAGTTTAATAGTATTCTAATCTCATTTTATGCTTTCACTTTACCCCCTTCCAAACACCACACTCCATTGCCTAATTGATACCGTATATTATTAGTGCATAATTAGATTGTTGTTTTATTCCTTTATGTATAATTTTATTTTATAAATTAAAAAATTTTATTATTAAATTTTTTTAATATAAATATTAATATAAAATTAATAGGTAGGAAGCGTTGATTTTAGCGCATTTGCGCATTTGAATAAAATTTAATACTAATATAAAGTGGCAACCGTAAGAGATTTGCGCACAAAAATTTTTTCCCTTAATACTTAAAACTTATTGCTAATTTAAAATAGTAATCTTTTAGAATTTGCTTACAGTAAAATATCTTCCTTAATACTATATTAAGATTTTAGCGCCTTCAAATTAAATTTACTGCTCATTTAAAATGGTAATCTTTTAGAATTTGCTCATAGCAAAATTTCCTTTTTAAGATTATATTCAGATATTATGATATTCAAATCAAATTTACTGCTTATATAAAATGGCTTTCTTAAAGAAATTTCTTCCCTAATACTATATTAAGATATTAGCGCATTCAAATTAAATTTACTGTTAATTGAAAATGGAAATCTTTTAGAATTTGTTCATAGATAAATTTTCTTTT
>NC_051847.1:53451825-53471352 GCF_002237135.1 Teleopsis dalmanni
GATCTATAAAATCATATTCTACACCATAACCAGGTTGCACAACAACAGCTGATTCCAATCCTTTGATCGCATGCACCAATTGCTCTTGCTGTTCGTGTGGTAATGTACAAGATAAACCTTGTGGATAAATAAGTTCACTATCTAAACCTTCCGGCTCTAACCATATTTGATGAGTTTTAGCTTGAAAGCGTAGCACTTTCGATTCTATTGATGGACAATATCTTGGTCCAGTTATTTCCTCGGTTACATGTCGGTTGACATGCAAATTTTCACGTACTATGTCATTAACGCGTGAGGTGGTATGCGTCAAATAGCAAGGTAATTGATCTTCCGGTCTTAACCAAACGTTCTCATTCATAAATGAAAATGGTATTGGTGGATTATCTCCATAATGCAAAGGTAATCCAACATAGTTTATGCTATTTTTTGCAATTCGTGGAGGTGTGCCGGTTTTCAGTCTACCCATACGAAAACCGATTGATTCTAAGTTCTTACCCAAAGCAATTGCGGGAGCATCACCTACACGACCAGCGGGACGCGTTTCTAAACCAATATTTATTTGTGCACGCAAAAAGGTACCAGTAGTTAGAATGACTGTATGACTATAGACCACATCACCATTTTGTAGAACAACACCTTCACAACGTTTACCGCACTCTTCCAACTCGTTGTAATTTATTAAGAGATTATCAACTGCTGCACAGCGAATGTCTAAATTTTTTATTGAGAACAGTTCCTTTTGCACGGCTTGCTTGTAAAGTTTTCTATCGATTTGTGCCCGTGGACCCCAGACTGCCGGTCCACGTCGTTTATTCAATACCTTATAATTAACTCCCGAGACATCACAGCAACGAGCACAAATTCCGTCAAGTGCATCAATTTCACGCATAAGATGCCCTTTGCCAATGCCACCAAATGACGGATTACATGACATTTCCCCTATGGTTTCCACTTTATGGGTAACCAATAATGTGCGTGCCCCCATACGCGCCGATGCTGCACATGCTTCTGTTCCAGCATGTCCACCGCCAATAACTATTACGTCGTAACAGTTAGTTGACACCTTTTGATTATTAGCATTATTGCTAAATTTTTTATTTAAAACGTTTTTGTTAAAAAATTTAAATCGAAAGACACGCGTAAATTTATACATCACAACAAGAAATTAATCAACACAATCTCTCAGCTGTTACACTAACAGCTGTTCAATACAACAGCTGTTATTAAAATTATTAAGAGAATAAAAGCATTTTTTCGCTCTTAAATTTTTCATAGGGAATAGCAAAGAATATTAACGATGGGTTATCCGAAAAAAATTTATTGTTTGTTATAAACCTCATGTGCAGTAGAAATATGATGTTTGTATGTAAATTATTTAATATTAGTTTTTTTTTAAATTTTTGAATTAAATACAGTTAATTAGTTTACATTATATAATAAGAAAATTGTTTTATAATATAATTTAATTAAAATAATTATTTATATGCAGTATTCGAATTCACGAAAAAGTTATTGGCAACACTAAAACTGCTCTTAAAAAGTATTTGTTTCTCTTCAATTACAAGCATTGCTTATTTTTTACTTGTTGATTTTGTTGTTTTTGGACTTTGTATTTTTTATATCATTGCTTTTGCATTTATAAATCAACACACTTAGTGAAATTTTGCTTTATACAACGAATTTTGCGTTATTCGCTATTGTCTAATATATATTAAAAAATAATTAAAAATGCGTGGAATTTTACTGCAAAGTCCGAAAAAATTATGCACTCAAGCTGTTAGATCCGTAACTTCAACACCACAAGGAACAGATTATCAATACATGCAATGTTCCAAACTGCCGACAATGTATTTTCAGCGCTCCTTGCCACGTCTTCCTATACCTACACTAGACAAAACCTGTGAAAGATTCTTGTCTGCTGTGCAACCTATACTCAATGCTGACGAATTTGCTGCGACTCAAAAAGTGATAAAGGAGTTTCATCAGGGAGAAGGTATGGATTTGCATGCAAAGCTAAAACAAAACGATTTAAACAACAAACACACAAGTTATATATCCGAGCCTTGGTGAGTACAAGTAATATATAAATCTCTACTTACTAATATCTCTATAACTTCCATCCAAAGGTTCGATATGTACCTCAGTGACCGTGCGCCACTTCCACTAAATTATAATCCTCTCTTAATTATGAAGCATGATACACGGCCAGAATATCGATCACAGCTAGTCCGTGCTACGAATTTGGTTGTGAGTTCATTAAGATTTTGGAACTCATTAAAAGTAGATCTTTTAGAACCTGAAATATTTCATTTGAATGCTAAGAAGAGTGACACTCCTCAATTTAGGCAATGGATGCGTATTGCTCCAACGGCTTTTGCAACATATGTTGCTTACGTCTTCAAAGCCTTTCCACTAGATATGAGTCAATACAATCGTTTATTTGGTACATCACGTATACCTCAAATGGATAAAGATCTTTTAGTGCAAAATATTGACTCTAAGCATATCATTGTTATGAGAAGAGGTAATCTATATGCAGTAGATGTATTAAATCAAAATGGACAAATAGAGCAACCTAGCGTAATATTAGCGCGGCTTCAAGCAGTACTGAGTCTAGATAATAAACGTAATGCGGCTGAAGTGCCTTTGGGTGTTTTAACTACCGGTTCACGCAATGATTGGGCCCGCACACGACAACATTTAGTAAAGAATATATCAGAAAAAAATGGAAAGTTGATAGAAAATGAAGTGGATAAGGCATTATTTTGTTTGTGTTTGGATAGTGAGGAAGATCCAATTTATAATGATGATAATCAGATACCATTAATTAAAAATTTTCTAGCTGGCGAAGGAAAAAATCGGTAACATATATATTTGAAAATATATTTTTTTAATGGTTTTTATATATTTTTTATCCGGCTATAGATCACTTTATATTCTCTATTACGACTCTCCTTGACAGTCACCATCAGAATCAGGATCTGACATAAATTAATATTAATATCTAAATTCTTTTCATTCTATTGTCTATATTGCAAAGTGCAATGTTAGATCCTGATCCCAATGATGGCTATCAAGGTGAATCGAAATATAGAATATATTAAAAAATATTAAACAAACGTTGAATTTAAATTTTACCAAAAAGTGACCTATAGCCGAATAAAAAATATATAAAAATAATTATTAAAAAAAACAGGTCAATAAGTAAATTCAAAATTCAATATTTTTTATTTATTAAAAATAAAATTGTTTTCTTTTAGCTGGTTTGATAAATCTATCTCATTACTTGTGGGTGCTGATGGCACGGCAGCAGTCAATTTTGAACACTCTTGGGGCGATGGAGTAGCAGTTCTACGTTATTTCAATGAAATTTACAAAGAAACATTACAGCGGCCGTTTGTTAGCAGTGCCACCATTCCAGAAAGTTTGAATAATGATCACAGTGTGCGTTCCTTAAATTTTGATATAGATGATAAGTTGCGTGCGGATGTCGCATTGGCTTCATCAAAAAATTCTGATGTTATGGAAACTCTGAATATGGATATGCTACGTTATTCGCATATAAATAAATTATCTTGCAAAAAATATGGAGTAAGCCCAGATTCTATTATGCAGTTGTCATTTCAGCTAGCCTACAAGTTGGCATTTAATTCCTATGTCGGTACATATGAATCTTGTAGTACAGCTGCATTTCGACACGGTCGTACGGAAACTATGCGCCCATGTACAATTCCAACTAAAAACTTTTGCGAAGCAATTTTAAAACCAACTAACAGTAGACCTGACTCTAATGAATTACGAACTATGATCGATAAGTGTTCTACGGTGCATGGAAATTTAACAAAAGAAGCTGCAATGGGTCAAGGATTCGATAGACATTTATTTGCTTTAAAGCATGAGGCAGTTAAGCAGAATAAAACTATACCTGAATTGTACAATACCGAGGCATATAGAAAAATTAATTATAACATTATAAGCACATCCACATTGTCTTCCGATGCATTATTAGCAGGTTCTTTTGGACCAGTTGTGCAGGATGGATTAGGTGTTGGGTAAGTTTTTCATATTACAGAAAAAAGTAAAAAATTAACAATTTTCTATATAAAAATAATTTTACAGCTATTCGATACAAAATGCAGAATGCGGTGCTATAGTTTCTTCCTATAAAAATCAAAGGAATGGTAAACATTTTGTAGATTGCTTGGGTCAAGCATTCAGCGAAATTCATAAAACGCTCGATGCTAGTAAAAAATGAGATTAAGTCTTAAATGTTCTTCAAGCACGCAGAAATCGTGAATATGAAATGGACTGGTGATGTGCATGTAATTATTGATGTTGAGATTAATTATTAAAATAGACTTGTTTTTTAAAATAAATTATCACTCTCCATATGTTTTTTAAAAAACTTTAACTGTATCATTTAGTGCCATTAAAAAATAAATACTATTCTTAAAGTAATAATTTATAGACAAATAATGAACTCAACCAAATTATTTCCATTAGAACATTTTACCATCAATATAATAATTGCACCAAACATCAGCATAATGTAATATTAGTTAATTGTATGTATTCAATCACTATCTGATTTCTTTAATCTGTTTGTAGCTAGCTATTATTATTTGTTTTTTTTTTTTTTGTAATTTCTATATATTTATTGTACTAATGTAAAAGTAGACTCGAGAGTATTAACATAAAAATATATGATCTCTCTCACCTGTAGTTAAACGCGATATAAGTAAATAAAGGCATTTGTTCTGAGTAACTTTCTGCATTATAGCATATGTCGATATAGGTTGGTTCTCGAGATATCGTCTTTGAAAATGCAAAATCATTTACAAAATTAATGAAGTTGGACTTATTGATATTTTTTTAAATATAATTTAAAAACAAAACAGTCGACTACATAATAATGAAAGTATAAAAAATTGGATAGTTATAGTTTTGTATGTAGTACCAACAGTCAAAGTACCAGCTAATACCAATAAAATGTAAAACGAAAACAACAATAATTTCACAAAAAGTAATTACAGAAACTGTTTTTATAAACAGTTTTAAAATTAAAAAAATTTAACAATTTAACATCAGTGCCTAAAATAATTAAATCAAACATTAAGAATATCCTTATTACACAGTCAGCATACTTTTAGGTATTTAGTGTTTTAATGAAATACAGTTTAAAAAATCAACAGCCAAAACGTTAATGATGTATATTACATAGAATACAAGAATAAAAAACTTTGTTTTAAAATTTTTTTATTTTATTTTATTAAATTATCTTATTTTATTTTATTTTGTTTTAAATAAATAAAATTTCCACAAAAAATGTTTAAAAAAAAATATATATATATACTTCCAATATTAAAGTAAACAACAGCCAAAATGAGTGTTCATAGTAGAAACTGATTAAAAATGAAAAACTAAAATATTAACAACAGTCAAAGTGCACGCTAACAGGATTAAAATTGAAAAAAAAATTATCCTCTGTATTAAATATTTACGCTAAAAAATAAAAAAACAGATGCTTAATGCATTTTAAAAAGAAATTCTAAGAACTTCCAAGAAAAAATTTTATTATAGGAATTAGAATAATAAAGTTTCATTTATATATATATAAATATATATATATAATTATTTATATAGTAAATTATTTCAATTATTCAGTCAATAGGGAATACTATAGTGAAATCGTTTTTATTTTTAACTTAAATAATCGTGATTACTTCTATTCTATTCAGCGGGACGAATAGAATGCAAAAATTCTATTCTATTCTATTTTTTTTTTAGAAATATCATTATATATAATTATAAGGTTTTATAATTTTATAAAAAATATGAAACCATGTAAATACGTATAGAATAAAATGTGTAAGTCCTGTCTTTTATAAATGATCAAGTAGAAATAGTTGTTTTGTTTTTGTATTTTGTTAGTTATATTTTTTAGAATTACTAGTTCCTAGAAACTTGATTTTGATATAATTTGATATACGTAAAACATTTTCGACTGTACTGGAGAAAATGAATAATAATAAATTCTTCCGGTCGCAATAATCACATATAATCCAATTATCACTGTATTTAATAAGTTCATTAGCAGCTATTTTTTATTCAATACTCCAGTATAGCGGATTATTGAGATATCATAAAAAGATTTGAATCACACTATTTGTCCATCGATATTTAGTGTAAACAACATCCAACATAAAAATAAGTTCAATATTTTACTTGAATTCAATATTATTGGGTATAAATAAATTATATTAAATAAAAATATTCCATGATATTAGGTTAATTTAGCACTACTGAGCTCAAATCTACAGAAATCTACAAAATCCTAGACATCTGGGTCTCTGGGTCCTCAGTATACTTCTTACATATAAATGGATTAAGTTTTTTGCCTTTGACATCTCTTCCTAAATTCTTTCCTGCTAAAAGGAAGAGAAATTGTTTATATGTTTCTTACAAGACTTTATTTTTCTACAGGTTAATTTTGAAAAAATTCCTCCTTAAGAGAAAAGGCAATGAATTTGGGAAAGAATGTCTAAGAAAATAATATGTATCAATATATTTATTTGTAGAAAGTTTACTAAAAAACACGAAATTCTTATCACTTAAAATAAAAATTCTTCATAACTCCTTTAAAACCTTTTGAATTTTAATCCATTATTGCCAAAGACACAGACGTCTTTCTCCTAGACTGGTTATGAATTTAAAAACATTAAAATAACACAAAACTATTACGATTATTGTTATTATTACTATCAGTAACATGTTTAAAAAAATAAACTATAAACACTAGGATTACCAACATCGCGTCATCGAATCTCAGAATGGTTACGGGATCCTCGGGGAGGTATGCAGATCTTAGGTCAATTATTGCTTAGTCTGATGAAGTGATAAACAACAATCCAGTCAAGGCGTAGAGAGGGGTTATGAAGAAACCTCGCATTGACTCAACTAGTCTCAACATAATAATAAAGATTAATAAGAATTAACTAAGGATATCTTATTATTTGAAATCACGCATTGAAGCATTTATTTCACTTAAAGATTTGCTCGTTTTCTTTCTAATACCCTTTATTTATGGTATGTAGTTTTTGTTCCTTACAAGTTCCATAAAAAGGTTGCGTACCCGATTTGGTCAACTGATTTAGTAAGTGACCCAACAAAGATTACTAGATAATAAGTAATTGATACCTTACTTCTTTTTTGGTAGTAAATTTAGCATGAAAAAAAAAATAAAAATAAAAATATCTTCAAATTTATTTTTCATTTTTTAAATATTTATTTGTTTAATTGAATTTTTTAATAAAATGATGTGGTGATATATATTCTTTTAGTCGTGATTCGTATCAATTTAACTGCAGTAAATTAATCAAAAAATCCTCAATAAATTTATATGGAAATATTTTGCAAGTGTTTGGCGTTTTTTTCTATTTGTTGATTTTAAATGTAATTTTAATATTTATAATTTATTTATTTAATTTATAATGAATTAATATTCCAACGATATACATTGTTTATGACATCAATTACTCAGTTTCTAACATTAATTAAGCTATTTATTTAATATTATTTAAACTTATCAATCACTTATTTAATAAAATATTTATTTAATTTAAAAATGATAAATATTAAATTAAAATAAATTTTTGATTATTAAATTTCAAAATATTAAAGCATTTTTGTTTCATTGGTGAGTTCTGCAATATATATTTTTTAAAATATTTTTGCTTTAAAGCAATAAATTTACTTTTATTTAAATTATTGCATAAATTTATATTTATTTTAATTACTACATTTTAAAATTGTTGTTTAATATTTTATTTTTTTAATGTAATCAACTATTTTTTGTTTATATTAATTTTTTATTATTCACATTTAGGTATTAATTTAAATATATAAATACATTGAGATATATAGCGATTCAACAGTTTCGTCTAAACATTCATAATAAATAATTTTTTATAATAGTTCATTTATTTAGTTTTCATATGAATTTCATTTGTTTATAACATTATGTATATTTATATATATATTATATATATTTTATATTTATATGCGCGTATACATGTCAGCCAAGTGCAAAGTGAAAACTTGAAAATTTTATACGCAAAAAAATAATATACCATAATTAATTTTTTTTTTTGGTTTTTCAAAAATAAAATAAAATAAGATATTTAAGAGCAAAATAAAAAGAATTAATTTTTAATTAATTTTGATTAATATCATACTTTGCTACTTTTAGTTGACATGCACAGCCTTCAAAATTTAACATATTGTATCTGCTTAAAAGACCTTGTGTATTAGAGCCAAAATCGAGTGATACATTCGTAATACTACGAGAAGGAACAGTTGCAGAAATTCTAGAAGACAGATTGGAACTAAAACGTAATGGAAAGGAAATTGTTTTGTTTATTAACTTTTTAATTATTTCAATTTTTTATTATTAATTCTATCATTGGAAATTAAGAAACGTGTTAATGAACGAGAAGTTAACTTCTCAAGAGGAAGATAGAGTTGAAGCATTTTGTATAGATTTCTTGAAACCTATACATAGAAAAAGTATTATATTTTAATTTCAATATATTATACTCGTACTTTTAAGATACTTAATAATTAAATATTTCTAATACCTTTTTTTTACGTACCACATACAATTTTTGAAACCTTTATTAAGACATTGCTTTCTCTTTTGTATTTTCCAGATGATTTAGTATCGAGAAGATTAAAGTTACCTTGATGAGAATACATATATGTTGTCGCTTTCAGATCACAGAACAAAAACGCTTTGATAATGTTATTGCCACAGACTGCAAACTGCTTTTATTGAAAGAGGTAAAAAAAAATATAGGAGACAACAAGAAGACCAGGAAAGAAATAATCCATGCTAATATGGATTTGAAAAATATATATTGGTGATACATCCAACACTTTTAAGGATTCATAGAAACACGTATATCGAATATGCATAAAACATTTTCACAAAAGGATAATACAATAATTTCAACCTTTTATTAATTAATGCTATGTTGTAGCAATGCATAAATAATTTGTTTTATTTTTTTTATATAGATGTTATAAAAAATATACCCAACCAAATTAAGGATCAACGCGCTACGCAGATTCATAAAAGAATCAAACATTCTCCTAAAAGGAATACGCGATTTAAAATCGAAATAATAACATCTAGCGCTTGTGGCTCTTTTAAAATGTACCTATAATTGGTTTCGCTAACGACCCATTTCAGTAGCACTCAGTCCTGACCTATATATGTTCATTTATTCTACATTGAGCAGTAGCTTTCGTAGGTTTGGATGGACCTTTAAGTGTTTTTTAAACAATACAAATCTAAAAATCTCATATGGGAAAGATGCCTAAGCTTATAGCTTGAGAAAAATGGTTGTTTAGAAAAAAGTACTTAAAAGTATTATATCAAATTAGTTTAAGATTAAATAATTATTTTTCATTTAAGTATATTCTTACTTATGAGTAAATTGATTCTCTGAACATAAAAAAGTAGACCACATGTTTTGGAATTGCTTAAGAAATTATGGATAAACATCTTTAAAGATTAATTTTTTAAAATGATTTAATAATTTAAATTCTCCTTTAATTGATGTAAATTAGAAAAGATAATATATGTGTGTATGAGGATGCCAGATTCCTCAATAGTTCGAACGGAGTGGAAGCAGGTTGTATATGAGTTTAAGGATCACACTCGATTGTATTGCCAAACAAAAAAAAATTTTTTTGTTGAATTTATTTACATCGATATTTATTTTTATCTTTCTTAGTAGTGGTATTTAATGGATATTCAGAGGTATTACTAGAGCTTGCAATGGACAATAGCATAATATACGCACAAAGTTTCTTGCAATTGTTTGCAATCTTGCTATACCTAAACCCATGTACACATGCTTGCAACAAAACAAAAAAAAACCAGCTGTTTTGACATCAGTGGATGTGGTATGCAGCATAAACAGCTGTTTTATTTTGATTTTAAGTTGCCTTCGTTCCTTCGCAAGCGTTTCGCTTTGGTGTTCTCGCACTCTTGCAATATTCGTATAGCATTCTTGCATATGTTGCACCTTGCAATGACTTTGCAAGACAGAGTGAATACCCCTACTTTCTTAATTATATTAAACGAAACCAATAGAAAAAAATATTCCAAAAGTGCCATAACAAACCTAAAGAAAAGAAAATATTAAAATTCATATCTTGAAAAAAATAAATAACTATTCGGGAATAATCCATATAGAATTTTTTTAATTAAAATGGAGTGAAAGCAAAGATAGTTCGAATTAGCAAGAGAATATAAAGGAAGTTTCGTATCACACTAAAATCAGCTGTAAAGTTCAAATGTTACATATACCAGTTTATATACATACTTTTGTATGTATATATTTATATATATAGTAATTTACATCAATAGCAACAATAATTTTATTTTAATAATTTTTCTTTAAAAAATTTAATTTAAATGTTTAGTTTTAAAAGTGTCAAAAATTTATTATTTAGTGTTTATTTCATTTAATATATAATATTTAATAATTATTTAGTACTTTGTTTTTAAAATTTGTAATTTTTAAAGTAATTTTAAAGTAATTTCGTTTTCGGTTCACACCAATTATTTTGAATTGCATTTCATTTACTTATATGGGTTCTCCTCCGTAATAAATGTGTATATATATTAAATTTACGAATAAAAACCATATTTAGAGATTCTCTTCTTGTAACAAGTATAGCATTTCCTTTATTTTAAATACTTTCTCATAATTTAATAATATTCTCAAGTTTTAATAGGCATTTTTGTATTTAAATTTTGTAAATAAAAATATATATTGTGTCTTTTAAAGTTTTTTGCTGTCGTGTACACTTAAGTTTACAGTTTAGTCCCTAAAGAATTGTTTTCGTATTTATTTATTTTTTATTTATATATGTTATATATATGTATATATATATTTTTGTTTTTTTATTTTTTATGTTTTGTTTCATTTAAAACATAACTGTTTATAAATAATTTGTTGTTAATTATAAATAAGTAATCCTAAAATATAAATAATTTACGTTGGGGCGAGTTCAATAACGAGTATAATTACTTTTAATTAAAAAGGAGGCGGGGTCAACTAGGATCGTAGTTGTTTTATTTATAATTTCGTAGTATTAGATTCAAATCCGTTTAGACACCCTGTGCGAGACTTTCCTTGGATATTGTTATCATAGATTGCTCAACTGGCTGGTGGGAAAGAATGAAAGGAGAGGCCAACATCTGCAATGGACTATTTTTTAAAATTTATGTTAGTGTAAACTTTTATTTATTAAGTATATATTTTAACATAATTTGCACTATATCTTTAATTTCAAAATATCATATAAATGATAAAATAAAAATGATTTTAATTATAAAGACAGAAAGTTTATGAGAGATACTGAAGAAAAATATGATAGAAAAACTCAACGTGCTAATTAAAAAACTTTAAAATAATTAATAAAAAAAAATAAAAAGAAGACAATGTATATAAAAAGACTAAATTAATTAAGTCAGATATTAGAAATTGTAACATAGGGCATATAAATTGCCCTACTTAATATCAATTACTTCATATCAATTATGAAGTAAACCCCTGCGTTATACTCACGCAAGCAGTCAATTGTCAACTTAACTCAACATATTTTTATTTTAAATTAACAAATGCTAGCGTATCAAGAGAGTACCAAGAGTACCAAGTAAAAAAGTAATAAAATGCAACTTTAGTGCATTTATTGGGTTTTTGAATGTTTCTTAAAACTGCACAACAATTGCATAAATTATATATACTAAAATATTTTATTAAATAAATATTTATTTTATTAAATATTATTCATTTTTATTTATTAATTCAAATAAAAATTATTATTTTATTTATTATTACTAAGAAACATTACTGGTCTTAGGTTGTTAATTTTATTATTATAATAAAATATTTATTATATGAATATATTATATTAAATATTTAACTTACTATTTTCCATTTAATCTAACATAATTTTTAATAGTATTATCGGGGTCCGCTATGGGATAGCTAGATTAGAGAATTAGAGAAGTCAAGATTAGAGAAGTTGTATTTGGCTACTAAAATGTCATTTTAGATTTTATATTCATATCATATAATCAAATGATTTAATTGGTGTTTAATCAGTATTCGGACATTATGATGTTCGAGCACCTCGAGTTTATACGAATGCAAGTATTTAGATTGAATACTTTTTAGTCTCAAAAACATTTGAACTACTCGTTAGATATGCGAATTAATCCATTAGCTTATATGCTTAATATTTCTATTTATTTTCGTTTTATTTTTTCATCCTCCTCACTCGAACATTTTCAAAATATTCGAATAATATTTAAGATCGAAGTCATATCATATTACAGTACAAGAGATTTGAAGGCAAATACTGCTTTATAAGTACTGATAATAATATAATAATTATTGTAATAATAATTATATTAAAATAATATTGTTATAAATATTGCTTAATTTAGTTTCCATATAATCCAGAACTTTAGTCGCATTCCCACTAAAATATTTCTTATAAATAACTTATTTCATTAGTGAAGATGCCATAATTAAAACATAAATAAAAAAAAATTATTGGTGAACCATTATCATTCCGTATAATGCTAGAACTTACAAACAAATTAACATATTTTGAATATATTAATTTATTACTTTGAATTAAGCTCTCAAAAAAAAAACCATAAATAACTACGATTAATTTAAATTAAAGTAGATGAGAACTATAATGTTTTTTAATAAGGTTCAGATATAATTAAAAAAAAAAGTATAATTATATGTGAAAGAAATTAATAAAGAAATTTATATAAAAAAGTCATAAATATTTAGGTTCATTTAAATTCAAGTAGATGAGTGCTGTAAGGTGTATTGAATTAGATGGGAAATGTCTTTTAATATGATTCAAGTATAATTAAAAAAAATATATAAATAAATAAAAAGTAAAATTAAGATTTAGTAAAGAATTTAGACTCACTCAGCGAATGTAGCTGCTGCAGTAACTGGATTTCGAACGGTGTGCAAAGCTTGTGAATTTTTGGCGCGTGCTAATAGTGTCATCACAGTGCGTTTTGTGGGATTCATACCAGATCTTGGTACACCTAAGAGTGGTCTCTTTCGTCCTAAACCACCAGCTGAAAGATATTATGACATTAATTTAAATAGATTAAAATATTTATCAATAGATTAATATTAATAAGCAACAAACCAATATTAATTGCTTTAACACCGCGTAACGCTGGATGTAGAAGTGTGCCAGGAGGATCTAAAAGTGCTAAAGTCGATGCAGTTGTATCAGCTTCTGTTGGTATTGCAATGCCAGCATTTGGTTGCGTTGGTGTTAATCCGGTTACAGCAGTGACACCGGTAGCGGGTTTTAGAATGCTGCCAATGCCAGCGGCTGTAAGTTGGTGTTGAAGAGCAACCGCCATAGCAGTGGGATGTACTAAAAATGTAAATATTTATTTAATTAATTTTGTTAATTTTTTTTTTTTTTTGGAAATATATATAATTGTTGCGTTAAACTTACTTGAAGTTGCATTTGCTTGTACAGTCATATTATCCGCATTTGGAGTTGTTAATACGGAATTTGTATTGGTTGTAACGCAATGTGCCTGTTGTTGTAGGAGATGGTGTAAATGTTGGTGCTTCTGATGATCGTTGTTGCTATTTATATGATGGCTTTCAAGTTTTTCAGCTGGATTGAATTCCATAATGCTTGTGTCAGTTTCAGATTTATCATCATTAGAAGTATCCATATCGGTGACAGCTCCTCGATTAGGACTCGGCTGATCACTGGAATGACTTAATGTGGGTGTTGATGTGAGGGCTTGCATTTCCCACATTTGCTCCTGTCGTATATCATCGTGATAATCCTATAGATGAAACAATTATATAAATATTGTATAGAATTTATTCTGCTGAAACGTATAAATATTAAATATATTAAAATGAAATATATACGAATATATAGCATATTTCTTATTGTAACTTAAATTCAGGAAATGATTTCCTGTTCTACGAAATAAATAGAATCATATAAAAGGGATGACAGAATAAACGTGTCACTTTTCATTTCACATAATCTATATGCAGCAGTAATGTTGATCTATTCTGTGAAAGATAGCTAACAGCAGTTAACACAGTTTAAATTAAAACTTTTAATTAATCTGCTGTAGTTACAGATATATGTATTTGAACTGAGAAAATTTGTCAGCATTGTTATTGATCCAAATGAACCTTTTGATGTTTTCCAGCACTGATTCAATATTAGTCAGTTTTTCTACAAATAGAGTAGAGTTCTATAGAGGAAGTTAAGATCTCTTCATGGTAAAATGTTAGCTAATTTTCAGTAACTCATAAACACTATTTAAGATCACTTTAAGTAAATTCTGACCTTTACAAATGAGACTACTATCATTAAAAGACACGCACTGACATTAGAATAGATTTATAGTGTTTAACTAGTTATTATACTAACAAAATAATATTAGTTGAAATTTGAATCTATTTGGTCCCACAATTACATAGTTAATTATCTCGCTGTACATAATTGGAGCGCTAAAGACAACCCCAACGGCTGATCAAAAAATATTACTTAATGAATTAAACTTGTTGGTGAGACTCGTGCAGTGAATTTCGTGGAAGATGGCGATAGATGAATTTAATCTTTAACATTTGAACATAGTTCAATAGAAGTATAGCCATAAAATATGTATATGGCTCTATACCAGACTAAAATCGAATGGGATATTTCATACTAGCGTATGAAAACTGAACATCAGATTCACAATATCGATCTAAAGTCTAAAAACTGACGAAGAAGAGGAGGGGCCTATGAAACGTGGCTATAAAACTCATAATATCCACCAAAACATCTTAAAACTGATAAATACAGCAGGAGCTGAAATATATTATGCTGATCTAAGTATCAAACACCCAATCAAGTTGTCTATTTTTCATCAATCAAGATGACTATTGTATTTTCGAAGAGAAAGTTTTCGCTGACAATGCCCAAGATAGGCATTGTATAGCCATAGCGATAAAAGTAATTACTCCGTATCATATTTTGTCTAGGAAAGAAACGACAATATATTTATCAGCTAAAACCATCAGAATTTTGTTCACAGTTTACAGTCAGCTAGCCCACACGCATAAAAGATAAGAATTCTCAATAGCGGTTTAAGTACGAAGTATAGAGAGGTGTGTATTAATCAAACTTTCTTATCTTTATATCTTGCGTTGCCAAGAACACCATTAAATACTTGGGAGCTTTACAATTTGAGAAGCTACAAGACGGCCTCGGAAAACGTTGTTGGATTAGAGTCTGTTACCGAGATATGAATACAAGATAGGAATTCTCAATGGCGGTGTATGCATGAAATACAAGAAGATAAGCAATAAGTAGACTTGTCAACTGTATTATGCTTATGTTCTGCATTATCACAAACACGTTTGAAAAGCTTTGAAGTTACCCATATTGTAGCTGCTAGACGTCTTCAGAATAGCACAGCTTTCTTTATATCCACAAAAAGTGTTAATAACCTACTTGAAATCAACTACAAATCTACGTAGTGGTTTTACTCCATCTGGTGTCGCAAGAGATCTATTATATACATAAACGTTTACAATTATTTTGAAACTAATATGCTATAATTATCAAAATCTTTATTTTAGTAGAACATTGACCAGATATCTAATATCTCCTACCTATAATTAATTGAATTTTATAAAAATAAATAACATATATGTAATCAAATTTTTCTTACCGGTACCAAAAATCGTCTCACTTCCGCCAATGCATAAGCTATACGTGCATGTGCTTCAGCCGGTGCAGCGAATGTAGAAATTTCAACATGTAAATCTTCAAATAGATGAGCATACCGACTATCACCACTAGCACGTAATTCTTCCTCCTTTTTACGATCTCTCATCGAACCACGTCCGAGCACTGCCATTTTACACATAGTGTCTTCTTGCAATCGTTTCATAGAGTTGCCCTTCGGTCCCAATAATTTTCCAACAAAATTGAACTGAAAGCAGGTATTTAGAATAGGGTGATGCATTACGAAGGTACAAATTGTTATTATATTTTCCTTACCTTTGGATGATCTCGCACAGGAACTGCTACTTTCACAGATACTTTTACTGGTTTATCTCTTGTTATGTCCAACATTTTTAATTTTTCTATTTAAATATAGAGCGAATAAAAAAAATTAATTAATCATTTATTAAAACTAAATTAATTAGTAAAATTTAAATAACTAATTATTTCTTGGAAATAATTTGAAAAATGAAAATAACTAATTAATTTTTGAAAATAATTAGTAAAATTAGAAGGAACAAAAAAGTAATTAGAGCGGAACACCATAAAATGTTTCTAATAAATTTAACCCATTAATTCGGTAATAATAGGAAACTGTGTAAGGCGTAGGTATTGCACAATTTTGGCTTCTTACAAATTAAAGAAAGAGTTTCGAGTTGAGTGAATGAAGTCATAAAATGATTTCGAAAAGGCGGAAACCTAAAACAATATATTTTTTAATGAGCAGAAGAAACGGGATAGCTTTGATTTCATTGTGTTGATCTTATCTGCATGTTTTTATTTCTTCATTTAACGAGGTATTCTCTCCTACTCTGTACTTTTTTTTATTCGAATACACTTTAGTATCCTCGTAAAATCTGAATTGTCGGTTACTGTTGTTGTTATGTCTGCAACCTTATTAAAAGGTTGCTCCGTGATGTTGTTTTCGGTTGCTTCAGTCGAAATAAATGATAATAAAAATGGCGTCTCCACAAATTCAAAATGGATTTTATGTTTTGTTTGGATACCAGAGTTGCTCATTCGTGTGTGTAAAAGCAGTAAAAAAAGGTAAAAAAATAAAAGAAGAAAAATTGATGAAAAACAAAAACAAATGAACCAAATTTATTATTCAATGTAGGAGACGTGTGTCTACATAATACACACACCCACAAATGTATGAGGTTATAATCGTAAGCCCGTAAAGGTAGAAAGTCCTGGGCAATAAGAAAAGTCATACATATGCGTTGGCAAATATTTTTGCCATTATTTTAATACGAAATATATGTTTGCAGTTTTACAGTATTTACTTTGTAATTTGTCTTTTACTGCGAAATGCATACGGGACAAAATTTTATATATAATATAAATTAATAGACAGCGGAAGGTAAAAGGGCAAAAGGGAAGAGATCAGGTAATTACATAAAATGAAGCATAAATGAGCATTTTTATCTTTACTGATTTTTGGCAATAAAAAGGAATAGATTTTATGTTCACCAACTTCCTTCTAGTAAGAATGTAAAACAAATCAGTATTCATTTTAGGATTTAACAACTCTGAGCTACTAACATGTTAAGAATATATAAAATTTTATAATTATGAAATATGATATACGCAATAGGATATAAAAATCGACAATTCCGCTATGCAATGAATATGACAAATTGATGGATCTCACATCAAACCACATCGTACAATACAAAACTATGAACCGCCATAGTTTCTCCACTCAGCATCTTCTGTAACTGACCTGTAAATCTGTTCGAAAACATAAACACCAAAATTTATTGAAAGATGATTGCAGAAGTTGTTGATTGCTATATGAAAAACAATTGGACTCAATTGCGCACAAACTTAAAAAACCGTCATTGGGAAAAACATGTCATGTTTGGGACTGTACTATGTATTTGCATAAGTTTTTACCAGTTTAACTAATTTCACACATATGTCGTTTTATTGGTTTGATATTAAATTACAAAAATGAACAAGTTGAGTCCACCAGAAACTAGTGTCTTTGTTTCATCGTTCAGTGATCATGTCGATTACGCATTGGCTTTTTTAATTTAATGAAGATAAAAAGGCAATTGAAAGTCATCGTTTGCAGGTAGAAACATATGATGATGGTGCTCCACCGCTGCAAACATGTCAGACATGATTTCGATAACTTAAAAGTGGTGATTTCTTTGTAAAAGACAGTCAGCGCTCTGGTAGACCACTAAGATAGACCACTGGATAATCAACCCACTCAAACTAAATAGAAATTGGCAGAAGCATTAAATGTGTCACAAGAAATAATCAGCAGACGTTTATGATTTTCAGTAATGGGGAAAATTAATAAACTGGATAAATGGGTTCCCCACGCTTTAAATGAGCGTCAAACGCAAAGTCACTTGTGAGATACTCCTTTAATGCCACAAAAGAAAATCATTTTTGTATAAATTGTGATGGATGACAAAAAATTGATTGATTTCGAAAACTCGATGTGAAAGAAACTGTAGCTTTCATCTGGCAAAACTGGTCCTTCAACATCAAGACCGAATCGGCTCTAGTGGAACTAGAAGGATATTGTGTATTATAAATACTTGAAACTCGACGAAACCATTATGTACAATATTATCGCCTACAGATAAATAATTAAAATCATGCATTGATTGAAAGATAACCGGAATGAGCCAAAAGACATGGAGAAATGATTTTGTTATACTAAAATTTACGGTCTCACCCAGCAAAACAAGTGCAGAATACATTGAAATCACTTTAATAAGACACATCCCGTATTTGCCAGATCTCACGCTGTATAACTGTCACCTCTTGGCATCACATGCTTACTTTTTCAAAAAATCAGAAAATAAATAATAATAAGGAATAATAAAAAAGGGAGATTCAAAGATTACCCGTCAGTCCGAAAACGGGTAACGGGTTGTTATGGTCAAATAAGTAAGTAAGTAAGGCGAAGTGTTTTGAATGTCGCCGGTTTTAGATAAAATTTTATTTTTACTTATAACAAAGCTCATTTTCAAAATATTATACAAAGTATGGTATTTGTTGAATTGCAATAATAAATAAAGCATCATAAATAATTTTATGAAAACCATGTGAAACTTTATCTATTATCGAAGGATTACTTTATTTTTATGTTGCAGTGTCTTGTTAAATTAATAAGTGTTATGTTTTCTTATTGGCACTGTTCTGGTATTCCTTTTTAAAGTCTTTATGAATACCATAAATGTATTTCAGTTGATTTTTGTTTTATAAATTTTTTATGCTATTTAATGCTGTGCTTTATACATTTGCAATCAAATCAAATTAATTCTTAATTAATTTTTTTTTCTATCTTTCTAGACCAGCTGCATCTGTACCGGATCTCTCAGCCAACCCGTATACTTGAATCTTTTGAACTATGTATGTATGTGTATGTATACTTTTTATTGTATAAAATTCTAGAACACATTTTTCATAGGATTTCTTATTGTTTTTATTTTTATTGTAGTTTAAGCTGTTTGTTATTTTTTTGTTTTTTGATATTTGGTCCATGACGGCACTATGTGCATGTGTTCATATGTTGATATGTTGATATGTTGTGTTTTTGTGTGTGAGTGTTACTGTTTGTATTCTAAGTAATTAAACAAATGTGCGCGTATGAGAGCGTATTTACTCACAAAGGAAATTTTT